>NC_072420.2:35825699-36128729 GCF_028858775.2 Pan troglodytes
AGCCAGTATACAAGAGGCCACTCAGCCATGGAGAAAGTCCCTGAAAGTTCTATGAGATATTCTGATCTTAGTATATTGGGTTCTTAATCTGAACCATATTGAAAATCACCATGTAGTTGGAGCTTTGCAAAGTCAGGTCCCACCATTTTTTTTTTTTTTTTTTTTTTTTGAGATGGAGTCTCACTCTGTCGCCCAGGCTGGGATGCAGTGGCATGATCTCAGCTCACTGCAACCTCCACCTCCCGGGCTCAAGTGATTCTCCTGCCTCAGCCTCCTGAGTAGCTGGGATTACAGGCACGTGCAATGATGCCCGGCTATTTTTTGTATTTTTAGTCGACACGGGGTTTACCCATGTTGGCCAGGCTGGTCACAAACTCCTGATCTCAAGGAGTCCGCCCGCCTCGCCCTCCAAAGTGCTGGGATTATTCACAGGCGTGAACCACCACGCCCAGCCCCATCATAATTTTTCTGTAACTCCCCAGGTGACCAGTGCATCCGGCACAGTAATGCTCAATAAACAAGAGTTAAAGTGAATGGAAGATGCTAAATGCCACCGCCAATTGTCATCTACTGATGTATGTTTGAGAGAAATCTTACGGTGATTCCCACAGCTGTCCTGGAGTCATATAAAGAGATATTTTGAGGGATTAATTCTAAATATTGGGAATGGAAAGAGAGAAAAGCTCTGAGAAAACTTCTTCATTTCGGTGATCAGGAGAAGATGTGTAAAGTATCATGACTTGCATTTTCACTCTCTGGAATAAGTTGTTTTCTTATTATTTTTTACTTTCATTTGTTCATTCACTCATTTATTGATCCACAGGCTTTGGAGTCAGACCCAGGGCTGTATCCATCCTACTGTGCAACTATGGTGGGCCATTGGGCAAGTCTCTGGTATCTCTAAGCCTCAATATCCCACCAAATGTAAAACTAATTCATTCAGTCAAGAGATGCTTTTAAGCACCTCCTAGGTTTCAGGTGTGGAAGAGAGTGAACAAGAGAGACACAGGCCCTACTTTTGTGGAGCAACTGAACATGAAAGTATCGAATTAGAATATAGGTTTGAATAAATGTGGAATGATGCACACAGACACAACAAGACAGAAAATATGAAAGGGTGAATAAGAATGATAAGGACTAGTTAAAATTTCAAAACGAGAGACTAGAGAGAGAAGAAATGTTTGAGGATAAAAGGTTGATGATTTTTCAGATATTAGGAAAGACAAAGGCCTTAGGTCCAGAGGGGACATTTGTCCCCTCTGGATCTGGAGATATTTGTATTATAGTGACATTATAAAATGCCAGAGATGATAAAAATAACTTAAAAGCAGCCCTAGAGAAATGACAGACATCAAAAGGAATAATAATCAGATCAACAGAAGTTTTGACAATAATGGATCCGCAAAGACGATAAAATTCTAAGAGAAAATAACTTTGCCAAGCCACTCTACCTTTCAAAAACAAGGTTGAACACATTTTCATATAATAAGATGTGAGGACTCTCACCTTGAAAAAAAATCCTCATGAAAGGAACTTCTAAAGGACATACTTTGGGGAAAAAGGACATAAATACAGAAGAAATATCTCAAACCTCAGATATGATCAAGAGTGTGAGCAAAGAAAAATTGGTAGCCACGTGGATAAATCCAAACATACTTTGACTGAATAAACCAATAGTCACATTAATAACAAATTATAGAATAGAAAACATTGTGCAACTAAAAACCTAACTAATTAAATAATGGTAATAGTTGAGGTGAAAGGAAGATGGCCTGTACTACAGGATGGACAAGGAAGAAAGGACATTAGAAAGCATGTTAGAGCAAGTATTAATAAAACCTGGGAACTGGAGATGAAGGTAAAGAAGAGGGAGGATTCAGGGATGCTCAAAGTTCTTTTCTTGGGCAAATTAACTTCTCAAGACCTCAGGTTCCATATTAGAATAGTGAATGGACTGCATGAAATGACATAGAATTATTTTTATTCTGCTATATTAAGTGTTCAATATGTGCCAGCAATGATTACTTCCACAATATTGAGAGGGTGTTTTGTTTGTTCCCCATGGGTGAGACAAAGATGACCTGAACATGATCTAAGTGCTGAATAAGCTTAAAATGTGGTAAAAGAAATACATACACTACTAAGTCTATTTCAAGCCAGAGTGTGATCCACATGCCATCAGGGAAGAGCAAACGTTGTTTTGAAAAGCAAAGGAAGAGGAGATGATCCTGCAGTGAAATCCGGGGAAGATTTTCTGAAAATGTCAAATGGGGCCCTGAAGATTCTTTAGGATTTAAAAATATATAGTTCTTATTTTAATGGTAATATATACCTGTAGGAAATCTGAAAAATTAAAATAGTATAAAAAAGAATGAAATTACTTCCAAATCCTATTATCCAGAAACAATCACAGACAACAGGCTACTAGGCATCTCATCAGACTTTTCAAACTCTGATTTTCTGTTTCTATGAAATACCTTAACAGTGAATGTTGCATATAACATCATAAAATGTTATGCTTTTATAAAATTTTTAAAGCTCTAGAGGGTTCAATTGTATGGATGTGTCATAGCGTAGTGAACCAATCCTGGATGATCAGACACTAATTTTGTTCCTAATTGCTTACTTTTGCCGTGGTACTGACATGCACTTTGCAGTTTTACATACTAAGAATAGAAGAAAAATGAACAATCATGATAGGATGTCTCAGGCATAGAAATCAAGACAAATAGAGGTAGAGTGTGCTCAAGAACATTGGTTCTTTCCAGTTTCACCGAAATGAAAAGTTTGTGTACAGGAATGTGTAGAAACTAGATAGGGGAATAGTAGATGAAACTAGACCCCATCGTGATGGGTTCTGAATGAATGATGTGTTTGGACATGATTAGGAAAGTAACTGGGAAGTTGATGATCAGATGTGCAGTTGAGAAAGTTGTATGTAATTAAAAGCAATAGACAGTGTATGTCAGTTAAAAATGCTTTCTGCTGCAAGTAATAGTAAACACTTCAAAAAAGTGGCTAATAAAGAGTGTTTATATTTTTCATATAACCCAAATGGTGACAGCCAGCGGTGGCTGATTGGGTTCAGATGTTCAGTGATATCTACAGAGGGCGCCGGGTCTTCCTGACGCTATGCTCTGTGATGCTTAGAGCACGTTATTGGCTTTGTGCTTCCTGGCCACAGGATTACTGGTGTAGCTTCAGGCATCATGGCCTCAAATAAGAGCCAGAATCAGGGGTGTTGTTATGGCAGAGAAAAACCTGCTTGTGTCCCTCTCATCTTTAATCAGTACCTTAGTTTGCCAGGGTTGCCATAACAAAGTACCACAAACTGGTGGCTTAAAACAGCAGAAGTGTGTTCCCGAGGCTAGAAGTCGGAAAGCAAGGTTTTGGCAGGGCCATGCTCCTCTGAAGGCTCTAGGGAAGGATGCTTTCCTACATCTCTCCTAGCTTCAGGCGATTGCTGCAATCCTTGGCATCCCTTGGCTTATAGCTGCATCACTCCAATTTCCGCCTCTGTCTTCACATGGTCTTCTTCCCTGTGTGTTTCTTCTGTGTCTCTGTATGTTCAAATCTACATCTTCTTACCCTTACAAAGATGCTAACCATTGGAATTAGGGTCCATGGTAATCTAGTATGACTTCATCTTAACTTGATTAGATCTGCCAAGACCATATTTCCAAATAAGGCCACACTCCTAGGTGCCATGGATTAGGACTTGAACATACCATTAGGGGGGTCAAAATTCAATCCACTACAATTGGGGACCAAAAATTGTTCTCACAATTTCCTGGTAGGTGCTCCTTCATAGCTCATGGCCAGTTCTGAGTCACTACTCATCCCTAGGCCTGGGGTGTACCCACTTTCTATGGATATTACGAGCTCTCTAGTTGATACTTGACAAAAGTCAGAATTCAAACAAGCGAGAAAAAAGGAGGAGTACAGAATGTTTGCTAAATAGGCTACAGGATCTGCCACATAGAGAGACAACTTAGAAACACATATTCCATATATATGTTTATATATGGAATATTACATATATTACATAATATTACATATATATGTTTGGAATATATATACATGGAATATATATATTTCGAAGGTTGGTGCAAAGTGCAGTTTTGCCATTGTTTTTAATGGTATATATATAGTTGGACAAGACATAGGGACTGAACTAAAACAAAAGGCATAATATGTCAACAATATTTGTGGAGATAGACTCAATATACCTTGGAAACTACAATTATGAGCACAAGGGTCTATGTGCAGGGATGAGACCAATCTAGAATCTGGGAGCTACGGATCTCTGTGACCTTGATATTAAAAGAGTGAATAGAGGGCAATTTGGAAAAGGTGAGCAATAATTGAGCTGTAGAGAAACATGTGCATGGTTAAAGATATAGTTCTATTGCTTTTTTATTAGTAATTTCCATTTCTAGCTCCACACACTCACCCATCCACTCAACTGACCTAAAGTGGGAAGGATATTTCCAGTCTAACAAATCTCTGGCAAGAACAGCAGCTCTCTGGCAAAATACTCAGCACCTGCCATGGAAATTAGAAGGCATTGGGATGACAGTTGCTTTTGTTTGGAGGACGAACATCAGGAGTGCTTGAGAAGTGATAGTGGAACTGCTTCCCTCTCACCATGTCTGTATTTGGATGTACATAGGATGTTTTAACCATTCCTGAGGTCCCATCTCCACGTACCTGAGCCTCTGGGGTGCAGACACACACCTGTGATTTTTTCTGTTAGTCACTTACTTGGTAGGCCTCCAGTTGGAAGGAGGAAAGGACAACGTTGGAAGTCAAAGTCACCGCTTTGATTCTGGTAACCTTGTTGGAGATGCTGCACTCTGAAAACACAGTACATCCATTTCCAGAAAGTGAAGCCTGGAAAATTAGTGCCTAATCGATTTCATTCATAAATCCCCATCACGGCAGCTTACATGACGTTCAAGGAAAAACTTCTCAAGCCTCTCCATTTAAAATAAATGTTAGCTTTTATAGTAACATTGAGCAAAAGATTTATGTCCATTTTCTTCACATTGTTTGACTTCTAAGTATCTTCCCCCACTTTTCATCCAAGGTAAACTTTCAAAAATGTTTTCCTTGAGGCTGGGCCTGTAGGAAATAATACATAGTAATCCCAGTAATTTTACTGGCTGTGTTTGTGTCAGGATTATCTAGTAAATTCAGTGCCTTTAGCAATCTTATCTCATTTAGTAGGAGATTAAAGAACACAGAGCCAATTATCCTCATTTTTTGGATGAAAAGACTGAGGTACAAAGGAGTTTGAAGACTTAATTCGGTTGCCCAATAGCGAGTGCCAAGTCTGGGGAAAAAATTGACTTTCCCATCCCCTAAGATGAAAAGGCAGCCTCTAGTTTTCCTGTGGTTGGGCACAAACATTGAGGAAGATAATTAAAAACACTAAATGATCCTAAAATGCACATATATTGAATTGACATAAGCTATGTGCAAATGCTGAACATTGTATCTACCATGCAGAACATAATCTATAAAATTTAACTTCTGTTTTCCCAATCTTTACCTGAGTGTGCATTTTTATATTAACATTTAGGTTGGGTACTTTAATATACTTGAGTTTGAACACAGTAATATCACAGAGTGATTTTTTGACCTAAACCAGAAATTATCTCTCCTTCCAGCTGAGCAGCTGAGCAACCTTCGTCTTCTGTAGAAGAAGGGAAGAACAGTCCTCGTCTGCTCGTTTATTGAGAAAATTTAGAATCTGTGTTTTAAAATGGTCCATGTATACTTGAGTGTGTGAGGGAATAAAAGTGAATTGAAATATGAGGAACTGAGTTAACAATCAAGTTCATCATCTAGGAAGATTGATTCCTGGATCTGCCACTGCTTTTCTGGAGGTCTCTGGAGGATCACATCACCTGCTCTGAACCTGCCTTTCCAGTGGTTGAGGTTATTATGATATAGGAGGTCTAAATTTCCTTTCAGCTACAGAGTTTGTTATGCTTTGGATTGTGTCTCTCCCAAATTCATACGTTAAAGTCATAACTCCCGGTACTTCAGAATGTGGTCTTATTTGGAGATAGGCCCTTTACAGAGGTAATAAAGTTAATATGAGGTCATTAGAGTGGCCTCTAATCCAACACGACTCATGTCTTTATAAAAAGAAGGGGGAATTTGGACATGTAACCATGTGACGACACAGGGAAAAGATCATCATCTGCAAATCCAGGAGAGAGGCCTCACAGGAAATGACTCCTGCTGACATCTTGATCTTGGGTTTTTAGCCTCAAGCACTGTGAGACAATACATTCATTTTGTTCAAGCCACCCACGCTGTGGCACTTTGTTATAGCTTCCTTAGCAAACTAATACAGAGTTCTCTCATTCTACTCTGTTTAATTGTGTCATTACACATTTAGTACTAGTTAGTAGCATTTTTGTAAATGTTTATATGTATGCATTATCTTACTGAACCCTGACATTGTGTGAGGCAGGAATTATTGTCCTAATTTCATAGGGATTAGACACTCCATTACAGTTTAAAGATAAGTAAAGGCAGGCTCTCATGTAATTTGACCAAACTCAATGTTCTGGGGGCAGATCTGGGTCACAAATAAGAGGCCTCTTTCCAAAATTCATGCTGTGTCTTCTATTTCATGTTGCTTTTTGAAGGATCATAAGAGCTTGTGTAATTGTTATAATCAGAAAATACATGCTTAAAAAACAGAAATAGGGAAAGTTAAGGCAGCTCTCCTGAGAACTTAGAGAGACACTGTCTAAACAGAAGAAGTTGCGGGTATCATCCATGAATAGAGAAATACAATGGGAACTCTTTACTCCTCAATATATCTCATTTGCTTGCTTATTTAGCCCAATTTGGCTGGAAAGATAATCGTTGAGGCCAAAATCCACGAGACAAAGGAAGACACAATCTTTCAGAGAAAAAAAAATATTCTGAGTGAAATATTCCTGTTCGCAAACTGTTAAATGTGCAGCTCCAAGGAGCACCCTTTAATACATCAAGAAAGGATTTATTGTCCTCACAATGAGGAGACGGGGCACACATGCTGCAGGAAGGGCTGCAGGTTGGCAGAATGTTCTGGAAGGCAATTTGGCAGCATGTCCCCAAAGCCTCCATACCCTTTGATCCAGAGTTCTACTTTTAGGGGCTTATCCTACCAAAACAATGCAGTCCAAAGTGGGGAAAATATGTGTATGAGAATGTCCTGAGCAGCTCAGGTATCTACCTCCGTGGTCAGAAGAGGAGCATGAGGTGGAAGAAGAGAGCTAGGAGTTGAGGGTGCCAGCACTGGGCACCCAGACTCAGGACTGACTGTCAAGCAATCATGGTGAATGTTGACATGGGCACATGTATGTCTAATAACACGTGATGGTGTTCATGACATATGTTAAATACTAATGGAAAACATAGTAAAAATAGTGTATGTAGTATGACATGGATATGTGTATCTATGTACATGTACACACATGTGCATCCATGTACATATATGCACAGACATGTTTACATGTGTTTGTACACACATAAGGGGTAGCAGGACTCAAATGACACACACCAAATGCTGACTATGATTGTCCTTGTATCATAAAACCATGAAAGATAGGTTTATTTTTTCCATTTTCTTTGCTTATATAGTAATTTCTTTCTTTCTTTCTTTCTTTTTTTTGAGACACAATCTCACTCTGTCGCCCAGTGCAGTGGTGTTATCTCGGCTCACTGCAAGCTCCGCCTCCTGGGTTCATGCCATTCTCCTGCCTCAGCCTCCTGAGTAGCTGGGACTACAGGTGCGTGCCACCACGCTTGGCTAATTTTTTGTATTTTTAGTAGAGACAGGGTTTCATCCTGTTAGCCAGGATGGTCTCGATCTCCTGACCTCATGATCCACCTGCCTCAGCCTCCCAAAGTGCTGGGATTACAGGTGTGAGCCACTGTGCCCGGCCATATAGTAATTTCTAAACTTCCTACAACGTATATTTATCAGTCTAGTAATGAGAAATGTTTTTAATAAAGATTTGACCTGTTAATGTCTATAATATTGTCATGGTCATTATTTTTAATTTAACGTATCATCCAGGTCTTCCAAATTGTTGGATTCTTAGAGCTAATACCAATATTTGCTAAGAACATGAAGCACTCTCTTATTTAACCTGGGCTGTCAGTCATTCTTTCTTTCTCTGATGCAGTTTGCCTTAACCCAAGTTCAGATGACATGAAAAGTCATTTGTATTATGTTCTTGGAAGCTTGGACAATTGTATTACTCACATTCTACATGTCCAGGGATAGCTAATGGTTAGTAGTTTTACTGAACCGTAAGGTCACCTCTGATGGAATATTCATTGAGTACTGATACTATGTATCTTGTCTGTATTAGTAAGAGTTTTCCAGAGAAATAGAACTAATAGGATGTGTGTTTGTATGTGTGAGATGTTTGTGTATAAAGAGATTTATTATAAGGAATTGGTTCACATAATTATGAAGGATGAAAAGTCCGAAGATCTGCAGTTGGTAAGCTGGAGACCCAGGAGAGCTGATGGTGTATTTCCAGTCCTAGCCTGAAGGCTATAGAACCAGGAGAGCTGATGGTGTAGGTTGCAGTTGAAAAGCTGGTAGGCTTGAAACCCCTGAAAAGCCAATTTTTCGGTTTCAGTCCAAAGACAGGAAAAGACCAATGTCCCAGTTCAAATGGTCAAGTAGGAGGGATTTTCTTTTGTTCAGCCTTTTTTATTCTGTTTAGGTCTTCAACTGATTGGATGAGCACACCCACATTATGGAGGGCAACCTGCTCTACTCAGCCTACAGATTCAAATGTTAATCTTATCTAGAAACTTCTCAAAAACACATCCAGAATAATGTTTGACCAAATGTCTGAGCACTCTGTGGCCCAGTCAAGTTGACACATAAAATTAACCATCATATTGTCCAACATACAAATGTGTCTCAATGGGCATAAACTGTTGAACCCAAACCTCCTTAGGGGCTATTACCACTTGTCCTGTTAAGCTGGAAGACCCCATGGGCTGATTTACTCTTCTGTGGCCACTTCACGGGGTAGGTCCATAAGAGACCCTTGATAATATGGAAGACCAGGACTTAGTTATTGAAATGCACTTCTGTATATTTGCTCTGAATTAAATTATATACAGCAAATGGACTCTATCAGATAAAAATTATAAAATGAATACTTTAAATTCTCCACGACTTTTATAAAATACTTCTCACTCTTTGGCTACCAGCTGATTTCGTTGGGTGTGTGCACAAATGCAAGCTCTTGCCACCATTAAATTGGCTATTTTATATATATGTGTGTGTATATATATGTGTGTGTGTATATATATGTGTGTGTATATATATACACATATATACATATATACATATATATGTATACATATATATTCTGCTTAGATTCAAATTCCCAAAAGCTGAGGGGTGGAGCTATTTACCTGCTTTCCCCCTGGGTGTTCCACCCTAGACACTTTGGCATTAAGAAATAAATGCTAAGGTACAGAGTTGGTTGTTTGGTCCTCAATTCAAGATTCTGTCCTAGCTCAAGTCTCAAGTTTGAAGGATGGTGGCTCTCTCAAGGCAGAATTGGAACCAGGAATAACATCCACACATGGGGGCTAAGAGAAGTGACTTGGCTAAAGAAGAGGACATGCCAGTAGAGAGATCTAACCCAGTGTCCAAGCCATCTTATAGTCTTGCCAACTCCGGAAACAGCCAGTTCTGGGTTTCCAACCTGAAGGTAGATCACCGATGTAGAAAATCCAGTGGGCTGAGGACTGGAGTGTGAGGCTGTGGTCACCAGAATAGCTGTGCATGGATAGTAGGATCCAAGGTGAAGGCTGGGACAGAGAAATGTAAGGCAGCTGTCCAGGGAAGGGCTCAACTGTAGTATGGCAGGGATTCAGGTCTAAATCCAGCCTAGTGGTTCTCAATTAGGGACTATTGGGCAATGTCTGGGGACATCTTGGGGCATTACAACTGGGATGATTGGCATCTAATGGGTGTCATCCTACAATGCACAAGATAGTATCCTACAGTAAAGAAGGATCTGTCCTCAAATTTCAACAGTACCGAGGTTGAAAAACTCTGGTAACCTTCTAGGTTGGGATAGCAAAGACCTGGCGAGGCAAATATGGAAGGGCAGGAAGGAGAGCTGGGTCTGGGAGCAGATCAGCACCCTGAAAGCCACCACTGGCAGCCCCACATGTGGTCTGATTTGCAAGAATGAGCACCAAGTGGCAGGAGCCCAGTGCTGAAAATGGGGTCATGATCATGGGCTGAGCTTGGGGTTGTTTCTTGTGAAGACCTACAAGACATGAAGAAGGAAAATGAACCTTAAGATGTGCCTCTTGCCTCAGGCAGGGATGACTCAGGTTGGGGTCAAGGTGAATGGTGGCACATCACTGGGAGGCCCATTGAGGGGACATAAGAGAAGACATGGGCAATGGCAATGAGGCCTGAAGTCCCAGAAAGGAGCATGCAAAGACTTCCCATGAGGGACATTGGAAGAACTTTTCCTTTTCCTTCCAGACAGCCTCCCCTTGCATAGGTTATCTGGGAAAGGAATGGACTGTGGTGATAAAGAACATGTGCCCTGCAGCTGGGCTGCTGGGACTAGGATCCTGTCTCTGTTCTTTGCTGGCTATGTGACTTCTCATAAGCTATTTAAATTGTTCATGCCTCTATTTCCTCATCTGTTAAATGAGAACAATAGGCCTGGTGTGGTGGCTCACGCCTGTAATCCCAGCACTTTGGGAGGCTGAGGTGGGTGGATTACGGGGTCAAGAGTTCGAGACCAGCCTGACCAACATGGCGAAACCCCCATCTCTACTACAAATACAAAAATTAGCCAGGCGCAGTGGTGGGCACCTGTATTTCCAGCTACTCGGGAGGCTGAGGCAGGAGAATCTCTTGAACCTGGGAGGAAGAGGTTGCGGTGAGCCGAGACCATGCCATTGCACTCTAGCCTGGCCAACAGAGCAAGACTCCATCTCAAATAAAAATAAACATATAAAAATAAAAAAGAATATTAAAATAGCATCTCATAGAGATAATGAGAGTTAAATGAGTTAATACAGCTGACCCTTGAATAGCACTGGTTTTAACTGTGTGGGTCCACTTATAGGCAAATTGTTTTCAACTAAACACAAATTGAAAATACCTGTGTGTGCTGAGGACTGACTTCATACAGCAGATTCTGAAAGCTTGACTGTGGAACTTGAATATGAGCAGATTTTGGTGTACTGGGGGTACTGGAACCAATCCCCTCAGTATACATTTATTTGCAAAGATAAGGGTAACAACTATGATATTTATAAATATATATATATTGCACACCCATGCATGAATGTAATATTTGTGAATATATATTTTCATATTTGTAAAGATGAGATGTGATAACTGTGTTTCTTAGTTTCTCAGAATAGATACTAGTTTATTTTCCACCTCTTAAAATTAAACATCTTGTGAAATTGAAACAAGAAAAAAGAAAAGTTTTTGCTTCTGCTGTCCTTTTCTCAACACTCCCAGGTTCCCAGGGCTATGAGAATTGGGGTCAGTCACACCTTTCCTGTAGCACGAGTGGGCTGTGGTCAGGGGTGTTGGTCAAAACTGCCTTGGAGTAATACTGAGGACATATTCCTCCCTCCTCCCCGACTCCAGCACTGAAACAACACTCAGCTGAAACAGTTTAGGTCAGACTTCCTATGTCCAGTCTGACTGCCCATATCAACTTTAGTTGCTTGTCACAAAAACATTTTGCTCACAAAACATTCCAAAATGTGCAGGTTAGAGCAGGGATTTACAACCAAGGTAGTGTGAACCGCCATCCTGGCATCTGTATTGAGTGCAGCTAATCAGTTACAAACGTGCACACTCACCAAACACAACTCTGTACCTCAAATGTGGGAAGGCCCCTAAATCCTATATCCAGCATATGAAGAAAATACAGGGAAAAGCAATCAGGCTGAGATGTATAATAAATCAGCATGACTTATTTTAAAATTTTGCTAAAGTTTAAACATGCACCGGGGAAGGTGTCTATTAATAGTCATTAATATGCATGGAGATCTTCACATATTTCACTCACTAATGCATGCCAGAATTTTTCTTTTCCTGCTGGGATTTTTCCCCCCACGAGTTTTTCTGTTGAGATTGTGCTTCTTAGAAAAAGATAAGGCAAATGTGGTTGAGCAAGTTGGACACTGGACACTTGACTGTGTGTGATGACTTCACTAATAATTCTAGCTTGATTAAAACTGGTAACCTAGAAAGTGAATATAGTATTAAGAATTAGGCTTACAGTCAAACAGCCAATCTAAGAGAATTGCAAATGATTTCTTATTGCCTATCAAGATTCAAATAATGCTCAGGACACTCATGGCTACTGGGTTTTTGTTGAAAAGTGATAGCTCTGGGTATGAAGAAAAGGATGACCTCACACACATCTTTCATCCCTGTGGCCTTGGGAAGGAAATCTTCAGTTGGAAGGTTTTTAGGCTACAAATAACATGAATGAGTAGAGTCGTAGCCCTTGTTTTTTCCTTTGTGATTTACACTGCAATGTTCTAAGGAGCGAGCAATGACCTTCGACATCCACATGGCCTTATTTTACAGGGGAGTTGAGAGCCACTGAATTTATGTCCTTGTTTGAGCTTCCAAAACCAATTAGCGTCAGAGGCAAGCCTTGATCATGCGGCTCTTGGTTCTCACTTCTGGGCTCCTTCCCTCACCCTGGGTGGGTCCCTTCTGGCAGAGACATCTGCTCTGGAGCATTCATGCCTAAAGAGTGACATGACATTTTTCAGCACCTATTACGGCCTGAAAACTGGAATCCATTGTGATGTTAAGATGCTGCACTTTGTGCCAATGAGTCTTTATTTCCCACTTTGCTTTAACTCAAACCTTGTGTGATACTTCCAAATGTCTGTCTCAATCCACTCTGATCTTCAACACCAGCAAGTTCCAATGGGAGATTTTAATTCCCAGTCTGCTCTTGGGAAAAGGATAAAAATTAATTCTCAGGTTCCTCTTCTCCCAGTCCATGTTTGAAACTGGAGATGCAAGTGGTACTCACACAATTAACCTTCTTTGTGACCATCTCTCCCAACCCCAGCTTTGCTGTCAAACTCTCTATACAATTCAGTGCAAGATACACACTATTGTGGGGATCCTATATAAGATGGTGGATAGGAGTCAGGACTAGCGTACAGCTCCTATGGGACAGACAGAGCAGTGTGTGGAGATTCACATCCCAAACTTTTGCTCCAAGAATGACCACAGAAACATGCCAGGAAAGCCGAGAGAATCCACAGACCCTTCAAAGGAACTGGGTTCACTACTGTGGGCTCCCTGAGATGCTGAAAAGCAAGTCTGCTTGCTTTCTCAGAAGGGAGGCTTGTGGTGTGGGGCAAGTTCTCAACCCATGTCACCAGCTGCTTGGAAATAGACTGGGTGCTGTTGGAGGGGGATGGTGGGAGTGAGACCAGCCTTTAGGACTGTGGGCTGTTTGGGAGTAGGGTGAGGCCTGTGATTGCTGGCTTTCCCCCACTTCCCTGGTGACCTGCACGACTCAGCAGAAGCAGCTATAATCCCCCTGGGAATACAATACTCCATTGGATTGGGAACCGCACCCTCATCCCCCACAGCAGCCAGAGCAAGCCCCGCCAAAGGAGAGGCTGAGCTCAGACAAACCTATCCCTAACCCCACCTGGTGGTCTTTCTCTGCCTGCCCTGGTAGCTGAAAACAAAGGTCATAATCTTTTGGGAGCTCTGTGGCCCTGCCCACAGCCTGAGAAACCTGAACACTTAACCAGGTGTCCCTCAGACAAGCTTGTATCCTCCCTATAGGACTGCAGCTAATGTACTCTTGAAAGTGCCACCCCTTGGCTGGAAGCCAAGCAACATAAAACCAGCACACTAAACAAAAACATAACCAAGGACCCTCACATAGTCCACTTCACTCCCCTGCTACCTCCACCAGAGCAGGCGCTGGTATCCATGGCTGAAAGACCTGAAGACAGATCACATCACAGGACTCTTTGCAGACACTCCCCACTATCGGCCCGGAGCCCTGAAGCTCTGCTGTGTGGCTAGACCCAGGAGAGCAAAACTATCACTACAGTTCAGCTCTCAGGAAGCCCCATTGCTAGGAGAAGGGGGAGAACGCCACATTCAGGGAGCACCCCATGGGATAAAAGAATCTGAACAGCAGCCCTGGAGTCCCAGATCATCCCTGACATAGTCTACCCAAATGAGAAGGAATCAGAAAAACAGTTCTGGTAATATGACAAACAAGATTCTTTAACATCCCCAAAAGATCATCCAGCTCACAAGCAAGCGATCCAAACCAAGAGGAAATCTCTGAATTGCCAGAAAAAGAATTCAGAAGGTAGATTATTAAGCTAATCAAGGAGGCACAAGAGAAAGGTAAAGTCCAACTTAAAGAAATCAAAAACATGATATAGGGTATGAAAGGAAAATTCTTCAGTGAAATAGATAGCATGAATATAAACAATCACAACTTCTGGAAATTAAGGACACACTTAAACAAAATGCAAAATACACTAGAAGTCTCAGCAACAGGACAGAAGAAGAAGAAGAGAGAACTTCAGAGCTCGAAGACAAGGATTTGAATTAACCCAATCCATCAAAGACCAAGAAAAAAGAATTTAAAAAATAAACAAAGCTTCCAAGAACTTTGAGACTATGTTAAACATCTAAAACTAAGAATAATTGGCACTCCTGAGGAAGAAAATAAATCTAAAAGTTTGGGAAACATATTTGAGGGAATAATCAAGGTAAACTTCCCTGGCCTTGCTAGAGATCTAGATATCCAAATAAAAGAATCTCAAAGAATACCTGGGAAACTCATCACAAAAAGATCATCGCCTAGGCACATAGTCATCAGGTTATCTAAAGTCAAGACAAAGGAAAGAATCTTAAGAGCTATGAGGCAAAAGCATCAGGTAACCTATAAAGGAAAACCTATCAGATTAACAGCAGATTTCTCAGCAGAAACCCTAAATTCTAGAAAGGGTTGGGGTTCTATTTTTAGTCTCTTTGAACAAAACAATTATCAGCCAAGGGTTTTGAATCCAGTGAAACTAACCTTCATGAATGAAGGAAAGATACAGTCTTTTCCAGACAAACAAATGCTGAGATAATTCACCACTACCAAGCCAGCACTATAAGAACTGCTAAAAAGGAGCTCTAAATCTTGAAAAGAAAATTCTCAAATACACCAAAATAGAACCCCCTTAAAGCAGAAATCTCACAGGACGTGTATAACAATAACACAATGAAAAAAAGGTATCCAGGCAACAAATAGCATGATGAATAGAATAGTACCTCGCATCTCAATACTAACATTGAATATAAATAGCCTAAATGCTCCACGTAAAAGTTACAGAATGGCAGAATGGATAAGAACTCACTGACCAAGTTTCTGCTGTCTTCAGGAGACTCACCTAACACATAAGGACTCACATAAACTTAAGGTAAAGGGGTGGAAAAAGATATTCCATGCAAATGGACACCCAAAGTGAGCAGGAGTAGCTGTTCTTATATCAGACAAAACAAACTTTAAAGCAAAAGCAGTTAAAAAAAAGACAAAGAGGGACATTATATAATGATAAAAGGACTAGTCCAACAGGATAATATTATGATTCTAAATATATACACACTTAATACTGGAGTTCCCAAATTTATAAAACAATTACTACTAGACCTAAGAAATGAGATCGATGGCAATACATAATAGTGGGGGACTTTAGTACTCCATTGACAGCACTAGACCAGTCATCAAGACAGAAAATCAACAAAGAAACAATGGACTTAAACTACACCCTACAACAAATGGACTTAACAGATATTTACAGAACATTCTACCCAACAACTGCAGAATATACATTCTATTCATCAGCACGTGGAACTTTCCCCAAGATAGACCATATGATAGGCCACAAAACAAATCTCAGGAAATTTAAGAAAATCGAATTTATATTAGGTACTCTCTCAGAATACAGTGGAATAAAAGTGGAAATCAACTCCAAAAGGAACCCTCAAAACCATGCAAATACATGAAAATTAAATAACCTGCTCCTGAATGATCACTGGGTCAACAATGACATCAAGATGGGAACTGAAAATTTCTTTGAACTGAACAATAATAGTGACACAATCTATAAAAACCTCTGCGATACAGCAAAGGTGGTGCTAAGAGAAAAGTTCATAGCATTAAATGCCTACATCAAAAAGTCTGAAAGAGCACAAATAGACAATGTAAACTCACACCTCATGGAACTGGAAAACAGAAACAATCCAAACCCAAACCCAGGAGAAGAAAAGAAATAACCAAGATCAAAGCAGGACTAAATGAGACTGAAACAAAAGAAATATAAAAGATAAATAAAACAAAAGGCAGGTTATTTGAAATGATAAATAAAATTGATAGACCATTAGCAAGATTAACCAAGAGAAGAAGAAAGTCCAAATAAGCTCATTTACAAACAAAATGGAAGATATTGCAACTGATATCACAGAAATACAACAGATTATATAAGACTACTATGAACATCTTTATGAGCATAAACTAGATAACCTAGAGGACATGCTAGAGGATATGGATAAATTCCTGGAAATATACAACACTCCTAGATTAAACCAGTAAGATATAGAATTTCTGAACAGATCAATAACAAGTACTGAAATTGAAATGGTAATAAAAAAATTGCCAAAGAAGTCCAAAACCAGATGGATTCACAGCTGAATTCAATCAGACATTCAAAGAATTGGTACCAATCCCATTGACACTATTCCAAAAGATAAAGAGGGAATCCTCCCTAAATCATTCTATGGAGCCAGTATCACCCTAATACCAAAACCAAGGAAGGACATTAAAAAAAAAAAAAAGAAAACAATATCCCTGATGAACATAGATGCAAAAGTTCTCAACAAAATACTAGTGAAATGAATCCAATAGCATACAGAAAAGATGACCCACCATGGTCAAGTGGGTTTTATACCAGGGATGCAGGGATGGCTTAACATATGTAAGTCAATAAATGTGATACACCACCACATAAATAGAATTAAAAACAAAAATTACATAATCATCTCAATAGATGCAGAAAAGGCATTTGACAAAATCCTGCATCCCTTTATGATTAAAACCCTCAGTAAATCGGCATAAAATGGACATACCTTAAGGTAATAAAAGCCATCTATGACAAGCCCACAGCCAGCATTATGCTGAATGGGGAAAAGTTGAAAACATTCCCCTTGAGAACTGGAACAAGACAAGGATTCCCACTTTCACCACTTCTATTCAACATTCAACATAGTACTGGAAGTCTTAGCCAGAGCAATCAGACAAGAGAAAGAAATAAAGGGCATCCAAATTGGTAAAAAGGAAGTCAAACTGTTGCTGTTTGCTGATGATATGATCATATATGTAGAAAACCCTAAAGACTCATCCCGAAAGCTCCCAAAACTGGTAAATAAATTCAGCAAAATTTCAGGAAACAAAATTGTGTTAGTCCATTCTCACACTGCTAATAAAGACATACCTGAGACTGGTTAATTTATAAAGGAAAGAGGATTAATTGTTTAACAGTTCAGCATGGCTGGGGAGGCCTCAGGAAACTTACGATCATGGTGGAAGGGGAAGCAAAAACATCTTTTTTTCACATGGTGGCAGGAAGAAGTGCTGAGCAAAGGGGGAGAGACCCTTATAAAACCATCAGATCTTGTGAGAATTCACTCACTATCATGAGAACAGCATGGGGTGACAGACAGCCCCTGTGATCCAATCACTTCCCACTAGGTCCCTCCCCAAATGTGGGCATTAAAATTCAGATAACAATTCAAGATGAGATTTGGGTGGGGACAGAAAGGCCATATCAAAAATTAACGTACACAAATCAGTAGCTCTGCTATACACCAACAGTGACCAAGCTGAGAATCAAACCATGAACTCAATCCCCTTCACAACAGCTGCAAAAAAAAAAAAAAAAAAACTTAGGAATTTACCTAACCAAGGACATGAAAGACTTCTACAAGGAAAACTACAAAACACTGCTGAAAGAAATCAGAGACAATGCAAAAAAAATGGAAACACATCCCATGCTCATGGATGGGTAGAATCAATATTGTGAAAATGACCATACTGCCAAAAGCCATCTAGAAATTCAGTGCAGTTCCCAGCAAAACACCACCATCATGCTTTACAGAACTAGAAAAAACAATCTTAAGAATATAGAATCAAAAAAGAGCCTGCATAGCCAAAACAAGACTTAGCAAAAACAACAAAACTGGAGGCATCACATTACACAACTTCAAACTATACTATAAAGCCATAATCACCAAAACAGCATGGTACAGAATAGAGAACCCAGAAATAAAGCCAAATACTTACAGCCAACTGTTCTTTGACAAAGCAAACAAAAACATAAATTGGGGAAAGGACACCCTATTCAACAAATGGTGCTGGGATAATTGGCAAGTCACATGTAGAAGAATTAAACTGGATCTTCATCTCTCACCTTATACAAATATCAACTCAAGACGGATCAAACACTTAAATCTAAGACCTGAAACCATAAAAATTTTAGAAGATAACATTGGAAAAATCCTTCTAGACATTGGCTTAGGCAAAGACTTTATGACTAAGAGCACAAAAACAAATGCAACAAAAACAAAGATAAATAGATGGGACTTTTGAAAATCTTCTGCACAACAAAAGAAATATTCAGCAGAATTAATAGACAACCCACAGAATGGGAGAAAATCTTCACAATCTATACATTTGACAAAGGACTAATATCCAGAATCTACAAAGAACTCAAACAAATCAGCAAGAAAAAACAAACAAAAAAACAAAAAACAACCCCATCAAAAGTGTGCTTAAGGACATGAATAGACAACTCTCAAAAGAAGATATACAACTGGTCCACAAGATATGGTAAAATGCTCAACATCACTAATTATCAGGGAAATGCAAATCAAAACCATTATCTGATACCACCTAACTCCTGCAAGAATGGCCATAATCAAAACAATCAAAAAATAATAGATGTTGGTGGGGATGCAGTAAAAAGGGAACACTTTTACACTGTAGTGGGGGTGGAAACTAGTATAACCACTATGGAAAACAGTGTGGAGATTCCTTAAAAAACTAAAAATAGATCTACTGTTTGATCCAGCAATTCCACTACTAGGTATCTACCCAGAGGAAAATAAGTCATTACACAAAAAAGATACTTGCACATGCATGTTTGTAGTAGCACAATTTGCAGTTGCAAAAATATGGAAATAGCACAAATGCCCATCAATCAACCAGTGGATAAAGAAAATATGGTATATATATACATATATATACATATATATACATATATACATATATATACACATATATACACATATATACACACATATATATACACATACATATATATATATACACACATATATATATATACACCATGGAATACTACTCAGCCATAAAAAGGAACAAAATATTGGCATTCACAGCCACCTGGATGGAATTGGAGGCTAGTATTCTAAGTAAAGTAACTCAGAAATGGAAAATCAAATATTGTACGTTCTCACTCATATGTGGGAGCTAAGCTATTAGGGCACAAAGACATAAGAATGATGCGTTGGACTTTGGGGACTGAGAGAAAAGAGTACGGGGTGGTGAGGAATAAAAGACTAGACATTGGGTACAGTGTACACTGCTCAGGTGATGGGTGCATCAAAATCTATCTCAGAAATGACCCCTAAAGAACTTATTCATGTAACCAAACACACCTGTTTCTCAAAAACCTATTGAAATATAACGATTTAAAAAAATTAAAAAAGAAAAAAGAAACACACCATTGTGGTTTTTACAAGACCCCGAAGTTTGAGGAATTGGTTAGTTAGCTCCACATTTTGACACTCACCATGTGTGTAACACAGCATAAAGCCTCCCCTGTGAGCTATTAGATGAGAAAGATGAAACAATACTGGCACATCTGAAAAAGCATAAGAATGAGCAGAATGGTGCCAGTCATGCAACAGAGAGTGGTGAAAATAGTGTGTGCACTCATTTTTGGAAAGAGTGACTGGCATCTGGTGCTTGTTCACGAAAATGTAGAATTTCAGGACCTGGGAAAGAGTTCATTCAATATTTTGACTGGCTGTGGTTTAAATGAACAACTGTTTCTGAACACTCCTGTGCCAATGACTGTCTCCCCATCTACTGACCATCACCCCGTCAGGACTCATCTGTGAGCAGCATCTCTGTGAGCCACGCTTCAGCGCAAGGTTTGCTGTGCTGCAATCTGCTTCTGTTTGCATACGAAAAGAGAAAAGTGAATAAATGTTTCAAAATTCCTACGTTGGAAAGATTCTGAATCCACCCCAGTCGTCATCAACTTCTTTATTTAGAATTATTCATATGTGCGTTATTTACAGTTTCTCCATGTGGTGTGCTTTCCTTTGTGTCTCTCTTAACATTTTTAATGACCAAAGGCAAACAGGAATCAGTTATTTTATCACAATTCCTTCCCATTTAAATGGAGATGGCCAGATTTTCCTATGGCATTCATACTATACCTATTTTCTTTCTTACTTTCTTAATTTCCTCTCTTAAGTCTTATCTATATCTTTGTTAGGAAGAAATAATTTCAGATAGAATAAACTAATTAATATATAGTTATAGATATTTTCAGAACTATTATAGTTTCAGAACAGACTATTTTGAATATATATATATATATATATTCAAATACTCAGACCTGCAATGAGCCCAAATATGTATTTAAATATATATATTCAAACTAACAAAATTTTAGCTGCAGCTAAATAGCAAACTTAAGAAGACGAAAGATAGATGAGCCAGAATTGTGATGGGCCTGAGCTTCTAAGATCTCAGTAGGTGTTTTACCTCCTAAACCAACATTGGGAGAGCGTTAAAATTATTTATCTCTGCCCTTCAGTTACATAAGCTACCTTCTATTGATCTGTCTCATTAAACTGAGGAAGGCATGTGAGACTCACTGCCAAGGAATTCAATTGCCTCATTGCCACTTGTTGCTATTTATATGTGAAAATGACAGAAATTTATCCTGCCATCCAGGATTTTAAACAAAAACAACTTAAATGAAAAAGCCTCATTTTCTGTTGGGGTTTCCCTTGGGAAGGAAACATTGCTCTTTTTAAGTGGGATGAATTTTGCACTTCATTAAACGCCTTGATCTTTTCATCACTTTAGCCTTTAATGCAATAACATAATCTTAGATCATCTAGATTAATGATTACAATAAAATTGTGCATATAAATCTTACAAGGGCCATGAAAGTGAGCAGCTGCAGATGCTGAAGTCTGATTTCTGAAACTTTAGGCAGATTTATCTCTATTGACATATATCCTACTTTTTTTGTCTAATTAAACCAAGCTTAATCTTTTCACATGTTTTTCTCCTAGAGACTTATCAAACTTCCAGTCAAGGAGTTGAACAGGTCTTTGGGAAGCAATTTGTTCCCTGGCCTAGTGTTTAACTCAAATCCTTCTGGTGTCTTTCAAGTTCCGTCTTGATATTTGTGGAAATCCTAAACTGCACAAGAGCCCTGTTACACACAGAATGGCATTCTCCAAGAATCCCTGCAGCCAAAGATTGTGCCCCAATTTAGGACAGGATGATTAAGACTATTTCACTGAGAGAAGCATCCCTATTGTTCACCTCTCTGAGACCTACTGAGCCAGGCAGGAGGAAGTCTCCTTGGCCTACTTGCACCAGCAGGAGCGAGCGACTCAGAGCTGCAATGAGCCCAAAGAACACAGGGCAACAGCCTTGGCATGTAGGCCAAGGATTTTTAAACTAGTCTTAATAACTCAGGTCAAGTTCCCAGCTAGGGTCCCTTAACAAGTCAAGCAAAGAAAGACTTGGGGAGTTTGGAGCATTTTAGGTTCTGCTGTGTAAGGTAGCAGTTTTTGGTTCTACCAGGAATTCCAGACATATTGTCCTAGAACATTCTGTGGTTCCATAGGTGCAAGACACAAAATATACTACTATGCTCTTCTTTGAGGCTAGGTTTTCAGATGTGTATGTGAAAGAAGTAGGAACCATGTCTGCTTTGTAAATACTGGTGTCTTAATAGAGGTTCATGTGATAAAGCAGGGGAGGCCTCAGTGTGGTAGAGGCTTTGTGTCTCAGTTTGGGCTGCTATATGGGAATACCACAGACTGGGGGGCTTAACTAATAAGCATTTATTTCATTTCCCACAGCTCTGGAGGCTGGGAAGTCCAAGAACAAACGTGCTAGACAATTCTGTGTCTGGTGAAGGCCCACTTCCTGGTTCATAGATGGCCGACTTCTTGCTGGGTCCTCACAGGGTGGAAAGAGGGCTGGAGAGCTCTCTAGTATCCCATTTATAAGGGCATCAATCCCATTCATGAGGCATACTCTTTCATGACCTAATTGTCTTAAAAAGGTCCCATCATCTAATACCATCATCTTGGGGGTTAGAATTTTAACATATGAATGGGGGGTAGAAATATTTAATCCATCATATCACACAAACTGTACAGTCCACTGAGTTTAATATCCTGGAAGAGCACATACATTATCCATTCACATGTTACTATCACTCAAGTAGGTGCATTGTTGGTGGCTCTGGCCAAGATCAGAAGCCTAACTCTAAGAAGTGAGGGTATCAGTAGGTCAGAGTACCAAAGGATGTTGTCCTTCCTCCCATAGGAAGTAGATAAGCTATATATAGGTCACCCACATCTGCTTTGGAGAGTAGCCT
Source organism: Pan troglodytes (assembly GCF_028858775.2). Classification (NCBI taxonomy): domain Eukaryota; kingdom Metazoa; phylum Chordata; class Mammalia; order Primates; family Hominidae; genus Pan; species Pan troglodytes. The sequence continues at coordinate 35,848,509 of NC_072420.2, forward strand.
TCACAGATCCTATTTGAAATACAGTGACTTAAAGTCAGCCAATTTGCCAAACATCCATCACAGATGAAATATCTATCCAAAGATATGATATACAGAAACTGGGTCGAAGGTGGTAAAGCATAAAAGAAAACAAGAAAATAAACCCAGAACTACCCAGTTAGACTCTAAACAGAATCCTCTTCTAGAGAGATTAAGCTCTTGCAATTTCCCAATTGCTTGGCTTGGGGTTGGTGATGGGAATAGTCCTGATAATTTTTGCCATGCCTATGTGGACCCAGGGGGCTACTGGTACTCATTAAATATTTTGAAATATCTAAGGCAAGTTTGCAATATTCAAAATGGCTTTACTAAAATTTGTGAGACAAGAAAAGTGAACATCACAAATTAAGGAAACACGAATGAGAAGGCTGGGGATACTGCAGGCTCAACCCTTTCCATGGAACCAGCAAAACTCAAGCTCACCTGGTATTTTTTCCACCTCTCCTGTATTTTACCTACTTTGTCTTTACACTGCAACACTGGGGAGCAATTTGCTCCATATGAGTTGCCTAAACATTCAGACCAAGAAAGAGAGAAAGCATCATCTTTCCCACCTTCTTAGGATCTGCCTTCTGTCTACTTCCATTCATTACCCAGAAATTAAAACCAGAAATGGCCTTTCTGCCCAGGCAAAGTTCCACTTTCTACCCAAAGGAATGCAAGCTTGCCTTTGCAAGGATGGATTAAAAAATCATACCTCCATACCATGACCCAAAAACCCATACAATCAATGTGTACCCGATAGTCAAGGCTAACTCATTTATTTAGCGTCACAGAGATACCTTAATTCTCTTGTTTTTTCATTGCTTTTAGATTTTCCCTCCCCAGGCACTGTTTTCTCCTTCTGAAATCCCTACTATTTGTGTTATATCTTCCAAGTCTCTTATGTTTTCTTTTTTTATGGTTTTCATTGCTTTGAGATTTATTCAAATTGTAAGATATTTCTTTTTGGTTTTCTGAAACACAAATTCACATTTTTTCAGTTTATTTGTTTTCAATATCAAAAGCATGCTTCTTAGTTCTCCAAAGTTACTTTTGGTGCTGTAATTGCATATCCCTGAAGAGTCTCATCCCTTTTCAGTTTTTCTCTTCTTCTTCTTCAATTGGAATCACCACTGATAGGTGTGGCCTTGGGGCCTCTCCCTTGGAGGACCGAGTCCCGTTCATCTTCTTTGTTTTCCTTAGCACACCTGTAGCTGTGTATTTTCCAGCACCCATTCTGGTCTGGATGTTGGGAGTCTCTTGAACAGGGACAAGCTGGAGGCTGGGGGAGGGTAGGTCAGACTCTGGTTTGGGGTCTGAGAGAGACAGACCTGGCCACCCAGACCTCTCTGGAGCATACACTAGCAGCCCCTGTCAACCACAGGAGCATTGGGTAACTTCAACTTGCAAAAGAGCTTTGGCCTATGTCCACCAGGGCTGGCCACTGGGAAGCCATTCCATGCTCCACCCAACAAGGAGACAGGTACAATCCTTTCCAAGAAGAACTTAAGGGCTCTGCTGGCTGGGCCTCCTTGGGGAGCCATGAAATCAGTGGCATTGGCCTCAGACGTAGAGGACAGGCCAGCCTGTACTATACCATGGGTCCCTTGGTTCCCACTAAGAAAAATAATAATCATGTAAACATCTGGTGCATACCTAGGGCTGACACTAAGCAGAGAGAAGGTGAGGTGGACCACCCTGTGTAGCTGCAGTTCCTGGAACTCTCAGTGCCACAGACACCCTTCCAGCTCCACAGTAAGCCTGCTTACTTGTGTTATTATAAGAAGGAATTGAGGGGCAAAGGGATTGGAGGCATATATTCAGATATGCCAAAGGTTGTTTTCTTTCAAGGTGATACATGCTAATAAGCACAAGGCCAAAGCAGGCTTCCCTGAGAGCAGATGGGTGTGTGCATGCGTATGTGTGTGTGTGCACACACGCATGTGTATCAGCACACTGTGGAATGACAGCAATTAACCTGACCAGAATTAGCTCAATGCATCATGGCCCAGGGTCAGAACAGTATCTCACTCACCCAAGAGATGGGTTCCATCATCATTCATCTCTCCATTTCCCACCTATCTATCCGTCTTCCCATTCAGCCTATTCCCCACCCCCATCCCACCCCTCCATCTACCCATTTATTTTTCTATAGTATTCCTGAAGTCAGGGCATTTAATATGTGATTTTGTGGAAAAATGTAGGAGACAGGGAGTTTATCTCCAGGATCACGTTTCATTCATATTTAACACATCTGTACTGCTGGAACAAGATGCAAATCCCACAAACCCTTACATTGTGACACCTCCTCTCCCCCCGCTTTTAAACCTGAACAATAACTTTGAGCAATATAATTCTAGGTCATTAAGAGAAAACATTGGCTGGGTGCGGTGGCTCACGCCTGTAATCCCAGCACTTTGGGAGGCTGAGGTGGGTGGATCACCCAAGGTCAGGAGTTTGAGACCAGCCTGGTCAACATGGTGAAACCCCATCTCTACTAAAAATACAAAAAATTAGCCGAGTGTGGTGGCGGGAGCCTATAATTCCAGCTACTTGGGAGGCTGAGGCAGAAAAATTGCTTGAAGCCAGGAGGCAGAGTTTGCAGTGAGCCGAGATCGCACCACTGCACTCCAGCCTGGGTGACAGAGTGAGACTCTGTCTCAAAAAAAAAAAAAAAAAAAAAGAGAGAGAGAAAACATTGATGCGTCACATAAAATAATAACATTGAGATAAAAATGGCACATTACAGAAATTAATGCTTTGTGACTTTTCAAAGCACTTTCACATTCATTGTCTTATTTGGTTTCCATAGGCACCTATCCATCAGCAAAGTAGGGCTGGCATCTTTATTAATTTCATAAACTTATTTAGAGCTTATTTTCCAGATTTCATAAATAGCTTTAGTTCTAAAAAAGGTGAGTAGCAGGGTTCTGGAGTATACATATTTAGTGTAATGATTTGGTAAAAGAATTACACATTATCTGTAATCCCAGCTACTCAGGATTACTGAGGCAGGAGAATTGCTTGAACCCAGGAGCGGGGTGTAGCAGTGAGCCAAGATCACGCCACTGCACTCCAGCCTGGGTGACAGAGTGAGACTCAATCTCACAAAAAAAAAAAAAAAGAATTATACAGTATCTTAAAAATAATTTTCTCATCATCCATTATTATTCATGCTCCCTAAGCCTTTTTCAAACCCCAATGCCATCCTCTTTCCTTCCAGTACATTTTAAGTCTACCTTATAAGTATCTGTAAAGCAGTAGAATCAAAACCCACATGAACAGACTTCACTCTATTTAACAGGGCAACTCTACTACTAACAGCATTTTAGCTGGCCTGGTGCCTAAGTGCAAAGAATAAGTAGGAAATAATAGGAAATAGAATTTTTAAAATAATGAGAAAAATTTTGAGGGCTTCAAATACAAATAGTGGAAGACAATAAGGTATCTTCATGTTAGAATCGTGTCTAGACTCAATTCCCAACCCAAGCCGTTGCTAATTTTGTCATCTTGAGCAAATCTTCTTATCTCTCTGATCTTCAGTTTCCTTGTCTAAAAATGAGGCATAAAGAGCACACATGAAGTGGGACACATGTACAGTGTTAGGCCCTTTTGCTCTTGGCTGATGATAGGAGTCTGGTGACCAACCATCTTGGTTTGCCCAGGGCTGGTGGGCTTCCCAGGACACGGGACAAAGTGGGTACCCTAGGTGAGAAGCGTGACAGGATAAAAGGGTCCTCATGCATAGACAGCTCCCCTCCAAATTCCACTCGTGTCCCTAACCTATCTCTCCAGGAAACACACAGAAGCCATCTCCGGTTGGATTCCTAACACTACTTTACGTCTCTTTTCATTGTTCTTGTAACCTCATGCTGGTGATGTGTTTATGCTGCTCTAAAGTTGTGTGCTATTTTCTTTAAACAGCATATTAGGGTGTGAGCTCCCTAAGGTCAGAGGTCATCCTTCTGTATTTGGTAGGACCTAGTCTAACCCCCTCCCGATGCTCAACTTGCACCATCAGTCCTGGCTCGGCAAAGTCACACATCTCAAAGAGATACAATTCTGATTGCAAGAGCATCAGGGAGTCACTTACTGAAGCCTCTTGAAGAGGCAAAACAGGGAGGATTACATCCTTGGAAAGACAGAGTTAAGGGCTGTAAGACTTCTCCTTAGAAAAGATTCTTCTCAAAGTCCCCTGTTCTCTTTTTCAGTCTCTCCTTCATCACTCCTGATTCTTTTCTCTTGGGAATGACTCAGGGTCCTTTCTAAGACAGGCAACCCATCCTCCTTTGGATTTTTCCAATTTCCTTTTTCCAATCCTTTCCAATCAGGATTGCAGAATACTCCACAAAGGCTCAGGAGTCCAGCAGGTCAAACTTGTGTGTGTGTGTGTGTGTGTGTGTGTGTGTAGCTGAAGGGCAGGGGTCTGTAAACAGTTTGCTGCATCATAATAACGCATGTTTCATAAATAATTGGTGCTTAACAAATATGTACTGTCTTGGGTTATTTCTCTGTCACCTGGGTGGGTGGCTTTAGGAAGAAATTAGTTGTGGGTCAAATGCATTTTACAATGATGGACCCCAGCCAGGAAAAGAACAATCTTCCTCCCCCTACGAGGGCTTAGAGTGAGCCAGGGAGTGGAAGAAGGTATTGCACCCTTAGTAGCAGAAGTGAGAGTCCCTAAAGGGAGATATTCAAGAATGAGTGTGTGTGTTGGGATGTGTGTGGGTGTGTATTTGTGTGTAGGGGTGGTGAGCAGGCATTAGTCTGCTGATCTGGGTCAATATAGTGAAAATGAAGAGCATGGGATTGGGCATTGAAGGCTTGTATGAATGCACTAGTCCTAGGACCTTGAACAAACTCCTTAACTTGTCTCCATGCCACAGTTTTCTCATCTTTCTTTATAGAGTTTTTGGGAGGACTAAATATCCTAACACACATAAAACACTTAGCACAGAACCTGGCATATAGTAAACACTCAATAAACCTCAGTGATTACTGTTAATAGGGCTGACCCCAACCACAGCTGAGAGGAGTCCAGGCCTCAGTAAACTCTCCTGAGAGGGGACCACAAGGAGCTGAGGGTGAGCTGGCTTGCGTTTTTGGAACTGTCTTAATATATTTGAAATTTATGCTGAAATCCAATGTGCCAAGGTCCCTCGATAAAACAGGGGGGAAAAAAGTGGAAGCATATGGTGGTCTGAGTCTTGAAGAAGAATGACTTCAATTATAGAAACAGGCTGTTGGAGAAATATGCCTTTTCAGCCCCGTCAGTCACGAACCGTTTCCAAATGTTGACATTACGCATGATATTAATATACTATAAAAAATCCATGTAAAACTGGAAAAGCCCAAACACACCATGCAAAGCCTGAGTCCTGCTAATGCCCCATCAGGATTAGAAGCAAAAATTCAGTTAGTTCTGCCTGTTAGGGTTTGCAGTGGCTTATGTCAGGAAGTCTATGACAATTTGTCATCATGTAGAAATATGGCTGCATCTGGATTTTTCTAAACTAAGGGAAGCATTTGTACATCAAAAGTCCTATTAAGGTTTTACTTTACTGTACTATCAAGAACTTTTTGCCTTTTGGTTCTCTTATAGGTTTGGTGGGTAAATCCCCATTTAGAATAAAGGCCTATTTCTTATCCTCTGAGCTGGATAAGCTATTCAGGCAGAGAACAACCTTTGAAGTTAAGGGAAACTGTGCTATCAAGCCAAACGTGAAATAAAATCAGAAGGGGACCCCTAATGCATTATGGAATACAACGCAGAATTTGGCCGAAGGTGATGCTAATTTTCTGCTCTTGTCAATGAAAAACAGACGCCAGGACGACTTGCTTGCATTCATCTGAATCCACATGGCAGCGTCAGAAAGCTGGTGAGCCTGGTGGGCCGGGGGGAGCTGTGGTCTGGGGCAAGGGCTGGTTCCTTTATTTTCCTTGGCATGGCTTATGGAAAAGTCAGAGAAAATGAATTTCAAATGATGGGTCAAAACTCAAGATTTGAAACACATTTCTTCCATCCTGTAGGTCTCATGGATCCATGGAAATAATTTTGATAACTTTAACTCCATTTCCAGTTGCAGGTATGTTGTCCATAGAGTTCCATTAAACAATATTTTTATTTCAGTCATTTACCATTCAATGAGTCTTTTAAATCCTGTAAAGTCGTGGAAAAAAGTTCAAATTGGCTATAAATGATTACACTAATTTTCTGTTTTCTTTCCATTTCTTTTCTGGTTTTCCTTTTAAAATTGCCCCTCTTGCCTGCAGCATATTTTGCATCAAAAAATGTATGGAGGACAGAAGACCCTTTTCACGCAGCAGCTGGGACAGAGTATTGCTCAGGCAACTTGTTCCCTCACACTAATTTTTGTCTGCATTGTAAAAATATTTTAAATGGTTTTGCATGCTGCATGAAAAATGTGGAAATAACTTACACTGTTTGGTGGTAAAATGTAAGAAATTAGACAGATGCATGAATGCTCTTATGGGCAGAAGAGAAGCAGCTGCTTTCCAAAAACACTCTGAACTTTCAGAAAAGGGAACAGTCACCGATTCTAGAATCAGGAGGAAGAATATATAAATGTTATCTGCTGCTCCTTTTGGTTAATTTGGTTATGGAAGGCAGCTTCTGAAAAGGGTCACATGCACCGTATTTTGGCATAAAAACAGAATCACAAGGAAGAGAAGTACCTCCCCCACCCCCACTTGGGCTGTGGGAGGACCCTCATCCATCAGCGTCTCTGGTACAGGGATAGCTGCTGGCTCAGTGGCTCTGGCCTTCATCCTGGGGTCCTGCTGCTGCCAGGGTGCTGTCTTCTCACCTTTTCAAAGACCCTCATCTCTACTGTCCCATATCCACCCCTGTTGACCAAAGCAAAACTAGGTTTTTCTTGCTTTTCCTGGGCTGAGCCTCTTATTGTTCCTAGACACAGCCAGCCTGGTGAGCACAGGCAAACTGGACATTGGAAGACCCAGCTGCACAAAGACTCCTTCCTGTGAGAGGCTTGGAGAAGACTTTGCTCTAGACACACAAGGGAGCCTGTGGGAAGGTGAGAGAGATATCCCTTCTCATTCCAAGCCTCTACCGGGAGGAAAGGTTGCTCCCAGAGTTGGGGTTGTGGAGCTGTTTATCAGGGTTGGGTCAGATGGAAAAACAGAGGACTGTATGTAACCTAAGGTGAAGTAAAGAATTTAAATATGCTCAGAGAAAGGCCTGGCCTTTTGCTCTCAGCTTCTGGGAAGTGATCTGTGCCTTTGGAATGTCATGTCTGATAGGAGTGGCTTTGTTTGCCTGCAGGCCTTGGACCAGCCAGATAGTGACAAGGTGATTTTGGGTGGGGCCTTGGGTCACATCAACAAGCCTTAGTGAAGATGGGGGCTTTAGGTCATGTGGTCTCAGCTTGGTCTGAGGGGCTGGGAACTGAGCCCAGTTACCTGGGCAGCCAGCCATGCCTAGGTGGTGATAAGACCCCAGCGGAGCCCCTGGATGCAAAGGCTCGGGTGGGTTTCCCTGCGTGGTGTGTTGTTGCACAGCATGCTGGAAAAGTGATGCTGTTGTTATTCACAGGGAGAGGACGATGGAAGCCCTGCCTTTGGTACTCTCTGGGTTCTGCTCTATGTGCTTCTCTCCTTAGCTGATGTTAGTTGCATTCTTCCCGGTAATAAACCGCAATCACCAGTGAATAGCTTTACTGAGTCCTGTGCTCCTTCTAGTGACTTATTGACACTGAGTGTGTTTTTGAGAGCCCCCTGAACTTGAAATTGATGTCAGAAGTGAAGGTGGTTTTGTAGACCCTGTGGCTCTAACTTTGCAGTTGGATAGAGGTGGCAGGAGTTCACCTGTATTTTTTTTTCCCCTAAAGTAGGGTCTAATTCACCCCCATCAAGAGGTGTATTCTAGAATTTGCACACGGACCCCTTTCTTTCTCATTTCTGTGCTTTTTAACAGAACCACTTACTCTTATACCCTCTTGGCCATACATTATCCACTCACATTATTTTTATTTGAATCAAATACTCACGTTAGTAATTCCTTCTTACTTGTGGCTGATGAAGTTTGTTTATTTATTTATTTATTTATTTATTTATTTATTTATTTTAGGTTCTATTAACATTGACATACCAGGCCCCCAATACATGTGAGTTCTCATCTCTATTAGTTTTCTGGAGCTGCCATAACAAAGTACCACAAATTGGGTGACTTAAAATAACAGAAATTTATTGTCTCACAGTTCTGGAGGCTAGAAGTCAGAAATCAAGGTGTCGGAGGGCCATGCTCCCTCAGAAAACTGTAAGAGAGGCTTCTTCCTCATCTCTCTTATAGCTTCTGGTGGTTGCCAGTAGCAGTACTGGGCATTCCTTGACTTGTAGATGTATTATTCGAATTCTCTGTCTGCACATGGCCCTCTCCCTGTCTGCACAAGGCATTTTGTTTTTTTTAAATAAGGACAACTATCACATTGGATTAGAGACCCACCTTACTCCAATGTGACGTCATCTTAACTCATTACACTTGCAATGGCCCTATTTCCAAATAAGGATACTTTCCATGAAACTGGGGGTTAGGACTTCTATACACATACACAGATGTGTGTGTGTGTGTGTGTGTGTGTGTGTGTGTGTGTGTATAGGAGGACATAATTGAGCCCATAACCCCATCCATTTCCCCTCATGAAGGATAAAGCTAAGTATGTGAGCTCCTGTGCCTCAGTTCCTTCCTCTGTGAAATGGGAAAGATTACATCACCACTTCCCATCCTGGGAAAGGATGAGAAGAGATACAGCCTCTACATGCCCAGCACAGCACTGGGCACACAGTGGAGAAATAAGAGCTCATTGTCTCTGGGAGGACTGTTTCTAAGTAGGGTGTTTTCTAATGCATTTAAGTTCATTAAAAGCCAAGGTGTGCAAGGACACTCCCCTCACCTGTGCTTTCTCGTCCTTCTGCCACCAGGTGCCAGGGGAGCCAAGAAGAGCAAAACCAAGGAGGCATTGTTTCCTCCAGAGCCTCATTCATCAACTCGCTCTGAACAGTTAGCACGCTCAGACAGTCATCTTCTGCACCTTGCCTTTCCCTGTGTCTTGACTGAGGGCTTATCTGAGAGCCTTTTGTTCAGGCTCATAATTATTCAGTGACTCAGGAGCCCACAAGCATTACCCACGGAGCCAGACAAGACCAGCAAGCTCTGAGGACCACCTGTTCCAAGTCATTTCCTGTGTGGGCGGCAACTTCACAGGGCTGAAAATACGAGTTACGGTAAAAATGTCTTCAACCCTGGCGCGCTGGATTGTTGAAACTAGATGGAATCTTGCTTGATTATGTTCAGGCCAGACACATTTCATTATCATTCTTTGCATATATATTAAAAACTCTAACCCCTTTACAAACAAATGTTCTCAAGGGGCAGACAGCACACCCTTGCCTCGTGACATTGCTCTAATAGAGAAAACACCCCAGTGTTTCACCCATGAGGTAAGATCCACGAACACAGAGTGCAGTTGGAAAGGATGTAGGCAGTAATGAAGGTGGTGCTTTTTGCTCCTGTGGGTGCTGTGGACAGGTGAGGGTTCAAGGATATTAACAACAAATTTTAAGCCATACCTTACACTACATTGGAGCTTAATCAAATTCTCTGTTCACAGTATGCCTAAATTGGCCAATGGAACGGAAAAAAAAAAAAAAAAAAAGCAACCCACCCCCAAGAGTTATTTATGTCATGTAGACAAAACCTGGGTTCGTTGACTGATTATTTCCACTCTCTAGTGATGGTCGTTGCATTTTCACTCTGAGTTGAATTGCTGCATTTTTCCATAAATATATCTGCTCCTCTGGAAGAAGGTTTGTTGCTTAGCCTTATTGCCCTTCACATCTGCCTTTCTGACCTCATAGACTGTCAAGTTCTTAGTTGGTGACTAAAGTATAAAAGTAATTTCTTTCTCTCTTTTTTTAAATTATTAAAGCCACACATGCTTACTACAGAATAGTTAGAATGTAGATATGTGTGAAGAAAAGAAAAATTAGCCATTAGGCCCACAATCTAGGGAAAACTCATTTTGGGCATTTGGATGGCTTTAATATGCATTCACTATTAAATGATGAATATGATATTATACATAGCATATTAATATATTATGATGATGGATCAGTGCTGATGTGTTTTAACATAAATGTGTATGTTAGTAATGCTGCTGTTTTATCTTAACAGTTTTTCAAACTTGCATTGTTTTGCCCTTCAGCTAAAAGGGTAGGGAATTTGCTAGGGATATAAATTCATTAATCATAAAAATTATGTCATAACAGCCTGCACAGAAATCACAATAGGATGCGGGACATGGATTAGACTAGAGTTGAGATTCTTGCCCCAACCACAACTGTTCAGGCTTTGAAAAGAAAACAAATCTTTTTTTTTTTTTTTGAAATGAAGTCTCACTCTGTCACCCAGGCTGGAGTGCAGTGGCGCGATCTCGGCTCACTGCAAACTCCGCCTCCCAGGTTCATGCCATTCTCCTGCCTCAGCCTCCCGAGTAGCTGGGACTACAGCGCCCACCACCATGCCTAACTAATTTTTTTGTATTTTTTAGTAGAGATGGGGTTTCACCGTATTAGCCAGGATGGTTTCGATCTCCTGACCTCATGATCTGCCTGCCTTGGCCTCCCAAAGTGCTGGGATTACAGGCGTGAGCCACCGCGCCAGGCAGAAAACAAATCATTTTTAAGCACTGATTCTTGCCCGGTTAAGCTCTTACATTTTCACAAGAAATCAACCCCCGAGACTTAGCAAGGTTGAGTGACCTGTTCCCAGTGGTGCTATTCTGACGTGTCTGATGTCAGATCAGAAGCTCAGGCCTTCCAACCCAACGCATAAACTTTCTTTTGGTGTAAGTATGTTCTTTGTATTGCTTATACTAAAATAATTATTTGTTGTTCCTCTGAAATTCAAAGTGCATGGAGGTCCTGTATGTTATCTGGAATCTCAGTGGAATGAACTAGGGGTTTTATAATCAGCATTTGTCCCTACTGCTGAGGCTGTGGCATGTGAGCTGTTAAGTATTTTGACTGTATCTTTCTGCAAACACTGGACCATTTTGTCTTTCATGCAGCCGACTTATTTATGATCAAGGAGAATGGTATAGGGAAATAGACCCAAGCTCATATTACAGGAAGATTGTATGACGTTACAGAAAGAAACATAACCACCTGGTTAAAACCTTAGCTGTGTGATCTTGTACTAGTTACTCAACCTCGCTGAGGCTGGGATTATGCAAAATGGGACCAAGCACACCTGCTTCTCAGAGTTTTGGCCATAATGAATGAGATAATGCATACTATCCCATAACGGGCTCTCAGCTGCAAAGGGTACTGTCTTATCTACACTTATAATTTAGTCAAGTCAACTAAAATGCTGACTGCTCCAGTCCCATACCTACCTCCCATACACCCCAGTGACTGAAGTCAAAGCCAGCATCACACACACCAATTTTTTTTTTTTTTTTTTGACGGAATCTCACTCTGTTGCCCAGGCTGGAGTGCAATGGCGCGATCTTGGCTCACTGCAACCTCCACCTCCTGGGTTCCAGCAATTCTCCTGCCTCAGCCTTCTGAGTAGCTAGGATTACAGGTGCCTGCTGCCACACCCATCTAATTTTTGTATTTTTAGTAGAGACGGGGTTTCACCATGTTGGCCAGGCTGGTCTTGAACTCCTGACCTCAAGTGATCTGCCGGCCTCGGCCTCCCAAAGTGCTGGGATTACAGGCGTCAGCCACCGCTCCTGGCCACAGGAGGCTCATCCCTGATGGCCTCACTCAGGGATGAGCCTTGGACTTTGACTGGGACCAATAATTCACAGAGTCATGCCTTCATTTATAAAAAATACCTGGGGAATGTACTGTCTTAGGATCTGGGGACATGAAATGTATTGTGCCTGGCCTCATGCTGCTTATGGTCTAGCAGGGTAGATGGGCATTAAGCAAATGCTTGTGAAGATAAGGATTTTAGCACAAGCTGAAATTAGTGTTATGAAGGCAAAGTACAGAGTGGTATGGGAAAGTAATGCAGGAGGAGGTGAGTTAGAACAGTGCTTTGTCAACCACACAAGCCCCGATTCCTCCTGTTCCCAGCCAGGCGAACATGCTGTTCATGCAACGCCAACCAAAATTAATGGGGAAAGGGAGTCTAGGGATATAAAAAGTGAGATAAAGGGGCTACTTATTTTTTTTTTACTGTTGTTTCTGCTTGTTTATATAAAAAGATCCTTTCAACATTTACAGAGCTTTAAAGTATGATGTGAAAAATAAGTACTTTGTACTTATTATGGTGCCTTTCATCTGAGTTGCTCATAAGCCCTGCAGACATTGCCTCATCCATTTTCAGAAGACTCCTCAAAGGAAGGTAAGAAGAGACTCTTGCCCCCATTTCACAGATGCAAAGACTGAGGCATGAGGAGGTAACAGGGGCTAGGAGAGTAGTGTTGGATCAGGGGCTGAGGTGCCTGGATCCTAGGTCTGGCTTTGCCATTCAATAACTGTGTGACTTTGGGTGCGTCCCTCTGGGTTCTTATTAGGAATTTGGAATAGATGATTCCCAATGTCTCATACAGTTTGAAGGATCTGTGATGGTGTCAGGGAAAATGGGTAAGTGTCACAGTGCTAATTCCTGGGACATAATTCAAGTCTTCACTCATGACTTCAGCTTCAGAATAACATTTCTGCAAGAAGGCCATCCAGAAAGATGGAGACAATAACTGACTCCTGGAGTTGGAAGGACCCTTGGATGGCTCCGTGTGGCTTAAAATGCCTAAATACCAGAACTGTTGAATGCTTGCTCATGACACAGATTCTTGGAACCCAACCCAGTCTGTCTATCCAAATTTATAGGCCAGAGGCCTGAGGAACAATTAATGAAATCATCAAGTCTGGAAAGCACATAGTCCAAATCAGTGGTCTCAAGCTGGGCTGCACATTGGAATCACCAGGGAGCTTTGAAAAATGGAGATGCCAGGATCCCACTTTGGATATTTTGATTTAGATGGTCGCAGGTATGTCCTGGGTATCTGGAGATTTTAAAATCGTCCTGGGGATTCTAAGGGCAGCCAAGGCTGAAAACCACAGACCTAGATCAAGCTGTCTTGTGATGCTGATGAAATGAATGGGCTTGATGAAGCTAATCTCACCCATGAGAAACCATGGGCAGAGCCACTGCTGACTTGGGGGGCAATGCAGAGCTGGATGCCCCCCTTCTGACTCTACCTCCCACTCTGTCCACTACATTATGTTGACTCCCATAATGCCTGAGTGTAAGAGTTTTCTTTTTAATATGCAGAAAAAAATTAAATTATATTAGGTAAAAAAAAATATTAAAAAAATTTAAATTGGGAATTAAATGAAGCATTTAGAAATCAAAATTTTCTGTGTGGCCCCCATCACCACTACCGATAGCACAAAGGTAGTTGAAAGAAACATAAACTTGGAAAAATACTTGCAACATAAATTATAAAGGGTTATATGAGAACCTTTAGAAACCAATAAGAAGATGACTAATTCAATACAAGACTGATCAAAACTAATGAATAGAAAATAGACACACAAAAAATTTTAAAGGGCCAACGAAAACATAAAATTAGGTTTTTATTCTTCTTTAATTATTATTCTTAATAATTAAAGAAATATAAATTAAAATATTAGTGACACATTGCTATTCATTCATCAAATTATGAATTATTGAAAGATTGATAAAATCCATTTGGGTAGTGAAAGCAACTACTGGTGAGAAGCAAGCTGGCATAAGATTTCTGGAGAGCCATTCGGCAATATATACCAAAGCCTTAAAATATGTGTATATTTTTTATTTTTATTTTTACTTTTTTTGAGATGGAGTCTCACTCTGTCACCCAGGCTGGAGTGCAATGGCGCGATCTCAGCTCACTGCAACCTCCACCTCCCAGGTTCAAGTGATTCTCCTGCCTCAGCCTCCGGAGTAGCTGGGATTACAGGCCTGCACCACCACACCCGGCTATTTTGTATTTTTAGTTGAGGCAGAGTTTTGCCATGTTGGCTAGGCTGGTCTCGAAATCCTGAACTCAGGTGATCCACTCACCTTGGCCTCCCAAAGTGCTGGGATTACAGGCGTGAGCCACCACATTCGGACCAAAATATGTACATACTGTTTAACTTGGTAATTGTATCTCAAACAAATTGTCTTAAAAGTGTGTTCGGATGTATAGGCAAGAAAATTATTCATCATAGGATTATCTATCATATCAAACCTTTGGAAATAATCCAATCCTCCATCCGTAAATGTTTAGTGAAATAAATTTTTATTGATCCACATGGTGGAATAACATGCAACTATTAAAAATTGTATTGCAGATTTACACTTGTTGACATGGAAATATGTTCCATATATAGAAGTGATTAGAGAAAGTTACCAAACTATATATCACAGAAGTTCATTTTTCATGTATGAGTGGCTAGGTTTACACTGACAACAAAAACCTAGGCTTGGGGTCCTCTACTGGTTTTGTCTATGGTGACCAACTAATTGTCTGGGTTTTCCCAGGACTGGGGGGTTTTCTGGGATGTGGGACTTAATATTGTAACCCTGAGACAATCCTGAGAAAACTGGGATGGTTGATTGCCCTGATCTTGCCACTGAGTCACTAGCAGTGTGACTTTGGACAAGGCTTTTCATCTGTTTGTGAAATATAGCACTTTCCTAAAATAATGAATTTGAAATGGCTGTGGCTGGAAAATTGGCCCCCACTCTTATATTAACAATGTTTCCATTGGGTGTTGGGATTTGGGGCATTATAAAATTTCTTTTTAAATATTTTTAGAAGGTGTATTCATAATTTTCATAATATAAAAAACAATAAAGTCATCTCTATTAAAAATACTCCTATGGGTCAATTGAGTTCTATTTTCAGTACTAAGATTATGGTAAGGACTATAAAAAGTGTTTCCATAGGATGTCAGCCACAAATATTTACTACAGCATACGAGTGGAAACCTAGAGATTCTTGCAAGAACAAAAGGCACCAGGGACAATTTTCCCCTCAAACTGCCACAATATCTTATGTGAAAAATGACAAATAAATGAACAGAAATTTACTCTCCTGTTTTGCAGAAATTACAACAATCCTCATATATAGATTCAATGCAGATTAGATTTAAATCTAAAATGGTTTATTTGTACCCAAAGTTAAGAAGGATGCAACAAATTATGAACACATTTTCCAAGTGAGTAAATTTTGTTTGAAAACGCCAACCTTGTGCTCGCTTCGGCAGCACATATACTAAAATTGGAACGATACAGAGAAGATTAGCATGGCCCCTGAGCAAGGATGACACGCAAATTCGTGAAGCGTTCCATATTTTTTAGGGAGGGATAGCATTGGGAGATATACCTAATGCTAGATGACGAGTTAGTGGGTGCAGCGCACCAGCATGGCACATGTATACATATGTAACTAACCTGCACAATGTGCACATGTACCCTAAAACTTAAAGTATAATAAAAAAAACAAAACAAAAACAAAACAAAACAACAACAACAAAAAAGAAAACGCCAACCTTGAAAGTTTCTCTATTGATCACTTTTGCATTGCTCTGAAGATTAAATAGTGATAGCTGCCTTTCAGAGAGTCTTATGATGATGGAATTAGTTTACAAAGGGAAGAGTCTGACAGACAAAGGTTTTACTCAGTCTAGAGGGCTCTTTGGAGGAAGGTTTCTGGCAAAGGCTTAGATTTGTGTTGAGCCTAAAATTTGCATGGTTTGATTACAGATGACAGTAGGCAAAAATTTACCATATGTTCTATGATATAAACCATGGCCCCAAAAGTGACTAGGAATAAAACATACTCTTCTTAGAAACGTCAGAATTGCACATTTTGGGAGGCTTGCAATGCAAGGCTAATTCTGATGCCCCTAACGCATTCAAAGTCCTGACTTCTTGTAGAACAGGTGTCACTGCCAATTTTTCACTTGTCCTGTAGCAGCTATAGAAATTGGAGGTGTCTTCAAAAGGCAAGACAATCTACAGGCTTTGCCCTGCAGGGTCCTGGCCACCATCCCTCCAGCAGAATCCAGGCCAGCCCCCTGAACAATTCACCTCAACGCTGGATACATTTTTTACTGCTACAACTTTTGAAATTTCCTTCCTAACTTCTTTCTTTGTGCTCTGTTCTTCAAGTCAGGAAAAGGCAGACAGTGCTGAAATGGTCAACAGTTCTGCCTTTGAAAGGCACTTTGCTTCCTTCTGTGTCTGGAAATTACACCTGGATCTCAAAGCATCATTTGTTGTTTTTGATAAGAAAGTCTGATGAGAGTGAGTCCATGGTTTGATTCACATGCTACAATCGCTGACAAGTTTCCACATGAATATTTCAATTTAGTGATACTACTAAGCAGTATATTTTTCTTATTTAATTTCATGTCCCCAAATAAATCTTAGGAAAGTAGAAAATGTTTGCAAAATTTTCCTCCACACATTTAGAGTCCCTCCATGCTGGCAGGGTGCCCAGACTGCTGCAGAGTTAGAGCCCAGGCTGGGCTGCTGGAAACGCAACTATGGGACGGCTAAGGTGCAAGTCTAGACCTTTCCTGTCTAAAAGGCACTTTCCACCCAGAAAGATAAAAATACAAATTGCAATTCCAGATACAGACAATTAAAAGCACTGTGTGTAGTTTCTCTGGATGCTCTAAAAAATTATGTGTGAATGCAAATGTCTCTCCCTTAAACATTGCTATACAATGATAATGGTTTGGGAATAGAGTGCCTATGTATATATTGAAAGCTTTGAACTTACTTTACTATACAAAACTAGTTTGTCAAAATATAACGGTGTCAAAAAGTTATAAAGATGAACCAACCTTTCACTCCCTTTCAAACTGAATATTTAAAATATTAAAATTGATCAAACCCTGACCTCAGTTAAGGACTTGGTTCTGCCACTAGCTTGATAACAGGAGACAAAGGATGTCAGGGTCACTCTTCTAACAGTTCGTGTGTTTATGTGCATTTTAAAAAATTATGTTCTTGTTTTTCTTTCTCGCCAGCACCCCCCTTTTTTTTTTGTAAAGCAACTGATTAAGTAAAGAAAAATCATCTATCTGGTTAGGGAAAACTGGTAGAATCTGAATGTCACTCACTTTTCAGATGGCAAGGATTTGTACAGAACCTTCATATAACAATTGTAAATTGTCACTGCTGTGTAAGATCGTCAAAAAGTGAGTGAGGGCTCAGAGACACAGAGGGACTTCTAGCTCGGCTGTATCGCTTTCTTGTTCTGGGACCATGGGCATTATAAGATTTTGAAAACTGTTTCTTCATGGGAATAATACTTGTATTTATCTGAGATAATTGTTGACAAATATAAACTAGTAAAGTCACAAAAAATGCTTATGAAGGAATCCGGAATATACTAACTTCCCACTTTTATTCATGGTCAGTGTCATCGTCATCATTCTCTTCCTCCAGGCTAGTTAACAGAAGGGTAAAAACATTTTGACCTACAAACATAAAATAGTCATATCATCCTCCAAAGTAACACAGTTAATACACTATTTCAGAAGCACCATTTTAGACACTTTTTGCCCAGAGAAAATCTTAAAGAACCCTATTGATTTGTTGTTTCACATTTTCCAGTATTCAGAGAAAATCTGTTTAGACTCCCTTGAGGACCACTGTCCACTCAGTAGAACCCATGCTTAATATCTTTCTCCCTTTCCCATCACAATGGTGACTATGGAGTGATCTTCAGAAACCTTAGCACAAATGCAACCGCAGGGATGTCTTCAAAACAAACTAAAACCCACTGTAACATACCTGGAGGAAAAAATGCCACTGGAATCAACTTTCTGTTAATAAAGTAAGTTTTTCCCCAAATATTCAAAGTGTGTAATACCTGTAAACACTTTCTCCAAAGCCACTTTCAACCCACAAATAATATTTTTATGATTAATCATAGAGTGAGAGAGCAAATATATGCAGAACTATGTCACACTCCCTCAACCGAACTTTCTGGTCATTTCCCCCGTTAGGGTTGGGAGAGGTGGGGTGGTGCAGGGGATGGAGAGAGAAGGTCCTTTGTCTGGAACTTTTCATTACTGAGGGGTTTTACCAAAGAAGCAATTCTTTTCACACGCTATGTCTCACCTTGAGTTCTTATCCGCTGGGGACATAGTTGATCAATGATGTAATTCTACAATTATTTAAGGATAGTGATTCTTTTATTCTCACAAAGGGTTTGCTGAAAATTAAAAGAAGCCTGCAGTCATTTATTTTAATCTCCCAAGATTGCTTATTGTTCCTACAAGTCAGGACAGCCTCATCTTTGGAAAACACATTCCAAGAGAAAAGTTGATAAAATGATCGCATTGTTAGATGGGTGGGGTTTTGCAAGGTAGAATCCATTGATGGTCTTTTAAAGCAGCACTTTATATTTTATCTTATGGCATTTCTGAAGTGCATGGATGGTCATTTGGTGCAAATGATAACTGTTCATTTACCTTTAGAGACTTTGTAATCATTGAGAAGACAATAAATGTATATAAATTATAAACTTCAATAATAAGTTCTTGAAAATGTTCATTTCCTGTGCCATTTCCTTCCTATGCATTGCCATACAGCTCTTTGTATGTATAAATGAGGAAGAAGATATGCACTTAAGATGATTTCTTTGAATATTATAAGCCTCCCCGCTTCCAATACAATTAATCACCTTCCCATGTGTGATGGAAACTGCAAAATAATTTTTTTCCTTGTGTTATAAAAATATCCCTTGATTGTCAACTTTTAGTTTTTAAGTGCTTTGATCTACTTTGAATGTGAAGGGTGCAGGATCCCCAAACTAAGTGGGTGGCCTCCACCCTATGGTGTGAGAAAAAGCTGTGAATTTTCCCCCTTATTTTTTATGTCCATGAGTTTCTTATTTAGAGGAAAATTTAATACACAATTGGTACCTTTGCAGTTAGCTCACCCAAATGTTATTTGTTTAAGAGGTATTTGATGTCCAACATACCGAGTGATTTTTTTTTTTTACAAGACTTATTTAAGCTCTTTTCCTAGGAAAAAGATGTTGCCTTTCTGCCAAGGGCATATTATCTTCAAAAACTGGCATTTTTAGCCTTTTTTCCGCAACTTAAATTTTCCACATCTTAAATTGTCTCAGGTCTGTGAACTGTAGATTGGGAGAATTAGAAAAGATCTTCCTTCCTAGTAGCTGACATTCCTTGCTTAGGAAACTTTACACAGTCTCCCTCATTTGATGGAAAAAGCAATCATTAAGCATTAATGGGAGAACAGCAAAATCTTCAAAATCTGACTCATTTTAGATAAACACTTTCTAGCTTTCAAATCTATTCTAAGCCACTATAATGCTCACCATGTTTAAAATGGAAAGAAATACTTTCCGAGGTAAATACCCAATGAACCGAAATAAAAAGAAATCCAGTTATGATGAAAAATATTAAAGGAAAAAGACTAAATGAACTTTCAAACCCTCTAAAGAGAGAGCAGTTCACCTGTTATAACACGTGTAAGGAGGTGAATAAATTGTGTCAACTAATTTCCCAAATACAAGATCAACTCTCATATCTATAGGGGAGATAATTAATTGAACCATGACCCCAGCAATAAAATTCAGCACATCTCTGAAGATGAATATTAACGTGGTTTGGGAGAGAATGTGCTTGAGATATTAATGTTTTTAAGAACCAAGTTGTGGTTTCTTAGGCTAAAATTGCATGGCTACATTTGCTGTGCCAAGAATAGAGTTTCATACTCTCCGAAAACAGCACGACTCCAGTGAGATGTTTGGTCGGGGATCCCAATCATGTAAGATACTGTGCAATTATGTCTATTTCCTTCCTGTCCCTAAATTCTACCAATTCCAAGTGCCTTTGGAACAGTGTGATCAGCACTTAGATAAAGGTAGTAAGGGCCCACCAGTCCTTGGATGTTCTCCTGGGCTTCATGAAAGAAAAGTCTGCAGCAGGTAAAGACTGGGGTCAATGGCTCCCTCAGTCCAAACTGGACAGCCTTGGGAGGAGGCCACTCGTGAAAATTTGGCTACAGAGATATGTTAGCCGTCTTTGTAACCAGTACTTTAAAAATAAAATACAATACAATAAAAAGATTCTTCAAGAGTACTCATGCAGGCCTCAGTGTTAATGTCTGCTCTTGGACTTGAAAACATTCTTGCCCCCTCCATAAACATTCTTTCCCACGGTGTTGAAAGCTGTTGAATGCTTGTCAGGCTTATTCAAAATTTGATGACCTTAATGGAAACCCCCAAAGATGACAACAGATAAAGAATAAAACCAGGACATATCACTTGTAAACACAGTCAATGCATCCATTTCTTGTTTTTCAATTAATCATCTCTTGAGCTAAGAGCTTAGAAATTCCATTCAGATTTAGACATTCTTTCAAGAGTATGCGTCTGATTTCCAAATTACCAGCCCGATAGTTCTGACTAATGGAAAATAATGCACTACTTTGCTTCAGGCAAAGTCAAGTATTTGATTTTCATAGAACCAACTTTTGATTAACTATTCTGTGGCTGTGTTTATCTACCATGACCTTTAGCTGATCTGTTCCAAACTGGTCAGGAAGAAAGAAGTGGTCTTAGAGGAAGCAAAGTCTGTTGTAAATAACTCTGAACTGGAGTGTCAAGAAACCTTTCATTTCTTCTGTTCATGATTTTTGATAATTTATCTTCCCTGTGTCTTATTTTCTCATTCTGTAAAAAGAAGGAAATTTTAAAAATGGCATCTTACAGGGATCAAAGATGCTAGGAAAGATGAAAAAGGAGTAAAAATGTCATTCCTGATGGACCTCAAGGGCATTATGCTTAGTGAAAAAAAAGTAAATGGCAAAAGATTTTGTGCTGTTTGATTCCATTTATATAACATTCTTAAAAGAACAAAATTATAGAGATGGAGAACAAGTTGGTGGTTGCCAGGGTTGATGATGCTGTGGTATGAATATAAGAAGGTGACCTGAGGGGGTCACAGAGTGACCTCTGTAGTAACAGAGCAGTTCTGCATCTTAGTTGCACTGGTAGTTACCCAAATCAATACACTAGATAAAGTTGCATAGAATTTCACACACACACACATGCACATATACAAACATACAAGTATTAACCACATGTAAAAAATGGCGAAAATTAAATAAGATCTGCAGTACAGTTAAGAGTCAAACAATTGATTTTCTAACAACATCAGTTTCTTGGTCTTGATATTGTACTGTGGTTATACAAAATGTTATCATTAGGGGAAGCTGGGTGAAGGGTACACTGGACTCGGTGTATTATTTTTGTAACTTTCTGGGAATCTATAGTTATTTCAAAATAAAACTTTAAAAATGTTATTATGTACCTGACCTTAGGATTCTTCTCAACCAATCTCATGTTCCCTGTGTGTATGATTACAATAAAAATAAAAGTAGAAGTATTTTTCTCGAAAAAGAGAAAGTGGTGAGAGAGTGGCAAATGTTACATGGAGTGGGATGAGTCACAGCAAAACCATGAAACACAGTTCTCTTCTTGTAACTTAACTTTGCATAAAAGTGAATACAATGATTCCTTGTTTAACACCACTCTGAACTTAAAAGCAAAATTCTTAGGAAGAGCCTTTTGAAATCTAAGACTTTTGTAAGTTGAGATGCCATGGAACATTTGTTCCATGGGCTGCCTCACAAAAACAAAGAATTTGTAGTAAACTAAGTTTGAAAATGTTAAACATAATTTTTTTCCCTGGCTCTCTTTTCAAAATGATATTTTTAAAAAACACATACCTTTGAAAAACAGACTCCAGACTTCTACTTCCTGAAATAGTAGATGGGATGATGCAGATGATTTGGACCAACTCTACGCTAAGACAACTTGAAATCAAGGCAAAACATACACACACGTATCATTGTCATCTTCACTATCATCATCACCTAATTGAAGGCATTGGAAAGCTCTTAATGCAGTAAAGGCCAAGATCCAAGAGAAAGCAGAAAGAGAGAGATGAAATTTACCCTAAGGCAGAGGCCAGTACTGGAAGAGGGAGGAGAGTTCTCGAGAGAGAACTTGCAAAGGTAGTCAGGGCCTTTGCCAGCTTCACGTAGTGAATGGGAGAAAAATGGAAGTCCAGGGCCCACCCAGAAGAAGCTTCTGGATAACCTTCCATGCTTTAGATTAAGACAGGCAAGTACTATATCCTGGGAGTAAGGGTGGATGAAAAGTGAAGTAGCCTTACAAAAACTGAAGTCTGTTTTATGATTATCTCAGTCCTTGAAATTGATCCTAGAATGCTGATACTTCTGGCCACCTGCTATAAAGAAAAATAAACCTTCCCTCTTTATCTAGGTTAAAGATAAAGTCTTAAATCATGTTTATACTTTTTTATATACATGAGACAGTCAATCAAACATATTAAGGCACAGAGAAGAATAAGAAAAGAAAAATAGAAACAGACCCAAAGGGGCTCCAGATGATAGTTACCAAGCACAGGATTTAAAATAACAATGCTTAAATGGTTAAGGAGATTACAAGAAAAGATAAGAAATTTTGATGAATAACTGGGACCTGTAAGGATAACTAAAAGGAAATGTTAGAGCTGAAAAGTGCAATAGCTAAAATTAGAAACAGTAGAAGGACTGAAGCATATCAAACAGTAAGAGAGAGTCAGTGAATTGAAAGATAGATTTAAAAAAATTCAGAAGGAGGCATAGAGAGAAAAAAAAGTATGAAAAATATAGAAGAAAGGGTAAGAGACAGAAGTTCTAACATAGATGTCATGAGGTTCCTTTTCACAGAATAACAGAATGAGAATGATGTAGATACGTTATATGTAGAGGCCTTGACTGACCATTTTCCAAACTGGCAGAAAATATCAAGCTAGAGGTTCAAGAAGCAAGATAAATTCAGAGAAAACTACATCAGAGAAAATGGCTGAAAACCAAGGACAATGAGAAAATCTTAAAAGAGACTAGAGGAAAAAAGAAACACTAATTTTGGAGAAGGAACATTAAATTCACAGTTGCTGCCTTGAAAATTAAAAAATAATAAAATGATAAAATAAAATAAAAATAATGAAAACCAGAAGATAATAAAAGAAATGCTGAAAGTTATCCTACAACCTAGATTTCTATATTGGGTGAAAATATTCTTCAAGAATGAAGACATGAAAACAAAATAAAGACAATTTCAGACCAAGAACCCCACCAAAACAAACAAAAAAACCCAGGGAATTTGTCACTAGTAAACCTGAACTAAAGAGGATATTAAAGATATTTTTCAGGAAGAAGGAAAATGATTCCAGGAAGGAGCAAAAAGCAAGAAAAGGCAAATATGTCTGTAAACTGAAATGCATCTTGACTATACCAATCTATAATAATAACACTTGAATAGAATATGAAATATTCCAGGCACGGTGGTGCACACTTGTAATCCCAGCACTTTGGGAGGTTGAGGCGGGTGGATCACTTGAGGTCAGGAGTTTGAGACCAGCCTGGCCAACATGGCAAAACCCCATCTCTACTAAAAATATAAAAATTAGCAGGGCATGGTGGCGTGCACCTGTAGTCCCAGCTACTTGGGAGGCTGAGGCAGGAGAATTGCTTGAACCTGGGAGGCAGAGATTGTAGTGAACTGAGATTGTATCACTGCACTCCAGCCCGGGTGACAGAGCAAGAATCTGTCTCAAAAAAAAAAAAAAAAGAAAAAAAAGAAATACGTATGCAATTAAAATAAATGACAACAACAGCAATCAGTTAGAAGGGAGTGAAAAGAAGTCTTTGCATTAACTGAGATGAGGCAAAGAGTACTGATTTATATCATATTTGAGTAAGTCAGGAAAGCCAGCTGCAATCTCTAGGTAAGCTGTAAAAAAATACTGAAAGAGTGTTAACCGTCACACTCATATTCTATTTCATAATCAAAATAGAATAAATTTTAAATATTCCATAAAAGCAAAAGAACACAAGGATGAAGAAAAAAGAAATACAGAAACAGGTAGAAGTAGAAAGCAAATAATAGAATAATAAATTATGCCCTAAATATATCAGTATTAATAGTAGCATAGTGATTGTAAACTGTGTTCTTAGGGACTGACAATAATAATAGCCATTAATTTGTTGAAGTAATACTGTCTGCTAACTACTTAACATGAAGTAACTCATTTAATCCTCAGAGTATTCATACCCAGCAAAGACTGTTATTATCCTCACTTTAAAAATGAGGAAACATAGGCACAGAGAGGTTAAATAACTGTCCCACGATTACCCAGCAGGTCTGGAGCACAGCTGGAGTTTGAAACCATGTGTTTAACTTTGAGTGTGATATTCTAACCACCATGTTGTACTCTATGACCCTGCCTCTCCTGTGGTAGCACAAAGAAAGATCTAGACTTGTCTGCCATGAAAGAAAATAGATTGTTTTCGACTTCAGGCATTTCCTTCAGATTAGATAATTAAGCCACCAACATATTTAAACTTAAAAAAAAAACATATCGAGAGAAGCTTGGTTGCCACGTATATTAAAAGCCTTAAGAAATTTCATTCTTGGACGGAGCATTTGCATATTTCTGAAGGCATCCCAAGAACAAAATAAGTATAGAAAAATAAATAGATAAACAGAGATGCTCATTGCAGGCTTATCTGTGACAGTGAAAAGATCAAACGGTGTGAATGTATCATTAATGATGGCACATTTAGTGAAATAATATGTGGCTAGTAAAAGGGTATTATAAGTAAAAGCAATATATATATATACATATATATACACATATATATATATATACACACACACACATATATAAAATAAAAAGTTATATTAAGTGGAGGGGAAAGTAAACAAGAGAGCATATGCCAGAATTATCACAAACTGGTCCAATTCCCAATTCCTATGTATTCTTGACAAAAATCCTCAGAGGAGAAAAAGAACTATGCAAAATATTATACATCCTTGAAGGAAATACACTGAAATATTGGAACTGTAGCATGTATATTTGGGTTGCAGGATCAGAAATGCATTTGCACCTCTTTTTTTATTTCCCAGTTCTCCTTGGGGCCTGCATTAGGATTAACATGTAAGTTAATTCATATAAAAGTTGTTTGGGCGCAGTGGCTCACGCCTGTAATCCCAACACTTTGGGAGGCCAAGGTGGGCGGATCAAAAGGTCAGGAGATTGAGACCATCCTGGCTAACATGGTGAAACCCCGTCTCCACTAAAAAAAAAAAAAAAAAAAAAAAAAAAAAAAAAATTGGCCTGGCGTGGTAGCTGGCACCTGTAGTCCCAGCTACTCGGGAGGCTGAGGCAGGAGAATGGTGTGAACCCAGGAGGCAGAGCTTGCAGTGAGCCGAGATCGCGCCACTGTACTCCAGCCTGGGTGACAGAGCGAGACTCTGTCTCAGAAAAAAAAAAAAAAAAAAACAGTTGTTGTTTGAAATGATGACACTTCCTGTTATCTGATGAGGGGGATGTGCTTTCACTGAATGTATTTAGAAAAGGACTCATTAACCAAAGAGGGCAGAGCTCCTGCTGCGATGTAACCTTCTCTTCCCCCACCAAGTGGCTGAGGCTCACTCATCTTACCCTTTTGCCTCTAGTGTGGAAGGAACTGAAGGTAAGGCCACATGGTTCCAGGCTGATGGAGCTCGGCAGTGTTCAGAAGCAGCTGCTTTAAGGAAAGACCTGCTCTGGGGCCTCATGGATGGCATGAGTAGAGAGGAAAGAGAACATTCGAGAAAAAAGACATCATCAACATATCCTATGTGAGGCCGATGCTTTCTTTGCAACTTCAAGTGATGTTTTTGTGGGATCATTAGTCTATCCATCTGTAGCCATGCATCCAGCAAATTCAGTATCTGTCACATGGAAACACTATGCTGGGGGCCCAGAGGGGAGAAAATGAGTTTAAGGAACAGATAAAGATTTTGTCCCAGATACCAATCAATCATGAAAAAGGGGACTTCACTCCCTTTGTTTACCAAGGTCCATTTCAGTTTCCCTGTCTACTGCACACATTATATCATTGAGATGTTTGGCTTTCCTGAGAATCCAAGAACCCACTGGAAAATAGTGATGTCTTTCTGAAGGTAGTTTCTCAAAGTGTAGTCTATGCAGGAAGGAGCGGAGGGACAGTAGCTCTTCTTTATCTCAAGGGTTCTTTTGTTGGACACTTTGAGGGGTCCTTGGTTAGGGTTGTTGTGAACTTGGCTGGGACAAAATACGTCTTTATTTTTACAAACTCCTAACTCAAACATAGCATTTTCTTCTATCATAAATATAGAAAAGAAATTGCAGTAGTATTAGAAGTACGTGTAACTTTCAGCCAGGCATGGTGGCTCACGTCTGTAATCCTATCATTCTGGGAGGCGGAAGTGGGCAGATCACCTGAGCTTAGGAGTTTGGGACCAGACTGGGCAACACAGCAAAAATGTGTCTCTACAAAAAAATACAAATATTAGCAAGGTGTGCATCTGTAGTCCTAGCTACTTGGGAAGCTGAGGCAGGAGAATTGCTGGAGTCCGGGAGGCAGAAGTTGCAGTGAGCCAAGATCGCACCACTGCACTCCAGCCTGGGTGACACAGTGAGATCTTGTCTCAGACAAAAAAAAAAAGGGGGTAACTTTCTCACCAGTTGATTGAAATCATGGATAGCTTCAAATCACATTATAGTGCTTACAAATGTACGAAAATATTGTGTATGCTCATCACTACCCTGAAATTACAGTCCTTGGGCTTGGAAATAGGTCATGTTATTCAATGAGTTTAATGAGTTAATAAAGAATCATAACTGTTATTATTTACAATTTTTTAGAGAAGCATTTTGATAACTATATTAACCAAAATTCTCCAGAGAAACAGAATGGTTGGCAAACTGGAGACTTAAAAGAGCTGACGCTGAAATGACTTTCCAGCCCAAAGGTAATCAGGCAGGAAGGATTTCCTCTTACTTGGGGGAGGGTCAGCCTTTTGTTCTCTTCAGGCCTCAACTGATTGGATGAGGCCCCACTCACATCAGGGAGGGCAATCTACTTTACTCAGTCCATCAGTTTAAATATTAAACCTATCCAAAAACACCTTTACAGAAACACCCAGAATAATGTTTGACTAAATACCTGGGCATTCTGGGATCCAGTGAAGTTGACATAAAATTAACCATTACAAGTCCACCTGTTGTTAACTTGGAACACATACTCATCTCCTTAAGATGTATTTAATTAATCACCACATGAAGACAGTAGCAAGGTTATAATTCTGCCTGACATGATACAGCTTTCCTGCTCACAATAAAAAATGTGCTAACGCTTTCCCAAGAGGAGGAGATAAAGCCCTTGAGTAATGTTTACTCTTCTCCTTGATAGTCTGTACTCAAAAACAGTGATATAAAACCAATACATTATATATTTCATGATAAAGGAATAATAGAAGGAAGAAAACACAGAAATTTGCCCTATATCTGTGTGTACATACATACACACAAGTAAATTCAGAACAAAATAAGGAGGAAATATTCATGACAATTACAGTCTTCATTTCCATAACAGGTCATGTATCCAAAACTGCTATTTACAACTCCCTTTTCCCACTATTCATTATGTATTCTCTTTGCCTTCAGCAATCAGATCAGCTAGTCATGGTTCTTTACTTGGTGGAATAATCCAACCCTTCATTCCTGAAGGGTCTGGGCCATTACTAGTCCTGCCTGAAGTGGGTGGTTGTAGTTTCTCATTGACCTTAATGACAAGGCATGGTAATACTAAAGACACTCTAAGGGATCTCCTATGTTCCAAACATACTCTTCCTTCCCTCCAAGTGGTCCCATTTCCCCTTACTCATCAGGATCAATCACCCCTACCAGCAGAGTAACTCTCTTCTATGCCTGTTCATTTAGCATTATGAGGAGTACAAAGTGGGAGAATGGCAATCTTAAGTTCCAGTTCAATGAAATCATTGTGTGTCTCCTGGTAGAAGCATTCTTCCCTTCCCAGGAGCTGATATGGTTTGGCTGTGTTCCCACCCAAATCTTATCTTGAATTGTAACTCAAGATGAGATTTGGGTGGGGACACAATTCCCATGTGTCATGGGAGGAACCCAGTGGGAGGTGATTAAATTATGAGGGGCGGGTCTTTCCTGCACTGTTCTTATGATAGTGAATGAGTCTCAGGAGATATGATGGTTTTAAAAATGGGAGTTTCCCTGCACAGGCTCTCTCTCTTTCTTTGCCTGCTGCCATCCATGTAAGATGTTACTTGCTCCTCCTTGCCTTCTGCCATGATTGTGAGGCCTCCCCAGCCATGTGGAACTGTCAGTCCATTAAACCTCTTTCTTTTTTAAATTGCCCAGTCTTTATTAGCAGTGTTAAAACAGACTAATACAGTAAATGAGCTAAGACCTCTAGGCCAAAGGACATAAGGTCATCAGAGCAGAAAGCAAAGGTTTTACTAGTGGGTCACTAAGGCTAACAGTGAATGGTGCTATTTTCTCCCTTTGATTTGCAGGCCCATCAATTCTGGCTATGAGGAAAACAGGACCATGTATTGGAAGCTGATTCAGAGCCTACACAGCCTTCTGGAGAATCTTACCCCAGCCCTACAAGATATTGCCACCTAGCTGACACTGTAACTGAGTCTTCAAAATGCCATTCCACTGTTTTATCAAACCAGTTGTTTCAAGATGGAGGGAAACATAAGACCAGTGAATTCCACGAGCATGGGCCCACTGCAGCACTTCATTTGCTGTGAAGTGAGTTCCTTGATCAGAAACAGTTTTTTATAGAATACCATGATGGTAGATAAGGCAATTCTTTAAGTCCACGGATGGTAGTTTTGGCCAGAAGCATTGCATGCAGGGAAGACAAATCTGTATCTATGGCATCTATTCCAGTAAGAAAAAACACTACTTCTTCCATGATGGAAGTGGTCCAATGTAATCAACCTGCCACCAGGTCAATCACCTGGTTGGTCTGACTTGGCAATAGGTCTTGATATTGAATGAGTCACTAAGGATACATAACTGTTACTATTCACAAATTTTAAGAAACTACTTTGACAGCTATATTTCAATATAATTGCCTTTAACAGAACAAATCCACTGAGTGTGGTGACTCATGCCTGTAATCCTAGTACTTTGGGAGGCCGAGGCAGGTAGATCACCTGAGGTCAGGAGTTCGAGACCAGCCTGACCAATATGGTGAAACCCTGTCTCTACTAAAAATACAAACATTAGCTGGGCATGGTGGCATGTGCCTGTAATCCCAGCAACTCAGGAGGCCGAGACAGGAGAATCTCTTGAACCCAAGTGGCAGAGGTTGCAGTGAGCCAAGATCTCACCATTGCACTCCAGCCTGGACAGCCTGGACAACAGAGTGAGACTCCATCTCAAAAAACAAACAAACAAACAAAAGAAACAACAACAACAAAAAAAAACAAAGCAAATTATTGGTAAAATACTGGATGTATCGTCTTTGATTACAATTATAGATTAATTTAGAATGAGGCAATATCTTTTGTATTTTCTTACTGGCTAGGCAATCGGGAATAGTCTTCTATAAGTGGTGCTAACAAGACTATTTTATTTTTCTTTTCTCTCCACTCAGCCATGTCCCCAATATTTTGGACCTGAGGTATGAAAATAAGTACCTTATTTCTACTCCCCCCAATTGTTCTATTGAATCTAGTTCTACTGAAATAATTACATCTCTGTTGCTGCATTCCAATCATGAGCTGAGCTTGACTGTAATCTCAGCATTTTAGGCATAGTAGAACAAGGAAGAGCTTTCCACCAGAAGTGATCACAGGAGACATTGTTCATTAGTTCAACTACTATTTTTCAGAGCACACCCTGAAAGTCAGGAGTAATACCAGGTAATTTAGGGCTTCAAGAATGGATGAAACATGGCTACAACAGTAAAGGAGCCTAATCAAGCAAGAGAGACAGGCATGTAGAAGGCCCTGGGAACCCAGAAAATGGAGCAGGAGACTCTGTCTGGCACAAGGAAGGTGGCTTTATGGATGGAGGTACATTTACACCTGGTCTGTAAGAATGGGTATGGTTTCGCATAGTAGAAAAGGGACAAGGGAGAAAGACTGGATACAAAAGAAGGGGATTAGTGGTGGAGCAATTACAATTAGAGGAGGCAATAAAAGGAGTAGGGACATAATGTATTTTAGGGACCACAACCAGTGTCTATGGAGCTAGAATAAAAATTATCAGGGTAAGAAGATGAAGTTAGGTGTTGCTGGAAAGGTAGGATGCTGTGGAGACTGGACTTGGGATTTGACAACCAGTAACTGAAAGCCATCAATAACTTCTAGGCAGGGGAATAACATGATCAGATGCATGTTAGAAAGATGACTCAGGAGACCACATATTTAAGGAAAACAATGGAATCACAATATCCTGGGACCCATCTGAATTTGGGGAAACAAAGAGAGAGAGAGAGAAAGAAAAGAATCAAAGATACCTTTTGAATGTCTAGCTTAGGTGAGAGGTTTGGTGGTGACATCCCTAATGGGGGAAAGGTCAAGTTAGAGGCAGAGAATCAAGGTCTGGAGATCTAGAGAGATCTTGAGTCTGGGAAAATAAAGGTATGAGTCATCTACATGGAAGTGATAGTTAAAGCTATGGGAATGAAGGAGCTTTCCTGGGAGAACGTCTAGACTTGTGATGTGAAGAGCCTTGAGGACAAAACCCGGGGGGAGCACTAACGGGTAAGAGTGGTGCCAAGAAAGATGAGTCAGTGAGGGAAACAAGGAGAGGAGGCAGAGGATCCTACGGAGAATCAAGAAATGCTATAAGAAATTAGGAGGCAAACTCAGAGCAGCAAGGTGGGTGGGAGAATTGCAATAAGAGCTTCCAAAGTGGTTGTGGAAGCTAAGATTAGAAATTTGAATTCTGGGTTGGGCATGGTGGCTCACGCCTGTAATCCCAGCACTTTGGGAGGCTGAGGCGGGCAGATCACCTGAGGTCCGGAGTTCGAGACCAGCCTGACCAACATGGAGAAACCCCATCTCTACTAAAACTACAAACTTAGCTGGGCCTGGTGGTGCATGCCTGTAATCCCAGCTACTCCGGAGGCTGAGGCAGGAGAATGGCTTGAACCCAGGGGGTGGAGGTTGCTGTGAGCCGAGATCACGCCATTGCACTCCAGCCTGGGAAACAAGAGCGAAACTCCGTCTCAAAAAAAAAAAAAAAAAAAGAAAGAAAGAAAAAGAAAAAGAAATTTGAATTCTGGAGGTGAAGTGACATTGTCCACATAGGACAACATCCGGGTGCTGTTGTGGGAAACGTTGAGCTGAGATGTAGGTGAAAAGATCTAGCAATTCAAAGTCAAGGGTGATTCAGTTCCTCCAAGAAGAGGTTTACAGGAGGTTATGCACTGCTTGAGAGGAGCACATAGATGAGATGACAAGTCACTTGCTTTCAGAGGCCTGCAGACCAAGGTGGCACCTGCATTTTCCCCACAACGGAGTGGCAAGATGAAGAAAGACCCTCCAACATGAAAGTTTGTTTTCGGGTTGGTTTATTGCAATATTGCAGTTGGTGCTCCTTGTGACTGTGAGATGGTCAAGGCTTGAGAAAGGTAATATACCCAAGGTAGAGTTCGTTCAAATCTATTTGGTTAGATATGGGCCAAGCCATAGCCTTGGCTTCCTGACCACTAAGCTCTCAGCCACCTAAGAAGCTGTCTTCTTCTGAAGCCCATTCCTATCAAGAGCCTATTCCTATCATTTGGTATGACGGTGAGCTATCCAGGGACACGCATGAAGAGGCAAATCTCTTCCCAAGCTCCATCTTCTGTAGAAGCCAAGCTTCTGGTCCTGCTCTTTTCTTTTTCATGAACATTCGCCAGTCTCTGCTGTCATTCTTGCTCCCCACAGTCTCTATCCGGCCCCTCAGCCAGGTTCCCTTTGAAATGTGAGTTATATTGTAGCGCTCCCCTGCTTAAAACTCTATTGTGGTTTCCCATCATGCTTAGACTAAAGCTGAGGGCCAAGGCCATGATCTAAAGGCCTTGCCATAATCTGTAGCAGTGGATCTCAATGTAGGGTGATTTCACATCCACCCCCAAGATACTTGGCAATGTCTGGAGACATTTTTGGCCGTCACAATTTGTGGGGAGAGGTTGCTAATAGCATCTAGTGGGTATAGGCCAGGGATGCTGCTAAACATTCTACAGTACACAGGACTCGCCCACCATCTACAATGACAAACAATTATCCAGCCCCAAATGCCAACGGTGCCAAGGCAGGAAGACCCTGCCCTACAAGGCCCTCATACTCTGGTCCTGCCTATCCTGCGTACCCTCGCTGATGCATTCCTCCTGGGTCACTCTCATCCTGGCCAGTCATGCTTTCCTCAGATGCACCATTGCTACCTTAGGACATTTTGTACCTTCTTCCTCTGATGCCTCCCCTAAATGTTCTCCAGGCTTGCCCCTTCTCACTATGCAGGTTTCTGCCAAAACGCTGCTCCTTAAGGCTTTCTCTAATTCTATAATCTAAACAAGCTCCTCCTCTCCCACTGCCCTCCTGCTTTCTTCACAGCACTTTGATCATCTGAAATGCTATGATTTAATGGCCTCGTTTTGTCTTTATCATCTGTCTTCTTTGCTGGGAGGTGAGCTCCCTGACAGCACGGCTTTGTCCCATCCCCAGAGCAACACTAGCGCTTGGTCACTCAAGAGATAGCTACCAATTAAGTAAAGGGAAGAATGCCTGTCTGGGGCCTGGCTCCCTAAGATGCTGATCCTGGGGTGCAATGACAGGTGATCCCTGACTCTCTTAATACTCATCCAACAAGAACTCTTCAATTTGATTTTGAAGCTGTTTGGCCTTACATTTGCCTAACACCCACCCAACATAGCATAGGAAGGCCATTGGATCCAAAGGGTTACAAGTCATAGGACCAAATGCCAGGCATCTTGGATGAGCCTGCTTTGGTCAAAGAACCTTCACTGCATTCTCCTTCACTCTGGACTTTGGGTTTTCCCATTCATGGGTTGGGTAGCATGACCAACCTCAAACACTAGATTCAAGTGCAATTTCCAACCTTGTTTGGACTGCATCACGCAAAGCACACGCATGCATGAGAGTACACATACAGGGTCACAGACATGTTATCATATAGGGCACAGATCCTCTTTTAGCAAGCCAACGACAGTGTTGGTCAAACTATTTCTATTACAACATAAATGCAACTCAAATAGAAGCAAGTCTCTGTAGTCTGAGAGTTGGGGAAAGGTGAGCCTGGTGGAAGCTCTTCAGAGTGTCCCACGGGAACCTAGTGTTCCCAAGCAGGGTAGGTTTGGGGTTCAATTTAATTCATTTACAGTGGAAACATTTTAAGCATCGCATGAAGTTTTCTTTTATAAAGTAAATTTCGAACCCACCCATCCTCATAACTTCTGATCTCCTGTCAGTACCAGTTTTCTTTTTTCTTTTCTTTTCTTTCTTTCTGAAGAGAGGTCTCCCTAGGGTAAAAAGTAAAAACAGCTTTTCCTGGAAAAGTTCATGCTACCCTCATTTACCTTTTGCATAACAAAAGCCCAGACTCTAATTCTGAATAGCTGTTTTGTGTAGTTGAACCAGGTGTCCCGCTTGGAGAGACTGAACATTGGAAGTCAGAGAAATGCCAATTTGCTGTGTTTCAAAATACTTTGTTTCAATTGCTGCCAAAGCCTTGGGGCAAAATGCTATAATCTATTTCCAGTTGTAGCTTTTCAGCTGGCTCAGCCTATTTTTTAAAAAATTTATTAACATGCCCAAGTGACAGTATCACTTATTAATCTTATTGATCTGGGAAAAATTTTGTTAACTATAAAACATATTCATTATTTGGGGTTAGTACTAGTGACTTCTTGACAGCAAAACATCAAAGTCTTAGAAGGTGAAAACTGATTTATAAATACATAGCAAACATGCTAATTAAAATACATCAGTGATGTATGTCTATAGATTAAATAATCAGATGATATTAAGTGAAACGGAGAAAGGCACGTTGCCACTGTATTTGAGGTAGACTACTGACACATCTGATTACAACATATTTTCAATTTAGAGTGTGAGAGAGACATTCTACCATTGTTAGTCACATCACATCTGGTCGATCCAGTCCTATATTTTTCTGAATGTGCCACATTTGCAAAGAAAGATCTTAAGGAAAAGGCAGCATATGGTTTGCTAACTACCAGAGACATGAAAGGCTTTCAGATAAACGCGTAAGTCTCATTCATTCAACAAATATTTTCTGAGGATTTACTAGGGGCTAGGTATGATTGCAGATGCTGAGTCTGCAAAGTAAACATATATACTTATGTGAACACAGTATTCAGCACCTGGGGCCCTGCACTGGGATTTTACCAGAATTCTTAGACAGCATTTCGATAAGCTTATTCCTCATAGATCTCTGCTTTCTCTCTCCAAAGGATGAAGCTGAAGACTGGAGAAGTGTATACAATGGAAAGGAATGGGATCTGTAGTCAAAGATGTGGAATCAAACTTTGACACTTGACAAACTGAGTTGGCCAAATGGTTTTACATCCTTGAGTCTCAGGATCCTTCTTTATAAAGTAACCCAACCTCATCAGGGTGGAGTCATGGCAAAACAAGGTAGGGTATATACATTGCTGGTGGAATGCAAAGTGGTACAGCCACAGTGGAAAACAGTTTGATGGTTCTTTCAAGAGTTAAAGCTACCACATGACCCAGAAATTCCACTCCTACCTACATACTGAAAAGAATTAAAGACAGATGCTCAAGCAAATACAGGTACTCCTATGTTCACAGCAGCATTATTCACAAGAGACAAGAGATGAAAACAACCCGAACGCCCAATAATAGATGAATGGATAAAGAAAATGTGGTATATACAGACAATGGTGTATTATTCAGCCCTAAAAAGGAATGAAATTTGGATACATGCTACAATGTGGACGTACCTCAAAAACATTACACCCAGCAAAAGAAGCCAGATGCAAAAGACCACATACTGCATGATTCTATTTATATGAAATATCTAGAATAGGAAAATCCACAGGAACAGAGAGTAGATTGGTGGTTGCCACAGGCTGCGGGAGAGGGAATAAGGAGTGATTTTTCATGGCCACAGAGTTCCTTTCAGGTGATGCAACTGTTTTGCAAGTAGATAGAGGTAGTGGTTGTACAACATCGTGAATGTACTAAGTGCCATTGAAATGTTCACTTTTAAAATGATCAAGATTATTTTTGAATTTCATCTGAGTTGAAAAAAAAATGAGTGTATATGAAAATATTCCTTATATGTTTTTACTGACTTACCCAGGGTCACTCAGGTGGTTGGAAGCTGGGTGGATAAAAGGCTATGTAGAGAGGTCAGAGGGAGTCTGAATCTTCTAGTGACTCATTCTATTTATTTATTAATAATTGAGCAATAAACGTATATATTTGTGAACATCATGATGCTTTGATACATGTATCCCTTGTGGAATGGCTAAATCAAGCTAATTAACATATGCATCACCCTACTTTTCATATTTTTTGGTAGTGAGAACACTTGATATTTACACTTTTAGCAATTTTTATGTCTAAAACATACTGTTATTGACTACAGTCACCATGCTGCACAATAGATCTCCAGAACTGATTCCTGCTGTCTAACAGAAATTTTGTATCCTTTGACCATCATCTTTCCCAACCTTCATCCCCAGCCTCTGGAAACCACCATTCCACTCTGTGCTTCTACAAGTTTGACTTTTTCAGATTCCACATATGAGTGAGATCATGTGGTATTTGTCTGTCTGTGCCTGGCTTATTTCACTTAACACAATGCTCTCTCTTTTTTAAGGCTGCATAGTATTCCACTGGGTACATATACCACATTTTCTTTATCCATTGATGAATCTTTAGGTCGATCTCCTAACTTGGCCATTGTAAATAATGCTACAATGAGCGTGGGGGTGCAGGCATCTCTCTGACATACCAATTTTATATCCATCTAGTGACTCTTTCTTGACAGAGAAAAACTTTTCTCTGAACCTCCCCCAAATTTTCCTTCACGTCTCACTGGCCAAAACGAGGTCACATGACTATACCTAAATCAGTCATGACAGACAAATGGAGGGGGTTGTCGTTAGACCAGTCAGGCTCTGTTGAGCTTGGAGGAGGGTCAGCTTCCCTGGAAACTCTGGCTGCTTGTGTGAGAGTGTCTGTGTCTCTGTATGGGGGAGGGGGGTGTAGATAAGGGAAAAGAAACAGTGTTGTCTTAGGACAAGGTAGAGGCATAAGGAGGCCACTTAGGCAACCCTCAGCGATGCTGGTAGCAGAGCTGCCTTCGTGGCTAATCCCTTTGCACCCATACGGTGGCCAAGTGTGTGTACTTAGGAGGCACACATTTTGTGCTGTGGAAAAAGGCTGAACTTCCTCACAAAGACTCAGAAACACTTGGCAAATCTAAAGGACAGTCAAGAAGGAGACATAAAACAGATACAAAACTGGATACAAAATATGGTGACTGCGTTAAGAAGACCTCCCATCGGAGACAGCTTTACAGAAGAGATGAAAGTAGGAGAATGATTTAGGGAGAGAGGTGGGTGGTGAATACAGTGGGCCCTTGAGGAGAAAACACCTGGGAAGTCCTGGCTTGCAACTCCTACTCTGGAGGTGACCCTGGAAAAGTCTGGATTTACCCTGAATGAACCGAACTCTCCCCGAGCTTCATTTTTCTTATCTGTGAAAAAAGGGTAGAGACGCCTTCCTCACAGAGACACTGAAAGAATTATACTCGGAGATGGAAAAAAAATACTGCCTAATTTATGGTAAGATTAGAGACTGTTTAGTCTCTAGTCTTGACTGTCATCCCAAAATGACATGATTAAAGATGGGTTTTCACTTTATAATAAATATTGTTTAGTAATAGATTAATAAACCGATGGGCTTGAAAACAGTTCAAATATATTGAAAGAATAAAAGAAAAGAAAGAAAGAAAAAGAGTGAGAGAGAAAGAGAGAGAGAGAAGGAGGGAGGGAGGGAAGGAGGGAGGGAGGGAAGGAAGGAGGAAGGGAAGAAAGAAGGAACGAAGGAAGGAAGGAAAAGAACTTATCCCTTGAATGCCTGACTACCTTCACACCTAACATAATTGGAAGCAGAAATTCTGATTGGACGCTGAGTTCCTCAAAATCCCCCAAATGGAGTAATCACTGTTGGTTCCCTGCCCAGCTCCAACAGCACCCTGCCATCCTTAGAAATCTCCAACACATACACCATAGACTTGGCTCGGAACCACTCTTCAGGGTATTCATTTCTTGGTTCCTTATGGCCAGGACTGGACACATAATTTTCAGGACCCACTGCAAAATCGAAGCCCCTTGTTGAAAAAGAATTAAGGATCTCAAGGGGGTGACAGGGGAACATTAACCCGAGTGTGGACCCTTCTAAGCATGGGGCCTCCTGTTACTGATCAGGTCACCTTTTCATGAAGCCAGCCCTGGCTACTCCCTACAGGTGAGAGATACAAATTCCTTAGCATGACATCCAGGGCTCTTCAGAAGGGGACCCCAGCCCCTCGTGAACACCTCACGGCTTCTATAATGTTTCCCTACTTGAGGGCCTTTGCACGTGCCCCTCTCAGGGTCAGGGGTGTGCATCTTCTCTGTTCCATCATCGCACCCTCCACACCCACCCAGCTCCTCCAAACCCTTAACCCATCTTGCTCCACTCCCTAGCCCCACACTCCTTAGGCAGAATCTGGTTCCCTAGGGTCCCCACTAAGCATTTGTCTCATGGCACTTAAACCAGATTTTTTATACCTTGGTCTCTTCCTATAAGAAGATGAGCTCCTTGAGTTCAGGGAATATTCTCTCCCTTCTGTGACCCTGGCCTTCTCTCACGCAGTGTCTGGTGTCTGGGTTCATGAATGAGTGTAGGGCTAACCGCCTGCCTCAATGGCAGTAGATTGGGCCATTCACACTCAGACATGATCCTGGCCAGAACCTCTTGAGTCTATCGGCTGTCCCAACCTTGCCTCTGATGTTGTGTGGCTCCTTACCTAATTCCTCCCCCTTTTACTTGGTTTTAAGCTGCAGGGATGATAGTGCCTCTCAGATCTCAACTCTAGGCATTCACATGCCCATTATCGAGTGACTTAGTTTGAATTCCTCTAAAAGCAGACCCTAAGAAAAAGATTTGGGCCAAGTATTTTATTTGGCGGGTGATGCCAGGAAGCACTGTGAGGGAGCAGGGAACTGAGAAAGTAGAGGGTGGAAAGCTACAAAGAGACACCTTGATTAGTAGGTTCCATTTTAGGCAAATAGAACTCAGGCCTGCTGGGGACCCTCTGAAAATTTTTGGTGAACCCAGTCCAAGTGATCCTAACCAGAGGTGAAGAAACTGGGGTATTTATTTGCAACTGCTGCCTCTCATTGGTAATAGGTCACTCTAGGAACTTGCTGGCACTTCCAGTCTGTTCTATACCTGGGTGTGTGTCTGTGGTCAGAGGATGCCCTCAGCCAGGAGATGCAAGAGGCTATCCACATGGCTGCTGGCAGCCACTGAGATAGACTGCAGGGAAATGGGTGGGCCAGTGATGGCATCTGCTATGAAGAGGAATGGCAGCTAAAAATCCTTGGCAAAAATGTTCTGCTTGGATCATGAAACTTAGCCAGTGCATCAATGACCATACTAATTTCCTAGGGTTGCTGTAACAAAGTGCCACAAATTGAGTCATTTACTGTCTCATAATTCTGGAGGTCAGGAGTCCAATATCAAGGTATTGGACTCCTGGATCTGCTCTAGATTTCTCTCTCAGCTTCTGTAGCCTCAGGCATTCCTGGGCTTATAGGTGGCCGTTGTCTCTCTGCATCTTCACATCAGCTTTCCTCCATGTGTGCCTCTGTGTCCACATTTTTCCCTTGTCATAAGAACACCAGTCATGTTGGATTAGGGTCCACCCTGATGACCTTAGTTTAATATGATTACCTTTGTAAAAACCCTCTTTCCAAATGAGGTCACATTTCTTAGGTACTGGAGGTTTGGGTCTTCAACATATCTCTTGGGAGGGGGATACAATTCAACCCATTATGACCAAATGAGAGAGATTACCACCATGCCCCACACGGTGGCCCTAAGTGGGCGAACACCTAACAAGGAATGGTGCACCTTGTTTAACTAGGTGTTTTAGAGCAGGTCCTCAAACCAACCGCCACTGTAATTTCTCACTTTGCTCACTTACATTAAAGAGAAAAGTGGGCCCAACTCTTTCAGCAGGAAGACAGACTATCACCCATGTCACATGCAGGTAAGTACATGAGATAAAAGCCATTGTGGCTCACAAAAACCAGTGGGTAATTCTGTCCAAGTGGAAGATTAATTGGAAGCTCTTTTAGGCTAAGACTGAATATCGTGGGAGGTATGTGGCAAGCTAGGAGCAAGTCCACAGGAGAGTCTTTGTCAAAACTAAAGTAATTAAAGCCTTCAAAAATAGGACCTTGGGAAAAAGGAAAAAGGAATTTGATAATTTTGCCTGCAGAGAAGCCGACTGAGGTGTGGTTCACAGTTCCCCCGCATTTGAAAGGTGGCCAGAGGCACTCCCATTCCTGCTGAGAAGAGCGTGATGGGAAAAAGGCTTAAACTGAAGGGGAGATTTAGGCGGGATGAACTGAAGAATGTTCAGAGTTAGCCTACAAGGCATGGGCACTCCAGGATTGGTTAACTCACCATAAACACTTTGCTTTTGCACAACACTTAATGACTTATGCAGAGTCTCTCTACTTGCTTGTCTCATTTGATTCTCCTGACACTCCTTTGAGAGGGTAGGGTCAGACACATTGTACAAACTGCAAAGTGCAGTGATTTATGCTCTTAGCCTACACGATGCTTCATTTTCACTAGTCCAGGGTTCTTAACGTCAGCACAACTGACATTTGGGGCTGTATAATTCTCGTCGGGTGCCGTCCTGTGCATTGTAGGATGTTTAACAGCATCTCTGCAATACACCACCCCCCAGTAGAGAAACCTCAGAATACATCCAGTCATTGCCAAATGCCCTCCTGAAGGAAAAGTCACCCCTCGCTGAGAATCACCAGTGAGCCTAAATTCCCCCAACTACTGCTTAAGCCCTTTTACTATTTTTCTATCTCCTGGGGAGATAAGGAAGTATTGCTGTTCACCATATACACTTTTGAGAAAGATGAAAAGACACGGTCACTGACTTCTGGGAGCTCACAGACCACTGGGAAATGGTCCTGCCTTCTCCCCACAATGGGGAGGTAGCTGTCATGTCATGTCTTCAAAGGGCAGAGGTCACAGAAAGCCTTCAGTCTGCCCAGCATCGTCAGAAAGAAAAAATTTCTCAGAAAGGGGAGAGTTGAAACTAAAATATGAAAAGACAAATAGGGTTTATCTAATAGATACTGTCATTTGTACTATCTCAAGCTTTTAAACATAGTTTTATATACACCTGGGGTCATCAGACTATGAGCCAGGGGCCAAATCAGGCCCACTGTCTGTTTTTATAAATAAAGTTTTATTGGAACACAGTAATATTCATCATGTATTTGTCTGTGGCTGCATTCCTGCTACAACAGCAGAGTTGAATAATTGTGACAGAGTCTATATGACCTGTGATGTCAAAATACTTACTATCTGGGCCTTAGCAGAAAAAAATTGCTGATCCCTGTCTAGGTCCTGGGGTTATGAAGTACAGGGACCTTTACTGAATGCTTGTCCTGTAGACTTGCATCACTTTTCATTGCTTTAGGTAAGATAATCTACTATGTACCAAGCTGTAAATTAAGTGGTTTGTATATGCCACCCAATTCTTCTGTTCAATGACCTTGAAAAATATATACTGTTATCCCAACAAATGCAAGGTCAGAGAAAATAATAAGCTTGTCTAAATCATAGAATGAGTAGACAGGCAGAGGCAGTATTTAAACTCCCATTTTCTTGACTTCAATGTCATTAAAACACCATGAACCTCAGTTTCTTCACCTATCAAAAGCAAACAGCTACCTACCTTTCTTCAATTTACAAGCTTTCTTCCAAATTATAAGTGATAGGAATACTTCTAACAACAAAATGATGTGTAGGTAACATTTATCCCCATTGTATAATTAAGTCCTAGGTGAGTCTTCTGCTCTGTATTTTATCACCCTGGCTTTGGGACCAGCTGTGTCACATATGCAAATCATAGCAGCCTCCTTTTACACGGGTGACAGCTCACTTCAGTAGAAGCTTCCCTCCCCATCACAAGGCTAAGTTGGCAAGACCAGGGAAACAAATACAACTCAAGCTTGGAGTTAAAAGAGTCATGAGAGCAGAGACATGCATAAATCTACTTTGTAAAGGGTTTAGAGATCCTAGAGGCCACATTAAAGACATTCCCTAAATCAGCTCATGATGGGGCTTCCTGGGTGGTGGTGGAGCTCGACATGCCCCAGAGATCTGACATTTCCTTCTCTCCACCCCAGCTCAACCTGGTGGGTGGGAGAGCTGGTGGGAACTGTGCAGGTGGCTTCAAACAGTGGGTAAGGGGATCTTGCAGCCCTTCCTTCCTTCTCTTCTTCCCTGGGTGTTCAATAAAAGGCTTCATTGGATGCACACATATTACTAGGCATGTGTGTAGAAAAATGGCAAGCATTACTATTAATTTTGGGGACAATTAATCACCAGTACGAAGCATAATACACAAAGAATTTTAAAATCATCATCTCACTTGGTCTCTACAATGATCTTTTGTGGTAGGTGCTGGTATGTGGAGGCTGAAGCAACTCCATCTTGGAAGCTAATCTACCATGTTGGCTTCTGATTAACACCAGTTCTGGGAAGGCCTGTAAGATTTCCTGTTTGTCTATTATTTCTTAGGTAAGAGCAGATACTTACTGTAAATCCTGCCCCTAGATTAAACAACCTTGGTGTTATCATACTTCCATTGTCCTATACATCCCTTCGGAATCCCCCTTTCCCTGTGGTCTTCAAGCCCTTGGTCTGGGGAGTAACAGCATAGGGATCAACCATCTCGTCTTGCCACTGCCTGAAATACAGACATGGCTTCTGTTCCTAAGTCCCTATTAAACTTTTCTTTCTAAGAAACTGGATTTATCAGCCTCTTTCTTCACCTCTCAGCTTCCTTGGACTTTGGGGGTAGGTTTGTGTAGACCTGCTCACCACAGACACAATATCAGCCTCATTCTACAG
Organism: Pan troglodytes; assembly: GCF_028858775.2. NCBI lineage: Eukaryota > Metazoa > Chordata > Mammalia > Primates > Hominidae > Pan > Pan troglodytes. The sequence goes on from NC_072420.2 coordinate 35,890,706, forward strand.
ATGAGGAAGGCAAGCCTTGGGGAGCTTAACCAACTTGTCGAGACTCATGTATATACCAACACTGAAAAGCAGATATTCCAGACTCCCAGTCATGCCACAGGCACACCCCTCAGTGAGACGTGGGGTTTGTAGTTGAGGCTATTTCCTGCCCAGGGAGCAGGGAGGCATTCTAGCTTCCCTGAGCTAATGTGGTTCTGCTTGTGTCTGACTTCCAGGTCTCTGCCCTTTCCAAGCTCACTAGGATGGGCTTCGGATGTGTCAAATGCCTCAGACAGTACAGATCCACACAGAATGGGCATATGCAACCAATCGGTTTCATAAAAAAGAAGGAAATGACTCGGGCCCCCTGTGTGTTCAACATGTCGAAGGTATCTGTGCAGCAGAAGAAAGAGGGGCAAAAGCCCCCAGTGCCACAGGCCAGAGGCAGCAGCTTGGGCCCATGTGGGAGGGTTTGCTTTCCCCTGCCAAAGTGATGGGCTGCTGCAGCCTGGGGCTTGTGGGAATCCTTCCTGGGCCTGTGTGGGAAGTGTAGGCAGGGAGAGTGCCGCTTTCCCAAGCTCATCCCAGCTACAGCTACCTTTGTGCTCTGGGATTCAGGACCCCTGAGGGGGCTGGCAGGAGAGTCTCTGTTCTTGGTTGGGTTGTCACCAGGGCATACGTGGGAAGTGGGCTCTCTGGAGTCACCCTCCAGGGGACAATGCCAATTCCAGACACACTTACTGGAACCCCTACACTGATGGCCTTTTGTTGAGGGTTGAATTGTGTCCCCAAAAAAGATACATTGAAGTCCAAACCTCTGGTGTCTATAAATGTGATTGTATTTGAAAATGGGGTTTCTATGGACTAAATTGTGTCCCTCCCAAATTCATATTTTGAAGCCCTAGCCCCCAATGTGACTACACCTAGAGACAGATATCTTTAGGAGGTAATTAAGGTTCAATGAGGTCAGGTGGGTGGGGCCCTAAACCAACAGGAAGGACTGTGGCCTTATTAGAAAAGGAAGAAAAAGCATTTCCTCTCTTCTAGTATAAAAGGACACAGAAAGAAGGCAGATATCTACAAGCCACGAAGAGAGACCTCACTGAGAACTGAATTTGTGTACATTGATCTGGAACTTCCAGCCTCCAGAACTTGAGAAATACATTTCTGTTGTTTATTTTTTTTCATGTAATCAATTCATTTATCATATATTTATTGAGTGCCTACTATGTGCCAGAGGATATAGCAGTAACAAAACTAGGCAAAAATTGTGCCTAAAAGAGGGAAGATGACTTTTCTTAAAGTGTGGAATAAAGAAAAGTAAGATAGCGGATAGAAGCTTGAAGTGAAAGCAGGTTCACAGGAAGTTTCTTTGGTTGTTTGTTTTGTTTTTAAATAGTGGAAAGGTGTGTATGTTTATGGAGAAAGATTGCCTTGAAGATGCAAGAGGAAGAGATGATCAAAATTCAAGAAGAAGCAGAAAGTGATAGAATAAAGAGCACAAGTGGAGAATTAGTGTTAATGAAAAGAAGGATGCTTCCTTTGATATGAAGTGAAGGAAGAGAGAATGAGTAAAGACCAAGACTTGAAGTCCCTAGTTTAATAGAGGGAGATTTCTTCTTTTGATAGCAACAATGGTATTCTGAATTATTTGAAGACATGTCATATTTCTCTTATGCCATTTTCCTCCCAGTTTAAACATTCTCATAACCTCTATTCCTCACACGATGTTTTTCCAGGTCCTTTATTCTTTGGCACTCTCTTCGCTGGACACATTGTATTCTGTCATTGGTCCTAAAAGTTAGATACCCACAATTGAACATACTCCTCTAGATATGGTCTAGCTAATGCAAAAGAACTGCTGCCTTCCAACTTGTTCAGACATCATATGTTTGTTGTCAAACGCTAAGTTGAGTTGTTATCTTTTAAGTTTTGTTTTTGTTTTTGTTTTTGTTTTTTAATTCCAAGAGGTGCCCACGTTGGCTAAGTACCAAACAGGGTACTAGGGAATTTTACTTCTGAGTTAAATGCCATTCTAGTTGTTTTTTCTTCATCTCCAGTAAGGTTATCTTTATTCACCAGTTGTTACAATAGCTGTGGGTCTTGCTTCTCACAGTTTTATGCTGTCTGTGCTATTTTCTCTACTGATCGTCACCACAATCATTATTGCTTATCATAATTGTTATCTTTATTTTCTCCTTTAATCAAGAATCGGTCTTCCTTTATCTCATTATTCTCTTTTGCAGGCTTCAGGATAATTATGGTTGGAGTGCTAAATTTGGAAGGGGGAACCAGTGCAGCTAAGCTCTGACATCTTTGCATCCCTTTTCCTTCTGCTGTTTTGGCACTCTGGTACAATAGATAACCTAAAAACGACTTTAAAACATCTAGAAATTTTGGATAAAATATAACAAACATCCCTTTAAATGTACAACTGAGCTTCCATGGAAGTCACAGAAATATATAACGCCAAAAAGAAGGGAAGCTGAAACCCAGGGCTGCAAACATGAACATCATCTTCTCTCCCTTTTTCTTGCGACTTATCTTGTTTTTCTCAGCTTTGGTGCTACCAAGGCTTGACTTTAACAGGCATTTCCAATCAATGAGAGAATTTCTTTTGCTTTCATCAACAATTCAGTTATTGATGTTAACATATATATCATTTGAGTACTTTTCTTTTTTTATTATTATTATTATACTTTAAGTTTTAGGGTCCATGTGCACAATGTGCAGGTTAGTTACATATGTATACATGTGCCACGCTGGTGTGCTGCACCCATTAACTCATCATTTAGCATTAGGTATATCTCCTAATGCTATCCCTCCCCCGTCCCCCCACCCCACAACAGTCCCCAGAGTGTGATGTTCCCCTTCCTGTGTCCATGTGTTCTCATTGTTCAATTCCCATCTATGAGTGAGAACATGCGGTGTTTGGTTTTTTGTCCTTGCAATAGTTTACTGAGAATGATTATTTCTAATTTCATCCATGTCCCTAAAGAGCTTCTGCACAGCAAAAGAAACTACCATCAGAGTGAACAGGCAACCTACAAAATGGGAGAAAATTTTCGCAACCTACTCATCTGACAAAGGGCTAATATCCAGAATCTACAATGAACTCAAACAAATTTACAAGAAAAAAACAAACAACCCCATCAAAAAGTGGGCAAAGGATATGAACAGACACTTCTCAAAAGAAGACATTTATGCAGCCAAAAGACACATGAAAAAATGCTCATCATCACTGGCCATCAGAGAAATGCAAATCAAAACCACAATGAGATACCATCTCACACCAGTTAGAATGGCAATCATTAAAAAGTCAGGAAACAACAGGTGCTGGAGAGGATGTGGAGAAATAGGAACACTTTTACACTGTTGGTGGGACTGTAAACTAGTTCAACCATTGTGGAAGTCAGTGTGGCGATTCCTCAGGGATCTAGAACTAGAAATACCATTTGACCCAGCCATCCCATTACTGGGTATATACCCAAAGGACTATAAATCATGCTGCTATAAAGACACATGCACACATATGTTTATTGCGGCACTATTCACAATAGCAAAGACTTGGAACCAACCCAAATGTCCAACAATGATAGACTGGATTAAGAAAATGTGGCACATATACACCACGGAATACTGTGCAGCCATAAAAAATGATGAGTTCATGTCCTTTGTAGGGACATGGATGAAACTAGAAATCATTTCTGTTGTTTAAACCACGAAGTCTATGGTATCTGGTTATGACAACCTGAGAATACTAACTCAAGGGTCTTTCGCAGATGTCATTAAGTTGTTAAAGTGAGGCCATTATGGTGGGTCCTAATCCAAGAGAAGAGACGCATGGACAGACGTGCACAACGGGAGGACCAAGCCAAGACACACAGGGAGAATGGCCATGGGAAGATGGAGGCAGAGATCAAAGTGAGGCACCCACAAGCCAAGAAATGGCAGGCGCTACCAGCAGCTGGAAGATGCAGAGAAGCATTCCTTCTTAGAGGTTTCAGAGAGAGTATGGTGCTACTGACACCTTGATTTTGAACTTCTAGTCTCCAGAACTATGAGAGAATAAATTTCCGTTGGTTAAGCCATCGAGTTTGTGTAAGTTTGTTATAAGAGCCCTAGGAAATAAACATATCCATTTATTCAGGAAAGCCTGCTAGAGTGCAAATATTTGGAAAAGATACTACTATGCAAATGTTTGAAAAAGATATTCCTCTTGATTCTGCCTTATGGGTTTTTCATTTCTGTAAGCTACTCTCAAAGTTTGGTTCTTGGACTCCTATTGGTAATTAAGACTGCAACATGTTTGGCAACATCAGTTGAGAACTGTTGCTCTGGGAACGTTTTCGGCAAGCCTCAGCCCTTCTTTTCCCTTGGCTTGCATTGAGGAGTTAGGTGATACTCTGCTGCTCAGGCCCAGCACCTTTATGGACCATATTCCCCTGGTGGAATGACCATCTCTGCTTGCTCTGATTGGCTGTTGGAGTTTTCTAGCATGCCCTATTTAATATGTATGATTTATCTCTTACTTCAGTTGGAAGGTACAGTTGCTCTGTAGTTGGCATGCAGTCATGGTGACTATGAAAATATGAAATAATGTTTTGGTTTACAGACACTTAGAAATAAGTTGTGTCTCAAAATTGGGTGACTATTCTAGTTATCTGCTACTCAATATCCTTGTGCCAGCCCTCTTTACCCAGAATCAAACTGAACCATGAGTGGCACTATAGAATGTCACCCCTGGGGCCAGGATACTATGGGGACTCAGAAGCCAAGCTCCCACTGGGGGATCTAGGGCACGCCCCCAAGGTAAGATTCCCTCCTCTTTGTTCAGCAGGAAGCACCCATCACACAAGGAGGTAGGAATAAACAAGGATTCATCACGAACAAAAGATACAGATGTTCTGCTGGAGCTTGGATACATAGCATAAGAGGGAACAGTTCTCACAGGTAAGAGTAAGTTTTCCTCTGGTGGTGACAGTGGGACCTGTGGGGGAGAGGATTGGGAGTACTGACAGGAAGGCAGAGTGGCTGTCCAAATGAACAGATTGTTTGCATACGGCCTTTAGGGCACGTTGTGTTAGCCTTCCATTGCTGCTTATATTAGTCCGTTTTCACACTGCCCATAAATGCATACCTGAGACTGGATAATTTATAAAGAAAAAGAGCCTTAATGTACTCATAGTTGCATGTGGCTGGGGAGGCCTCACAATCATGGCAGAAGGTGAAAGGTACATCTTACATGGAAGCAGACAAGAGAGAATTGAGGACCAAGTGAAAGGGGATTCCCCTTATAAAACCATCAGATCACATGAGACTTTTTCACCACCATGAGAACAGTAAGGGGAAAACTACGCTCATGATTCAATTGTCTCCCACTGGATCCCTCCCACAACACACAGGAATTATGGGAGCTACAATTCAAGATGAGATTTGGGTGAGGACACAGCCAAACCCTATCACTGCTGTAATCAATTCCCACCAACTTAGTGGCTCGAAACATCACAGATTTATGATCTTATGATGGTGGAGGTCCCCAAATGGATCTTCTAGGTCTAGAATCAAGGTATCAGCAGACCACTTCTTTCGGAGGCTCTGGAGGAGAAACCATTTCCTCGCCTTTTCCAGCTTCTAGAGGCTGCCCTTCTCATTCCTTGGTTCATGGCCACACTCATTTCCATCTCTGCTTCCACTGTGACAACTTCTCTGCCTCAGACCCTCCTGCTTTGCCTTTGTAAGGACCCTTGTGATGAGATCAGGCCCATCCAGGATTATCCCTCATCTCAAGACCTTTACCTTAATCACATTTGCAAGGTCTCTTCCACTGTGTCAGGTAACATTTTCACAGGTTCCAGGGATTAGGGTGTGGACATCTTGGGGAGCTGGAGGATATTATTTCATCTACCACACACATCTCCACCTTGTACAGGCAAGCACTTGCAAAGTGCAATGTGATCCTCTGGAGCCACTGTCCTCCCAGAGCTTATATATACTCTGAAAGTCAACTCTCAGACCACAACCTCCTGTCCATGCACCACTCTCATCAACACCCCCACCCCAATCACTTTCACTCCACCCCCTTTGTCCGCTAACTCATGGAGAAGAAAATCTAATTAGTAGGAGTGGAATTTGGCTTTCATCTTTACCAGTACTCAAAATATGGTGTGTGTCTTTTTGTAAAAATTCTCTCAACTAAATTGTTTTTATTAATTTCTGCAAAATGTGAACATCAACTCCCTTCATGTGAATGTCAATAAGATTAAATGAGCTGTCTCAGCTCCTAGCCTGTGCAAGCTAACAGCTCAGGAGATGTTTATTTCTTTCCTTCTTCTTTCCTTAATGAAGCCCTCTCCTTTGACATTTTCAATTCTGGAGCACTTCTTTTCTGAGGCCTCGGCTCCCCCACATTGCCCACCCTTTTCCTGCTCGTCCACATTTCTGGCTTCTATTCTCTTGTCTTTACCATCTCCCTGAACAATGTCATCCGTTCCAATGACTTCAACAGTCTCTCCCCTTACATATGATGCCTCTCAAACTCTGATCTCCAACTCTTCCAAAGAGCTCTGGACCTTTGTTCCAATTACCTGAAAAGCATCTTCTTGGATGTCCCATTAGCACTGTTAAATCAAACAAGAATTTCCCTCCCTCCTGCCTTGCTGTAGTTCCCCTAGGGATTCGGTTGTGTGGGAAGATGTGTGGAGAGCTCTTAGTTGACTCCCTTCTCTGCAGTTCTACCTCTCTAGAGACTTGGAGGACCCACTGTTTCCGCCTCGCTTTTTCAGGCCTAGAGATTGCTCGCTCCTGGGCTGGCTGCTTCATAATTCCTTATTAGTAGTTTCCCAAGCTTACATATCTGTAAATATTTACTTTAGTTAAATTCTCCCCAATTTCCACAATATGTTGGCTGCACATGCTTTCTACTAGGAGTCACACAACTATGATAAGAACCAAGAAATATTAGTAAACGTTTTTTACCATTATTGGCCTATACCCCGGAATAGCCAACAAGAACCTAGAACCTATCCAACAAGAATATCCAACAAGAACCTAGAGACCTGTCAGTCTATAGGTGGGAGCTACAGGATGAGATTATTTTGTGTGTGAGCCACCATTGTGGAAAATGTGCCTCCACAGGAGCCTGAGATTACCTTGCTTTGTGTTGTGTTCCTTACTTTTTTCAAAGAGTTCCTCTATATCTGCTGATGAAACTCTTGAGGCTTGTTTTGAAGCAAGTCATAGGTTATTAATGCCCTAGCCCATTTCTCATGCTTTTGCCCAGGAACATTTCAATGGCAAATACATACCTTGGGCCCAAGTTTGCAGCTTCTCAGTCATCTTTCTTCTCCACTGAGCTAGGAGCACTCACTCTACAACAGACAGTTTTTAATTTTTATTTTTATGTATTTATTTTTTAACCCTTACAACTTTTCTTTGGCAGATTCCTGAAGTAGAAAATCCAACAAAAACCCTCTGATTACAATGGAATGTACCAGCTCATGTTGGAAAAGGTCACTCCATTGCATGGCATCCTGTGACACACACAGAAAATCAGCTTAGTCAGAAGCATGTGTCATATGAGTAACATTTGGACCTGAATTGAGCATTGTGCAGTATAGCTTCAGCAGGTGCTCCTATCACTCTACAGTACCCCATGTCAAATGGGCAATGCCAGATGATGCCAAGAAGCCCCAGTGAGTGAGTGCAGAAAAATCTCCAGTGTCTGCCTGTTACAAGTGGTCTCTGCACCCAATACACTGCAGTGCCCAAGAATGAGACCATGTCCAAAGCCAAATGGGGGAACACCAATTGAAAAACGGAAGCTGTGAAGGCCAAACAGGGGAAGCACAGAGTGCTGGTCTTAACTTCCCTGAAATTTGTTCAAGCAGCTTTGGACATCACAAAAAGACAAATCAACCATTGGCCCATGGTGGAGGAAACACTCAGAGAATGGACAAACGGAGTCAAGTGTGACAAGGGGCAAGTGTGAGGCTCCTATTTGAGATTCTATACTCGAGGTAGTAATAGATGATTTGTCTCCAAATTCCAACAGCAGAATATATGTAAACCCTGAATTAATCTTCGTTTGGAAAACAGCATTTCGTGAATAATTAAAAATAAAAGGAATAAATGTTACCTTCAAGTGGGTGGGAATTGACTGAGAAGGAGCACGAGAGAACTACCTGGAGTTATGGGCTTGTTCTATATCCTGCCAAAGGTTGAATTTTACATATGCATGCATTTGTCAAAAGTTTAGAATGATACCTGTAAAAACTTTTGCATTTCACTTCAGGCAGTTTTTTTTCCTAAAAATATACACAAAGAAATATTGAACTATTGCTAATGATATGCACATAGAAGTGTTTACAGATGACGTGTACTCATGCCTGCAACTTGCTTCAAAATACAACACAAATAACATGGGCTGATGGATGGATAGACAGATGGATAGAGAACAGTTAGATAATAATAAAGCACATCTAACAAACTAATTATCGTAGATTCTAGGTGGTGAGTGTGGGTATTTTCTGTACAATTCTTTTTATTTTTATGTTTGAAATTTTTCATTTAAAAATGTTGGAAAAAAAACTAAAAGAAACTGATAAGAGAAACCCTAGGGCTTCTCATAGAGTTGAAAATATTTCAACATAAATGCCATTAATCTGAAAAATTATCAAAATACTTCTTTTAGAAATGCAGTCCATGACACAAGTAATCCAATTACCCTCAAACTAAACCTGGTCATAAAAACTGGTCCCTAGGGAGATCAACAGGTATTTACATAGGAAAAAACATGAAGGTTGCAAGATTATAAGAAGTGCATGATGCTGAAGAGGACATTTCTAAAAAAACATTTTAGGGCTGAAGACTGATTCAGTCCTTACCCCTAGCATATCCACCTGCTGTTCCCCCACCTCTAAACCACTAACTTCACTGAAGTCAAGAGATGTGACTCATTTATGGGCTATGGGCAACTGCTGGGAATCCTGCCATATGGTTGAAGAAAATTACAGACTCATACTTGCAGCTGCTTAATAACATGGTTAAAATCGGAGCCCCTTAGCTCTTATTTTTTGTGTAAAATGTACAGTTTGAAAGATCCACATCTTTTTCTATAATTTAATATTGTATTATTTTTCTTCCAGCTTTATTGATGTATACTTGGCCAAAAAAGTAGGTATTTAAGGTATACAGTGTGATGTTTTAATCTACATAACATTGTGAAATGATTATCATAATCAAGCTAATTAACATATCATCACCTTTAATTACCTTTGTGTGTGTGAATAGTGAGAACACTTAAGATCTACTGTCTCAGCAAATTTTGAGTATTCAATAAATTATTATTAACAATGGTCACCAAGCTGTACATTAGATCATCCACAACTTATTCATCCTATAACTGAAAGTCCACATACTTTGACCAACATTACTCCAAGGTTCATATCTTGACTGTCTTTTTGGAGTGAGTGTCAACAAGATGACTCTATTTTTATGTCAATGTCTGACTTACATAATAGAAGGCTATGCAGTGAGTACCTTGTGCAAAGGAGATGATTAGGAAACATTGGTTCGTGAAAGAATGAATGCATGGATGGGGGCAAGATTTATCAGAGATGCTTTGGAAGAGAGGGAAGGGATGTGATTCATTCAAACAGAAAGAAGATTTGACATGGATCAAAATAATGTAAAGAAAAACACTAAAGAAAATCATTAACCCGGAAGGAGCTGGAGAAAGATGCAATGTATTGTGAAGGCTTTGGAATAATACAGTTTTTCTGTAGCCTGGGTGTATGACCTTTGGACAAATGCTAAACCTCTCTGAGCCTCAGTTTCCTCATCTGTTCAAAATAACAATAATTATAGCGCTTATTTTTAGAGTCATTGTGAGAAATATTAAATAAGATGTAAAGTTCCCGGTGGAGGCTACAGGAGACCCAAAACAAAAAAGGGAAGGTGAATAAAAAAAGGTTTCATCTGCTGGCCTAGCCTGTTGGGCTGGCTTACAGTTGAAAAGGAGAAAAATACCACAATTCCTGTTGAGATGGAAAGTCGCCATTGTTGGGTCCTAAGAAGACAATGGAAGAGGTCGCTGAAGTGGGAGAATCAGAGAACTGGCCACAGTGCTTAAGTATTTCTTGAGAATAATCCCACTAGGAGATATATTTAAGGAGGATAAATACATTCCTGGGGGAGGTGGAGTTGGAAAAAAATGTGAGTGGACAGTAATCACCATGGGACAGATGGAACACTAGGGACCCCAAGGGCTTCAGGATTAAATGCTGTTTCTAATTAAGCCACCATTTGCACGACACCAGCACGGATCATTTAAAAAATTTTAAAATTTCATCATTATTAATTGCATCTCATATCTGTAATTCTGATGAAAGGATAAAATAGAAGAGATGATGGTTATGGATATATTTCACTGCTAGGTCAAAGAAGAGCATTTCAAGAAAAACAAGAGCGGAACTAACTCATACATTTGATGACGTATAGGGAGACCAGGCAATCGGGCTCGAATTCTAGTGAAAATTGCGCAGAACCCTCAAGAATAGTGTTTCCCACTGTTTTCTACTCCAGTTGAGTCTGAAGAGTTGCTCCTCAAACAGGACAAAGTTAGATTATTTTAGTAACTTATTCCATGAACAAAGATGAAATCTTTTAATGGCAGTAGAAGGCAGTGCTGCAAACAGAAATAACTCCTTAAAGAAATGGAAAACAAGTATTTTATTGCACTCACAGTATATACAAAACAACATGTAATGTACAACAAAATTCCTCCTTAACATCTTCTTAGGACTAAATGGAGAAAAATACTGCTACTGGAAAATCTTACTAAGAAAAAAATCAATCAAATTCTTAAGAAAGCCCGCATTCATTATCTGAGCCTAGATTTCTCAAGTATCAAAGATGACAGTTTTTGTTAATTAGAAATAATTTAAAAGCAGTTTTCCACTAAGATTTTTGCATATTAACTAAAGTTACATGGTAGAAATATTATAGAATATACTGATGTTTTCTTTGATAAAGCAAAAAGAAGGAAAAGTTGGTTTATCTTTCCCAACATATAAAAGCCCTTTGATGTTGTGCTTGAGGCTGAAAGAGGCTCAAATAGTTTACTGCAATATTTCTGTAAGTCACGGGCTACATTTTTTTTTCAATAGTACGGGGACATTTTTGTCATTGGCCAAAGACTGTTTTGAGAGATGGAGAAACTTTATTTGTCTACCAAACCTTGTAAAGAAAAGTCTGCTTTCTTCACCCCACCTCTGTGTTCCATCTGGGGGACCTACCTCCAATATTTGCTGGAAATTTCATCTTGCTTGCCAGCCTTTCAGATCTGTGGAAAATTTCGTTCCTTTTTTTTTCAGATTATTATTATTATTATTATTATACTTTAAGTTCTGGGATACACGTGCAGAACATGCAGGTTTGTTACATTGGTATACATGTGTCATGGTTGTTTGCTGCACTCATCAACCTGTCATCTACTTTAGGTATTTCTCCTAATGCTATCCCTCCCCTAGCCCCCCAGTCCTCGACAGGCCCCAGTGTATGACGCTCCCCTCCCTGTGTCCACGTGTTCTCATTGTTCAATTCCCACTTGTGAGTGAGAACATGCGGTGTTTTGTTTTCTGTTCTTGTGTTAGTTTGCTGAGAATGATGGTTTCCAGCTTTATCCATGTCCCTGCAAAGGACATGAACTCATCCTTTTTTTTATGGCTGCATAGTATTCTATGGTGTATATGCACCACATTTTTTTTCCCAGTCTATCATTGATGGGCATTTGCGTTGGTTGCAAGTCTTTGCTATTGTGAACAGTGCTGCCATAAACATACATGTGCATGTGTCTTTATAGGAGAATGATTTATAATCCTTTGGGTATATACCCAGTAATGGGACTGCTGGGTCAAATGGTATTTCTGGTTTAGATCCTTGAGGAATAGCCACACTGTCTTCCACAAGGGTTGAACTAATTTACACTCCCACCAACAAGTGTTAAAGTGTTCCTATTTCTCTACATCTTCTCCAGCATCTGTTGTTTCCTGACTTTTTAATGATTGCCATTCTAATTGGTGTGAGATGGTATCTCATTGTGGTTTTCATTTGCATTTCTCTAATGCCCAGTGATGATGAGCTTTTTTAAATATGTTTTCTGGCCACATAAATTTCTTCTTTTGAGAACTGTCTGTTCATACCCTTCTCCTGCTTTCTGATGGGGTTGTTTTTTTATTGTAAATTTGTTTAAGTTCCCTGTAGTTTCTGGATATTAGCCCTTTGTCAGATGAGTAGATTGCAAAAATTTTCTCCCATTCTGTAGGTTGCCTGTTCACTCTGATGATAGTTTCTTTTGCTGGGCAGAAGCTCTTTTGTTTAATTAGATCCCATTTGTCAATTTTGGCTTTTGTTGCCATTGTTAATGGAGTTTTAGTCACGAAGCTTTTGCCCATGCCTATGTCCTGAATGACATTGCCTAGGTTTTCTTCTAGGGTTTTTATGGTTTTAGGTCTTACATTTAAGCCTTTAATCCATCTTAAGTTAATTTTTGTATAAGGTGTAAGGAAGGAGACCAGTTTCAATTTTTTGCATATGGCTAGCCAGTTTTCCCAGCATCATTTATTAAATAGGGAATCCTTTTCCCATTGCTTGTTTTTGTCAGGTTAGTCAAAGATCAGATGTTTGTAGATGTGTGGGGTTATTTCTGAGGTCTCTGCTCTGTTCCATTGGTCTCTATATCTGTTTTGGTACCAGTACCATGCTCTTTTGGTTACTGTAGCCTTGTAGTGTAGTTTGAAGTCAGGTAGCATGATGCCTCCAGCTTTGTTCTTTTTGCTTAGGATCGTCTTGGCTATATGGGCTTTTTGGTTCCATATGAAATTTAAAGTAGTTTTTTTCTAAATCTGTGAAGAAATTCAATGGTAGCTTGATGGGGATAGCATTAAATCTATAAATTACTTTGGGCAGTATGGCCATTTTCACGATATTCATTCTTCCTATCCATGAGCATGGAATGTTTTTTCATTTGTTTGTGTCCTCTCTTATGTCCTTGAGCAGTGGTTTGTGGTTCCCCTTGAAGAGGTCCGTCACACCCCTTGTAAGTTGTATTCCTATGTATTTTATTCGTTTTGTAGCAATTGTGAATGTGAGTTCACTCATGATTTGGCTGTTTGTCTATTATTGGTGTATAGGAATGCTTGTGATTTTTGCACATTGATTTTGTATCCTGAGATATTGCTGAAGTTGCTTATCAGCTTAAAGAGATTTGGGGCTGAGACTATGGGGTTTTCTAAATATACAATCACGTCATCTGCAGAGACAATTTGCCTTCCTCTCTTCCTATTTGAATACCCTCTATTTCCTTCTCTTACCTTATTGCCCTGGCCAGAAATTCCAATACTATGTTGAATAGGAGTGGTGAGAGAGGGCATCCTTATCTTGTGCCAGTTTCTAGGGGAATGCTTCCAGCTTTTGCCCATTCGGTATGATATTGGCTGTGGGTCTGTCATACATAGCTCTTGTTATTTTGAGATACTTTCCATCAGTACCTAGTTTGTTGAGAGTTTCTGGCATGAAGGGGTGTTGAATTTTATCAAAGGCCTTTTCTGCATCTACTGAGATAATCATGTGTTTTTTGTCATTGGTTCTGTTTATATGATGGATTACGTTTATTGATTTGCATATGTTGAACCCGCATTGCATCCTAGGGATGAAGCCAACTTGATCACGGTGGATAAGCTTTTTGACGTGCTGCTGGATTCGGTTTGCCAGTATTTTATTGAGGATTTTTGCATCGATGTTCATCAGGGATATTGGCCTGAAATTTTTTGTTGTTGTGTCTCTGCCGGGTTTTGGAATCAGGATGATCCTGGCCTCATAAAATGAGTTAGGGAGGAGTCCCTCTTTTTCTATTGTTTGGAATAGTTTCAGAAGGAATGGCACCAGCTCCTCTTTGTACCTCTGGTAGAATTCGGCTGTGAATCTGTCTGGTCCTGGGCTTTGTTTTGTTGGTAGGCTATTACTTACTGCCAAAAATTTCTATATATTTTTTAATCAAAGTGTTAAAAGGAAATACTTGTCATGTAAGCCTAAAGGAAAATTCATACTTTTTTGACTCATAGAAACACAGATATAAGCAGGTAAGAACATTCGGACATGGATGAAACACTTCCCAGTACAATTTACAGCCTGTCATTTACCTTTTCTTAATCGACTTCGTGCCTTTAAATCACAAATCTCAAAGATCTCCCTTCTCTAAATTTTGTATTTAGAAATGGGGACGGGTGATGCTCCTTATCTGAGTAACCTGGGTTTACTAGAAAGCCCTACAGGAGTAGATCTTTCCTGTTAGGTTACTGCAAGAATCAGACTTTGCAGGGTTATGTTATGGTAATATATTATAAATACCCCCAAATCTGAGAGGCTTATAAAAATGAAGTTTCGTTTTCCACTCATCTCATGTGTTCTACATTACCTCCTCCATGCCGGCATCTGAATTAAAGGAGCAACCTTTTGCTGAGAGTGTTAGCCAGGAGTTGCCGTCAATGTGAACTTAGACCCATCCTGCCTTTGTGACTGCAGGCCAATGCTTAGGGGCAAGACAGCCATTTTGAAGCCACCAAAGGCTCTAAGGATGCTAGAAGGTGCAGAATTGTGCACACTTCACATGTGGCTACCAGCACCCGAATGGGTGAATGGCAGGGCCATGTAAATGTGAGTGTAGAATACACCAGGAATTAACCTCCTCCCTCAGTCTTTTCATGCTCTAGCTACCGGTGAAAGCCACATATAGAACTTCTAAATTTGATGCATTGTAATGCACATATCATCAATTAGATATCCCACTTAGAGTCAGGAAACTGGACAGGTCATTCTGGCCAGGATGACAGTGTTGTCTACTTGGAATCACACAACCGGTAAATAACCAGGAAGTTCAAAGAAATCAGGCTAATTTTCTGGGAAGTATGACAACAACTAACATTTAATGAACACTTCCCATGTGCGAAGTGCTTTGTATGCATTATCTCCTTTGATCCTCACATCAGCTGGATGAGGTGGCTTTTATAATGCTCATTTTTTACAGGTGAGGGAACCAAGGCTTAGGAAGATTAAGTAACTTGATAAAGATCACACACTTAATAAGTGGTAGAGTCTAGATTTCATCCAAGGCAGTCTGATTTCAGAAATTCCTACTTTTAACCATTGTGTAGTCCAATCCTAATTGATGTTTGTAATCTTGAACCTGGGATATTCTAAGAGTCAGAAGTGCCTTTGGAATCACAAAGATTATGCTCCACGTGGCCTTTATGTTAGATTCATTTTGTTAAACCCTAACTCAGGGGTCAACACATTTTTTCTATAAAGGACCAAATAGTGAATCTTTTAAATTTTGTGGCTAAAAGCAGCTCTGTTGCATATTCTTTGTTATTTTTACAATGCTTTTTTTCTTTTTGAGATGGAGTCTTATTCTGTTGCCCAGGCTGGAGTGCACTGGTGTGCCCTCAACTCACTGCAACCTCCACTTCCCAGGTTCAAGTGATTCTCCTGCCTTAGCCTCTTGAGTAGCTGGGATTACAGGCACCACTACCACTCCCGGCTAATTTTTATATTTGAGGAGAGACAGGGTTTCACCATGTTGGCCAGGCTGGTCTCGAACTCCTGACCTCACTTAATCTGCCTGCCTCAGCCTCCCAAAGTGCTGGAATTACAGGCGTGAGCCGCTGCGCCAGGCCCTACAATGCTTTAATAAAGGAAAAACTATGCTTATCCCATGATACCATATAAAAAAAAAGATATGGGCCAGATTTGTTCCCCAAGTCACCATTGGCCAACCTCTGGTAATTCATCAAAGCTTGATGCACTGGGTATGACATATGTGTAACCCCTCTGCCAATTATGTGATTAATCAGAATATGCCATTTACAACTATTCTGACACAGTGGGGATTTACTAAAACTAGAAGGTGAGTTTGGGTTCGTCTCTCTATAACTTCATAAATTGGTGATCTTGAGTAACCTCAATGTGGAGTCAGAGTCACATGAGGACATCTCAAATGTCTCCTTGCAGCAAGGCAGTGACCTATTCAGCCCCTGTTGTACTCCTGAAGGTGGCATCAAGTGACACTTTGTAGTATGCATGTCATTGCTCTTGACGATTTCAATTAAAAATGCCAGTGAGTTTTACTGAAATTGAAAGACTATTTACAAGCCTCCTCTTTCTCAAAAGACATCAAAACCAGAGCAAAGAGTGTTGGATCCAAGATAATTTACAGAGTAATAAAGGCCCACAGAGGACGCCTTGAGTTTTTGACGTCGTGTTGTTGGAAGTCGGATCAGGAAGGGTGAAGATCCACATTACTAAGCCAGCGTGTCTATAGAACTGTGTACCAGGCACAGTGCTAAGCTTTACACATATTAATAGTTAATACAACCACTTCAGAAAGGAAGTAACAGTTTTACCCCCACTTTTCAGATGGGAAAGCCAAGGCAGAGAAAGCTAGAGGACTCATTTGAGTTTCCCCAGTGAGTAAATGATAGGTGGAAGACTGGGACCCCGGTAGATCGGCTTGAGTCCAAGACCATGGCCACTATGCTGCACTGTGCTTCCATGGCCAGAAAATGGCTAGGCCTATGGAGGAAAATAACCACTGTGTGAAGAACAATATTTAATTTCTGAATGAAGTACATTAAATTAAAAGATTGATGTTATTCAAGGCAACTAGGGGATACTGGGTTCTAATTCTGCTTTTACCAATCAGCTAATTGGTCACTATGGCCAATTAGTCAAATGGAGTGTTACGTTTGTCAGTTTTCATGTAAAAGAGAAGTGTTAGTATTTAACATAATCTTTTGTGTTAGTATGTTAAATGTTTTTAAATCATTTTGAGCCCCCCTTTTCCAAGGAGTCAGTCATATGCATGCAGCCTGCCACACTCTGAGTACCAAGCCCCATGGCCTCAGGGAAAACTCTAACCCTGGGTATTTAGTTTCATTCATTCATTCTTCAGGAGAGCAATATCTTCTCATCTGCATAATCAAAGGGTCAGACTGCATATCTCTAAGGTGTCTTCCAGTAATTATATTTTTATTGTTTGATGACTACAAAAGGGTTTACTCATTGAGGGAAGTCTTTACTTGCTGAAAAATGTCTTTACTCACTAATGAAACTTTGATTAAATAAAGCTCTAAAGATATCTATTGACTGTAGCTCTTTGCAGCATAAAGTATTTTTTCATTGACTACAAGATAAAATGTCCTTAATATTAGATCAGCATTAATAACAATCTAGCATAATAATAACCATGTAACCCTACTTTGCAAAAGACTCAGCCCTTTAGAAGGGAAAATGAATAAACTTAACTCATTCTTCTTCGAGGGCCGAGATAAAAATCTCAAGCTATCCTAGCATTAGGAGATATACCTAATGTAAATGACGAGTTAATGGGTGCAGCACACCAACATGGCACGTGTATACATACGTAACAAACCTGCACGTTGTGCACATGTACCCTAGAACTTAAAGTATAATAAAAAAAGGAAAAAAAGAGAAAAAAAGAAATATTTTTAAAACTGTAAACTGTTAAAAAAAAAAAGATGTGAACTATAAAACACACACACACACACACACACACACACAAAAATCTCAAGCTATCCTTTAGATACTCCAATCTGCTTTAAACTTTGGCCCGAGTTATTTTCACGAACATCCTCTGTTTCCAATGGAGTAGATACCATATAAGACAGAACACTACAAATCACTTTGTGTAAACTCACCAAAGAAAGGTTGGGGGGTAAGAAAAATCAGCACAGAGTCTGCTGTTAATTAAAACCAGCTGATGATGTACAGCGATTTGTCTGGAGCACCCTGGCTGTGCTGGTTCCCTGACAGCTGAACATTCTTTCCTGCCTGTACTGTTTGAACTATGTCCAATGGTGAAATCGTTAAACCTTTGATAACTGTAGTTTAAATGCGAGAAGGGAGCGGGGGAGCTTTCTGTTTTAAGCAAGAAAGAGAGATGAGTGTTGTATTACACAAATTAACAGTTAAAAAGTTAGTACTTATTAGATCATTTTCACTGGCTTTTGGTAGAATGCCTCTGGACATTTTCAGATTACCTATTGACACTTTTTCACGGCACAAATGTCAAAAATCTCACTTCCTCTCTTCTTCCCTAGGGGATTCTTGCTGTAGTTAGAAGGGAAATAGTATGAACCACCTGGTCTTACTCAAAGAAGCCTTGGGGATAGGTTAATTTCACAGTTGAAAGCTCCATGTGGGGGATACATTTACATATTTACTAATACAGAAAGGGCTACCAAAAGAAAAAAATCATGTGACTTCAGGAGAGCTGCTCACAAACACACAAAACACTCTGTTTCATCCTTGAGTTTGACAGATGCTTGATAGGGAACAAAGAATAACCAAGCTGTTCATCTCCAAATACCAAAGTAACTTTAAAATGAATTGCTGTTCACAGTTTCTGGAAGACAAATCGGCATTACGAGGATGTAAATAATAACCTGTCTGTGTGTTCATACACACCCTAAACGTTTAAAAGATATTTTTAGGTATAAAATATTTCAAAAACACAATACCCTTTCTAAAACAGCCATCATGATATATCTGTATTATAGGAAAGTGCAGATATATACAGATAGTACGTAGTTATATTCATAGAAACATAGATGACAGATGGGTAGATAGGTAGATAGATAGACTTAGTGTTTCAAATTATACTTGGAGCAATTTTTTTTTTTTTTTGAGACAGAGTCTCATTCCATCACCCAGGCTGAAGTGCAGTGGCACGATCTCAGCTCGTTGCAACTCGTGCCTCAGCCTCCCAAGTAGCTGTAATTATAGGTGCGAGTCACAGTACACTGCCCAAATTTCCTTTTTAAACTTTGGTTTCAGCATAGCCCTGTCTACTACTTGGAGGTGATTTTGGTGTTTGGATATGTTAATATATTTTTGCCAACCATGGTAGCCATGGGGTCTGGCACAATGCTGTAACCCCATTCTTTCAATAGAACGAATGCCCCTTAGGCTGTAAGTGTGGCCCCTGTTTCCTTTGAAGGGCTTTTAGAAATAGACAGAGGGTCTTTTCCCTGGGACTCTGGACTCCTGGGGCAAAGCTTTTTAAGACAGGTGTGAAAATTATCCTGGTTGATTCAGAAATGAGTCATTGTCTCCTGGCTGCTGCTACTGATCTCAAGCTAGCAAAGGTCAAATGAAGTTCTGGTTCACATAAAGACATTCTATGCTGAGTTTTCAGCATCACTGGGGAGTCTTCCAATTCATTTGATTTGGGAGAGCTCAACAACATTGCTGATGTAGTTATCTTTGTCCAGTTAAACTTCTGCCAGACAACCATGGGACTTCTGGCCCACAGGAAGGTAAGGGAAGATAGAAATTAGATTAAAAGACACCCAAGTCCAAACACAATTTCACCAGACAGGTAAATATCTTAATGCCAATTAGTTTTGACAAATATGAGACATATTTGGCTTTGTTCTATCTAGGGGTACTTTTTCATTTAATCAATCTTTCAATTAAAATTCTTTAGCATTGCTTATTTACAGTCAAATAAATAAATATATCTGTCTGGGTATAATTCATTTAAATTAGAGCACAGTGTTTGCTCTATTTGCCTTACATATTGTCGTTCAGGAAACATAAGTACTCATGAAATTTTGATTTCTATTAGTTAAACTGTACAAGCATGAAGGAGTTAGTAGGGTGGTAAGTCATGTGGGTTGTCTACACTCAACGCTTTTCTCCCTCCACACATCTCCTTGCTCAGAAAGCTCCCCTCCACCAGCGTCCCAAAATATCAGAGAGTAGATGTATCAGCCCCCATGCAGCTGGGCTATGAGTATTGGCTGTGGACTGGGACCTGAAGGCAGGCATCTCGAGCACTTTGGAAAAGGTTTTCTTCTCTAATTACAAAGCTCTGCCTGGAAGGACGTGTCTCCCTTCTCCGGCCAGCTGTTGCTGTGCCTACAAGTGACCTCTGTAACAATTAATTCTATCTTGTGACCTGAGGATTCTGTGCAGAACAAGAGACACAGCACAGATTTTTGATGACATCAACAAGCCATCAAATTGACCCTCTACTCACTTACCTCTGAGCTTCAATTTCTTCATCCTTAAAATGGAAAGAATAAAAGCATTTGCTTTAGGTTTTTTGATTTTTGGGGGATGTGAGAATTAAATAAAATAATGCAAATAAATCCACTTGATATTATGCCAAGGACATAAGACATGCTTGTTTTTAGCTTCTGTCATTATTTTTATTACCACTTACAACTACATGATACTATGTTTTCAGAGAAATTGAAATAGTTCCTAAAAGCCTTCATATGTTCAACAAAGATCATAATGTAAGCAGGAGTAAAATATCTGTCAGTCAGTACATTTCTTACATAATCAATGCTTTTCCAGAATAATGTCTTTAAAAAACATTTTGAGGAGTAATTCTGAGAGAGACACCTGGATAGCTTATGAAACTGTTTAGTTCTCTCACATAGGATCTGCCAAATTGCTGACTTCTGCAAAAAACATAAGAATTTAAAATTATGAATATGGAATAATAGTTTTTAAATGATAGACAAATATTTCCATATTTTATCAGCTCCTGGATTATACTGCAGTTTCACACCTGCACTATTTTAATAGGCTACCTTGTGGCCCAATGGTTTTAATATGTATTCAACCCTAAATAATCACTCATTAATCTTATGACAAC
Source organism: Pan troglodytes (assembly GCF_028858775.2). NCBI lineage: Eukaryota > Metazoa > Chordata > Mammalia > Primates > Hominidae > Pan > Pan troglodytes. The sequence goes on from NC_072420.2 coordinate 35,911,431, forward strand.
GAGATAGTAATATTTATTAATGTGCTATTGTCAATAGCAGACTTTATGCTACTTATAGTATCTGCATTTTTCCCCATAGTAAAGTTTCCTACACCCCAAACAGCTCATCTCAAAACAATGACAACCAGATATTCTTAACTTCAAGAAAAATTTTATGAAATACGTTTGTACCAAAAAGCAGTTTTAAATCCTTTCTTGAAAATAATTGGCAGAAAATTACTTAATGGAATATCATAATTTATTTTATAAACATAAATAAATGTGAGCTTGCCTAGATCACTTTGGCTTAAATACAAATATATCCATTGTTTTTAAAAAGTGTCTGTTGTAATTACTAAACCTGCTAAGGAGAGGGCAAGATACCTGTAGACTGTTAACACATCTGATGATGAAGCCAATGATAAGGATTTTAGGGGTAAAATACGACTTCAGTTTGGTTGAGTGGTTTGTTTTCTCTTTGAGTGTTATACCTCCTCCCTGAAGCCCCTTCAGATCATTTTTCTAGGTCTTAGGCACCTGAGGTGGGATTAAGTACTCTCCTCACTTCCCATACAGGCTTCCAAATCATTATCCTCTATGCCCTCTAAATATCATTGCTCCACTGAGGTTAATTCTCTACATATCATCTTTTCCACTTGTTTCAATTGTCTGCTGTCTTCCAAGCCAATCCTATACATTTATCAAAAAATCTAGCCTCTGAGACAAAGTTTTCTCTCCACCCAAATTCCACTGATCCACCATAATCTCCAGTGACTTTGGAGTTCAGATGGATGACCCCTCTAATGTCTTCCTTTGACTTCCACATCTCCAACGGCCTTCATCTCTGCTCCATTTCAGGAACTTCCTCTTAAGGTTAAATCCTGGAATTTTTCCATCCTTGAATTCTCAAATACAAATGTTCCACTTTCTGATAAAAAATTTTCATTCATTGGGTTTTACTGTTACTCCTAAAACTATGTGGTTTTTAGATTTACCAGGTCCCTTGGTACCTAATGTTCTTTCAGAATCAGCCTCTCCTGGCCTCTTTTCCTCCCCTGGATCCCATCATTAAAATAACGAGGACCCTCAATTTCCTTGCCCTCCATCATTCTGTAACACCCCCTCAACAAAACTACAAAATTGGATCAATGTTTCAAGCCACATTCTTAGTTCCTATAACAAAGTGGTTGGATACTGTTAGAAAAAATATATTATTTGATATATCAGATAGGTTCCCAATATCTCCCATAAATGTATTTACTTCCTATTCAGGGACTCATTTTCCAATACCCTTCAATGTCTATGAAAAACCTCCATCAGTCTTCTCAAGAACTCTATCTCATACAAGCTCATTAATTTTGGCAGACAAACTTGCCACTTTAATAAAATATTAAAGTAAACAGACAGTGTCTTCCCCAACTTCGTTGCAAGTGTTATCTATTTTAATATACGTATAAATCCTGAACATCTGTAATTCCCATTTCAGTCCATAAGGCATCTCTTTTTTTTGTTGAAGTCTCCAAGTTATGCCTTTGCATCTCTTTCCTTCTCCTCAAGTCTTTTTCATTCATCATCCCTACTCTGTCCCATATCTTCAATCTCTCCAATATTCCAATCTCAGCTAGAACCTGCACTTCGGACTACTAATACATCCAGGTTTTCCCAATTTAAACATTCCTTCCTGCATTGAACTTTCCAGGTGGTTAGTTTTGGTGAACTAACCACCAACTTGTTCTACATATTCCCATCTGTATTAGTCCATTTTCACACTGCTATAAAGAAATACCTGAGATTGGGTAATTTCTAAAGAAAAGAGGTTTAATTGACTCACAGTTCCGCATGGCTGGGGAGGCCTCAGGAAACTTACAATCATAGCGGAAGGCAAAGAGGAAGGAAGGCACGTCTTACATGGCAGCAGGAGAGAGAGACAGAGACAGAGAGAGAGAGAGTGTGTATGCGAAAGGTGACATACCACTTTTCAACCATCAGATCTCATGAGAACTCACTGACTACCGTGAGAACAGCATGGGGAAAATTGCCCCCATGATCCAATCACCTCATGCTACCTCCTTCAATTGATACCTGGGGATAAGAATTCAAGATAGGATTTGGGTGGGGACGCAGAGTCAAACCATATCACCATCTTATCTACAGGTCTTCAAAACAGCAATATATATTTCCTATATGCACTTTACTTTTTTCTCATTTCTTCCTTGGTCCTTTGCAATCTGACTTTCATCATAGTACTCAATTATAATAGTTTTCTCAGTAGGAAATCAATAATATTTTTACTGAAGATTCTAATGAAAAGTTCATTTTTTAATTTCCATGTCTCTTGGTGTCCTAGCCTCTTTTGAAAAGAGACTGGACAGACACGCCCCAAGCCAGATGGAAGTCCCGGTATGGCAAACTAAAGAGCTTGGACTTTTCCAGCCAAATTTTGAAGAGATCTTGAAAGTTTATTCTCATGAAGCTTTTTACCTTTTTTGCTTCTGTGATTTTGCACTCTCATGGCTCTCCTTTCACCCTTCCTAGCTCTTTCTCAGACACATTTTCTCCTGCTCATCAGTGAAATGTTTTTGCTCAGAAGTCTATCCTCAGCTTGCTATCTTCTCACCCCACCTGGTTATTTCCTGGGTGATGCTGTCCACGCCCATGCTTTCCAATGCCTGGTATAGGGCATAGATTCCAATGTGGACAACTTTCATGCTGGCCTCCACCACAGCACGCTTCAGATGCACATATCCAGCTGTTTATTGCACACCATACAACCCACAGGTATTTCATACTTTCTCTGTACTACACAGAACTCAAAATCTTTCCTACAAATTTCTATCTTCCTATCTGTTCTCTATCAATGCACTCATATAATTTAGAGAAATGGAACTTGCAGGCATCATTGTGCCTTTGCCCTTAACCAGTCACACTACAACTTCTTTTTACTTTATTCCAAGTTATTTCTTGATTTTTCCTATCTCCACCTCCTCTCCACCTCTCATGCATTTCTACTCTGGTTTCTGCAGGCCCCTAGTCATTTCTTGCCTTGATTAAGTGCAAGAGCCTCTAATCATTCTTTCCACCATCAACAGTGTTCTCCTGAAAGCCATTCCCTGGAGTCACCAGAATTATCTGGTACCAAATCAAACCAAAACATGGCACGTCCCTTGAATGAACCCTTCAGTGGCTGCTATCACCTCCAAAGCAAAGCCCAAGTGCCTTAGCAAGAACTTTGGTCACCTCTCCAGGAAATACTCTCACTCCTCCTGACTCATGCACGCTGTCAATATGGAACTCCTAAAGTTCTCAAGGATGCCCTGCCTGGAAGGCTTCCAAACCCACTTTGTCACAGTTCTCCTTGAAGGGTCTGTGATTTAGCTCAGGGACTATCTCTTTCTGATTCCTCTTATGACACCTTAGGCTAGCCTAAGCCCTCTCCCTTCTATATGAATAAAACCTTATACCTGCACCTATTATTTCATTTACTTTATAATGCATGCATTTTTGTGTAATATACATATATATATGTATATGCACATATATGTATTTATGTATATCTATATACCTCTATCTAATCTATCATCTATCTCTCTAGTCATTGCACTTGCTTTACAATGATTCACATGAGTTTGTCTAACCCTACTCATCTATGGACAACTTAAATCCAGTAATGAACTTGTTCAGTCACCTATGAATCTCCAGTGACTACTGTGGTACATGGACTAAACAAAGTCTGTATTCTATCAATACTTTTGGAAGGAAATTATGAAGAAATACAGTTCCATCTCTCCCACAAACAGATCAGAATGTACGGAATAATAACTTGCTTGCATAATTTGGATATCTGTCCCCTCCAAGCCTCATGTTGAAATTTGATCCCTGTTGTTAGATGTGGGGTCTAATAGGAGGTGTTTGGGTTATGGAGGTGGGTCCCTCATGAATGGCTTGGTGCTGTCCTTGCAGTAGTGGGTGAGTGTTCACTCTATTTGTTCCCTCAAGAGTTCACCCCCTAGCCGGTTGTTAAAAGACCTTGGCACCTCCCTCCCCTCTCTCTTGCTTCTTCTCTCACCCTGTGACTTGCACAAGCCTGCTCCTCTTCACCTTCCCCAGTGAGTGGAAGATTCCTGAAGCTCTTATCAGAAGTAGATGTTGGTGTCATGCTTCTTGTACAGCCTGCAGAACTGTAAAACAAATAAACCTCTTTTCCTTATAAATTATGCAGCCTCCGTAAGTATTCGAGGAGAGCTTTCTATGTGCTCAGCGCTCTTCCAGCTGCTAGGGATACATCAGAAAACAAGATACGAGAAGTCCAACTTAGCAGAGATCACATTCCAGGGTGCCAAGTATCCTGACAACATAAAAGTCGGCACATAAATGAACAAAAGGACTTCTGACAGGGCTAAGTCATTCAATTAATTTTAGAAATATGTATTGAACTCCTGTGTAAGGGTCAGATACTCTTCTGGGTCCAGAGCGTAGAGAAAGTAACAAAACAAATATCCCTTCCAACATGGAACATACAGATGAAATTCAAAAGGGGCTGGACAATGGTAGAGAGTGACTTGGTATAGGAGCTACATTCAATAGTACGGCCAGCTAGGATTTCTTTAGGAGACACTGTTTGTGTTCAAGTTTGAATGATAAAATCAGCAAAGCACAGAGCTGGGATTGAGAGGGTGGAATATTCCAAGATAGGGAAAGATGATGAGCTTGGTGTACACTGTACAGTAAATATAGCAGTCCTGAGACTGCTAGCCTGATGAACACCTACTTGCAAGGTTGGTCCCTGGTTGACATCTGAAAATTTGGATTTCAGTAATGTTTCCACCACTAGAGAGTGGCTTAATTAATTGACAAGCTTTAACTAATTGATAAAGTTGGTTTACCATACCTAAAGTGTTTATAAACACAATGGGACTTATGCTGAACACCTGCTTTTCTTGGAGAGTCTGGAATGTTGGTGTGTGTTAGGGGAAGAGTGCCTATGTGATAAGGCCCAAATAAAAACTCTGGATACTGAATCTCTAACAAGCTTCCCTGGTAGACAACATGTGTCACAATTCAATGCTAAAGGAATTAAGCATGTCCTGTACGACTGCGCTGGGAGAGAGGACTCACAGAAGCTGGTTTCTTGTTTCCTCTGGACTTGAACTCATGTGCCTTTTCACTTTGATCATCTCCTTTGGTATCTTTTCATTATAATACACTGTAGCTGTGAATATGACCATATGCTGAGTCCTGTAAGTCTTTCTAGTGAGTCATTGAATCTGAGAATGGTTGTGGGGATCCCTAACACATCGTGCATACTTACTTCGTGTAATTCATGTCATATATTTGAAGAAAGGGGTTAGTATGAACAAAACAGTTGGGTTTAGTGCTAAAGACAGACAAAAACAAGGGATGTGTTTTGCAGGAAAGACCAGCTTAAGAGAATCAACACCAATAAGGCTGCATGGTAATAAAACCTTTGGCAGGTTTCATTCAACTGCTTTGACTCTTTTTTGGTCCTTTTATGGTTTTCTCATCATACCATTCTTTCTAAGTAACTCCAAGACTTTAGGCATTTAAGTTATTCCTGGATATTGGCCTAAGCCTTTATCTTCTTAAAATGGTTCTTCCACGTTTACAACCATCACAATTCACCAAACATAAATTAACTGTCTTTGAGACTCCTCAAGATTACATTACTCCATCATTCAATGAATAGTTATTGAGTACAGATATTTTATTGCAACCCTAAGTACTAAGGTAGCCATTGCTGATTCAAAGATGACTAAGACAAATCCATCTCTATTCTCAAGGAACTTGCTCAAGGGAAGAAAAGTGCCAAAGAAAAACAGGCAAAAGGGCTTTGTTCGGATTGCAGTTTTGCAATTGCATATAAGTTTTCAGGGCCTTCTGGCCATCCAAAGCCACATGTCCTATGCCACAGCCATGCTCCCAACAGGTGAACATAGAAAACTGTAGGTGAGTCAGCATATGGAAAATGCAGGGGATTCCTGAAATAGTACTGAGTCATTAATCACTGATATCCTGGCTTAGTTCATGAAGCAACTGGGAGTGAATAAGCAAAGAAAGTGAACTAATGCTTAGAAGATGGAAATACCCCTGGGGACATTTGTTGAGTCAGTATAAGAACGTGGAAAACTTCAACAGTCATAGATTCAAATGGAATGAAATAAGAGGAGAAGAACATTCCCCAACAGCTTGATCTCTCATCAAAAATTGCTGGCAAGCACCACTCTTCTGAATTCTCTACTTTGGGAATTGGAGGAAGGAAGAAAAGAAAGGAATAAAATGTTGTTCTGATCCCAGCGGATTCTAAATTTATGTGATGTGACAACACATAGTACACAAACACATAGCTAGTGTTTGATGTGTGATGTTGAATTGACTTATACAAGGCAAATTATAATACAAAGGAAAAATAACATAGAAGAAAACAACCCGGAGAAACTGATGGGAGGGAAGATACGCTTTGGAAGGGGTAAATTAATTAACTCAAAATAAGATAGTTTAAAAAAACAAACAAACTACAAATGGGGATTCATATGTATGGGTTGTTTCAAAATATTGAGTCTTGCCAAAGTTGCCTTGAGAGAAAAGTGAAAGTGACACTAGATATTGATATGTTTGGTTTAGTGGTACTTCCCACTAAATTTGGAGCTTCTCAAATATTATAAAGTGAATTTCTGATAGCCAGTTGCTTCACTGATTTCCATTGCAAAATCAAGGATGTGTGTTTTTTTTTTTTTAGGAAACAAAGATTTCACTTACACGTAAAAGATATATTTAAGAACATAGTAAACTTCTAAAAGCACAGCTTAAAGAAAAAGAATCACCCACAACAAAACACTTTTTTCAAAATATCAACAGTCATAGAATACACACACACACACACACACACACACACACGTATCATACAAATGTTGAATTGGTTTACAGTTGTTTGTACATTTCAGCTAAAGACCTAAATGTAGAAAATTGACCAAGTCATTTCATGAAACTCAGTGACCTTCATGCTCAGCATGGTACTTTCCCATTTTTTCTACTTTCTTCACTTAAGAACTTATTCCTACATATCTCTTTTAGCACATGTACAAATTTCAGCATCCCTGATGTGAAGAGGGAGGGTCGAACACCCCAAGGACTGTGAAACTAACAATCATTGACTGCATCCTCCTATTCAGTATTGTGCTAAGCACTAGATGGTCTTATGACATTTAATTCATAAATGCAGTGCACAATGGGTGTTCTTATTCTCATGTTACAGTAAAGGCTGAAATGTCCATACTCTCTTTTGCTCCAAACAACAGGCTCTGAGAAGGCTCATCCACCGATAATGCCACATGCAAGGCTCGTCCCATCAGCATTTGCCAGTCCAGTCCAGGGTGGGCTGCCAGGCCTGCCATTGTCTAGGGCTATTGGATCTCAGTGTTTGGGAGGACGCTTCTTCATCCAGCCACACCAAATGCATGACTTTGAGGGACACCACCCCTCTTCAAAAACTGGAAGCAACTCAGCAACCTAATCAGCAATTTCACACAAACCAGGTCAGGGAGATGATAGCTTGTCCATGGGTTTACTTATGAAAGCTGCTCAGCAAATTTATTGTAGCTGGGTAGTAATGCAGGTTTGGTGACTCCTCAATGCCACATCTGCCCCTAAGGGAGTTCCAGGAATTCTGATGGAAATTCACTGAGTTTTACTTCTGTGCACATTCTGTCACCCAGGCTGGAGTGCAGTGATGAAATCAAAGCTTACTGCAGCCTCAACTTCCGAGGTTCAAGCAATCATCCTGGCTCAACCTTCTGAGTAGCTGGGACTATAGGTGCATGCCACTATGCCAAAATAATTTTTTAAATTTTTTGCAGATATGGGGTCTCACCGTGTTGCCCAGATTGGAGTGCAGTGCCACGATCATAGCTCACTGCAGCACTGACCTCCAGGGCTCAAGCAATCCTTTTGCCTCAGCTTCTGAGTAGCTGGGACTACAGCTGTGCACCACCATGCCTTCTAACATTTTTAATATTTTTTGTAGAGGTGGGGTCTAACTATGTTGCCCAGATTCATCTCAAACTTCTGGGTTTAAGTGATCCTCCTGCCTCAGCCTCCCCAAGGGCTGGGATTACAGATTTGAACCACCATACCCAGCCCTTTACAGGTTCTTTAGCTTCTCCTGTGGATGCCAGTCCACAGGGACAGAATGCAGTACTCAAAGCTGAGAAGACAAGTTTTGTGCTTGCACAGGATTCCCCGTTAAAGCAAATAACAATAATGTGAAGTGAAATGCTGTCTTTCAAAAAGTTATTTGCTCTTCACAGATTTTTTTTTCAGTGAATCCTTCCCATTTCTTTTACATAAGACATTTCCCAGGTCTCATTACCTTTCTTAGGCCACAGGTAATTCAGAAAGCTATAGATTTAATAATTAAGAGGATTCTACCAGACCATTTCTTTCCTTACATTTTCAATCAATCAGTCATTAGCTATTGAGCATCTATGATATCTTTCACCCTCCTTGGAATAAAAGCATTAGTTTTTAAAAGTTTTCTTGGCTTCATTGACGCATGTTCCTATCCTTTCTCCATGAATAACACTTGTTTGCTCAAGCCAGACACCTGAGGGAATCCTACCTGCCCACTCTCCCTATGTCCCCTCCAATCTGCCATCCAGTTCTGCCAGCTGTTCCCAGTTCTCTCACTCTCTGGGTCTGGCCCTCATGCAGCTAGCTCAAATCATTGAAAGGACTCCATGACAGTCCACCGTGAACAATGCCTCTAGAACAGGAAAGTATGATCACATCTTCCCTTGCTTAGGATTTTTCAAGTTTCTTCTGACCAAAGAATGAGCTCACCTTTCTTGCCTGCCGGAGGAGGCTATGCAGTCATTTATTCAGTTCAACCTGTTTTTATTGAGCACTTACTGTGTGCCAGGCATTGATTTAGGTGCTAAGGAAATAGCAGTGAACAGAATCCCTGTTCTGGTAGAGCTTCCATTCTACTGAGAGGAGACAGATAATAAACAAAATAACTCATACATGTGTGTGTGTTTGTATGACATGCACACACATGTATATGTACATTTGTATACATACATGTATATTTATACTTATTTTTAGAAGATGACTTGTGTACAAAGTGACAAAGAAAAAGCAGGGCAGGATTCTAGGGAATGCTGGAGGAGGGGTTCATTTTAAATAGGGTAGTCAGGGAAGAAATCAGTAAGAAAGTGACATTCTGACAAAGATGTGAGTTAGTCCCTGCTTGTTTGTGCAACATCTTTTTTTACCGCCTCTCTGCCTTGCATATTCTGTTTCACAATATTGAACTCTTAGCTGTCTCAGACCTACCAGTCCTTCAGCCTCCAGGTCTCTGCACGCATGGTTGATTGGCCCCAGGTTGCCTGTTCTCTGCAAAGGTGGACTCTTAGTCGTCTTTTTTATCTCTGCCCCTCTTCTCTTCCTGGGATTCTCTAGGCAGGCTCAGGACCCTCCCTGTGGGCTTTGACTTTGCCTGGAACAAACCTGCTAGAGTGACTATCAACTCATATCATAGTTCTTCTCTTTCCCTCTCTAAATACCTATATGCAGACATAGACATGTCCATACGTAACATATAACACATCTTATTCACTGAGTTTTTACTGGGGTAAGTACATCTTTAAAATACATGTGTACATGTTCTGTATTCTCCATTACTTTTTGAAACAACCTAATAAGGTAGAATTATCCCCGTTTCACAAGTGAGAAAACTCACTTACCCAATCCCTTTCCACTAATGGGGCTGGGCTTGAGCTGAAAGTTATCTGACACCACAGCCTTGGTCTGCCCACAATGCCCATAGCTTTCTCCCCAGAGCCTAAGCTCCCTTACAGTACATTCTATAGCTTTGAGTTTTTGTGTCTTGCACCTAGCACAGTGTTCAGTACAGAGTAATTGCTCCCTAAATATTTATTGAACAAATACATTTTAATACTATTCATTCATTCATTCATTATTAATGATGTGCAAAATTTCTATGTCTAGCTTCCTAAGTGTGTCTCCACAGGCCCAATCTTTCAATAGCAATAATAGCAATATTTTCATAGCACTTACCATGTACCAGGTACTGTTATAAATACAAATACCAACTTTTTTGATCCTCACAACCCAGTGAGGTAGGTACCACTTTTTTCTCCATTTTACAGAGGGAAAAACCAAGGCTTCAAGTAGTTAGTTCAATTTTTGAAGCTCACACAGCTAGCAAGTGACAGAACTGGGGTTTGAACTCAGGTGTCTTGGCTCCAGAGAGCCTCTGTTCCCCAAGACTGCATGACACTGCCTTCCTCAACCCTTCAGACTCAGGTTCCAGGCCCAGTGAATGATGTTCAGTGATGACTATGAACTGTTTTCTACCACTAAAAAGAAACATAATCAAGAACATCTACTTTGTATTGCTTAGTAGAGAAAAGCAACCTCTTAAATCCAGTACTCTTAGTGACTAAGCTAATATTCAGGGGAAATTTGGCAACCTCCTTCTAACGTACTGAAGGCAAAGGGTAATAAAAACATACAAGGAAAAGTATCCAAAAAGAAAGTAGATAACTATGTGTTCGCGAAAAACAAAAATAAAGAAGTTTTTGTTGTTGTTGTTTGTTTTTTTTAGAGCAAGAAAATATTGGGAAACTGCTACTGAAAGAGGATTGATGTTGGCATAAAGGGAGAGACCTTCTGTATCTCAAAGGAAATTTGCCTTTTAATCCAAAGTCAAGAAAGCCCATAAACTTACCCTAGAATCAAGAAGGAATCAACTAAATTATATCAGAATTCTTAGATCCGAAGAAGGTCATTTTCAGTAAGTGGATACTTGCAGGCTTAAATGAAATGTGAAAAATTTTGAAGGAAAATGTGATCAGGAAGTCAAAGTAAGCTTTTGACACTGCCTGCCACTCCCCACTCCCCACAGACACCCTCCCCTCGAAAAGAAAAGGAATAATTTTTTCCACTGCTTCATGAAGGGGACAAAGTCCTTTGTGACTTCTTTGCCTTAGAATACTATTAATCTTTTGTTGTTGTGTTCCTTTAGAATACTATTAATCTTATAAAACTGTGCCTCTGACCACAGGGTGGATTCCAGCATTAAACTACCAATGCTTTACAGAGAATCGTGAGAAACACTCAGGGAAGAGGTAATTCTACTCAAGGGTCATCTTTTTTCCTTGCCAATGTTTTTTTTCTTTATCAGCATTTGAAAGAAAACCAGATATTTTCTTTCCTGAAAGTTGATGACTTCAGGTGGGGAACAAGCATCTGTGGCAGATGGACTCTTGAAACGCAGTGAAATATCCTGTCTTCCTATAAATGTTTATGGGAGCAGGAGAACTGAAGAAGAAAAACACAGCAAAATGTTGCATGACTCACAGTCCGAACTGCTTCTAAATAAAGCATTTCTCAGAGTTTCCCATGAGGTGATTTGAGTGATCAGGCAGCAGGGTCCCTGTGAGTGGAGCAAGCACATTTTTAAAATACAAAAAGGTATATCCAACAGTCACTCAGGAGAATCGTTCTGTTGTTTTCGATGTTTAAGAAAATGTATGTCTAAGATGAGAGTATCAGATCATGTATATTGTGTCCTGTTCCATATGTGGCCAGAGCGTCCCAGCAGTTCTTGGCTCGGCCACTTTGCAGATGATGATCAGCAGGACGTTTCATATTGACTCACAGACTTTCCTCTAATAGAGCATCTCCAAGTGATGATAATTAAGTTTAATTTTAGATCGTGTGTGCTGGACCTGGGAATGTTCTTAAAGTGGTAGCAAGCTCCATTGACTTTGGCAGTTGAGTTTTGAAAGGAAGGTCTTATGTCTTAGACTACCTCCATACTGTTCAGTCCCTTATACTCCAGAAAATTATGAATTTGGAATCAACTGGGGAGAAATCCTTCATCAGACTACTGTGCAAACGGTAGACACTCCTGCCCTTGACTGTCAGCCTCGCAGATGGAAACGTGGCCACCCTTCTTCATATTCAAGGCTCTCTGACTAGAAAGTCAGAAAGTGGCTACAGCCTTTCCAGCCAAGTTAGAGGAGTGGAAAAGTAAAGTCTAGAGGGCTTGAGCTTGTCAGGAACCACGGTTAGAACAATTCCTAGATTCTCTATGCAGCTTACCAATGACGGTCTTCTATGACCTGATAACAGATTGGCAAAATTACATTAGGTGACTCAACCATTTCTGGGTACTGGTATTGAGTAGCGGTATAAAGACGAAATGATTGTATCAGGGAATAATTACTACCTAGAACGTGTTCAACTCTCTATATGTGCAGCGGACATGTGGTCAAATGAGCTGACTTGTTTTGGGTCATCAGATTTTAAAACTACAGGATACCCAGTTAAATATAAATTTTAGATAAACATGAATACATTTTTAGCATACATGTACTCCATGTAATATTTTATCATTCATTGTTTACCTGAACATTAAACAAAATTAGTTGCTTCTCCGAAATTTCAATTTAACTGGACATCTGTATTTTAAATGGCAAGCTTCTAAGATGCACGAGCTTTTCTGAGCTACTATTTTATCAAAACACATTCTGAATGTTTTCCTGCGAGAACTGGGGAATCTAGAGAAAATGCATCAAAAATAATTTAACATTAGCAAGAAAACGGCCACTCTGGAAGGGCTTGTCTCAGTCACTGACACATACTGTAAACCTGTACCCCCGGAAAACCAGCAGGAGAGAAAAGTAAAAGCAACATGACGGTTGAGTGGATCCTATTGTGACCTAACACTTCCACCCAGACAGAATCCGAGTTCCCTGCCCGTAATTTTGAGCTTCAGGTTCCAGTTTCCTCTTTTTCTTTACTAGGTTTCGCTGCCTCCTGTAGGGGGAAATAAGGGGAAAGAGATAACGAAAGAAAGAAAGAAAGAAAAAAAGGGCCGGCAATTTCATGTACATTTGTTTTGGCATTCGCTGAATTCTAGAGATGAAAACAATCTCCTGCGTTTAATTCAGTCCATGTGCAACAAAGTTGTACGTTGGGAGATCTGGCTTTTAATAAGAACGATTAACAAGCGTTTTTGATCACAGGAAGTTGAGAAGAGTCGCTGCTTCTAAGAATACAATAAACATTGACTAGCAGTTAGACGGTCCATCTTTCTCTATCAGCCGTTTAGCAGCCTCTACTTTGATTTGGGGCAAATGCGAGATGGGACCAGGAGAGAGCTCCCCACACCCCCACCACCACGTGGGCAGTGGTTCTGTTCCAGAGCGCCTTCCTTCCTGTCCAGGGAGGCAGGCTGCTGAGGCCGTTTCTGGGCAAGAGGCCATTGTCGGGATATTTGCTTTAGATAGCTTGCAGCTGGGCTGAGTGGGTGTTTCATTCAGACTCAACACAGGCAGCTCCCACCGTCTCTACTGTTTCAGGCTAGTGGAAGCTAGGGGCCTTTTGATTTATAAAGAGCTCTCTGTGCCTCTAGTTACATTTTAGGAAGCAAAGCCGTGATAAATGAAGCTCTGGCTGCTGATCTCCTGGAGACACACACACACACACACACACACACACATACACACACACACACACACAAGGCCTACACACCTTTTCCCCTGTAGCACAGAGGCTTTCAGCACCAGGAGATTTAACCCTGGCCTAGGGTAGCCACGTGGGCATCCGTGTTCATCCGACATCCTCTTACATCAGAGCTTGCCCTGAATAGGGCAAAATCAAAGTGTGGTTTTTTATGTGGTATAGATATTCTTATATTTATCACATTTCCAATTTGAGGTCATCGACCACCATGGAAGGAACTGTGCTGGCATTTCTGGGCAAAGCCTAAAGTTGATTCTTCTTTTCCTATAGACAATTGTTTTCATGTGTGCTGAGAATGAATGCATTCTGAGGATGAGGGGTGGGGAATTCTACATGTAGGGAACTCAGGAGTCTTATTTTCTTTATTTTCTTATCCTGAGCTACAAATGACTGCTTAATTGGGAGAGACTACAATTACAAGAGTTCACTGAGGGAAGCATGAAAACAAAGTGAACCAGAAAAATAGAAACCCAGACTTCTCAGTTCCTGTTTATCCTATTTTTAATCTCCACAACTCAGTTGCTCTCTTTCTTGCTTCTTTTGCCTTGCTGGAATTCATACACACACCTGGCTTTCCATTTGCCTTGGGGACAGTGAGGAGGTGGAGCCCAAGAGTGGGAGGGCCCTGCTGCCTGCCGGTGGGGAGAGCTGGTGTCCGCTGGAAGAGGCAGACCTATAGAAAGCTCGGCCGTGTCTAACTCAAAGGTGTTGGCAGCACATGAATGATGACTTCTCCTCTCTTAACTGCCTCGGCTAGGAGACTTTTGCATGTCCAGACAAGTGGGAAGAAGGAAGGTCGGGGAGGAGGTGACCATGAGATTGTGGATGAATGTTCAGACTGACCAAGGCCTGAAGAGGTCTGAACGCCTGTGTTCTTCAGCCCCCCTCCCCCTCCTCTCTCTGTGTCTCTGACTCTCTTCTCTCCCCTCCCCTCCCTCCGTCTCCTTCCTTCCTTGCTTCTTTCCTTCCTTCCTCCCTCCTCCTCCTTCCTTCCTTCCCTCTTTCCCTTTCTCCCTCCCTCCCTCCTTCCTTCCTTCCCCGCTTCTTTCCTTCCTTCCTCCCTCCTCCTCCTTCCTTCCTTCCCTCTTTCCCTTTCTCCCTCCCTCCCTCCTTCCTTCCTTCCCCTCCCTTCCTCCCTCCCTCCCTTCCTTCCTTCTGTCCTTCTTTCCTTCCTTCCTTCCACACATGTTTAGGAAATGCCTGCCACCAGCAGTCTCCACATTAGGTTCCAACTATACCAAAGGAATCTGTGCCCTCCAAAACCTTCCCAGGGACAGAAACCACTCACAAGGGATGCCTCTGCCATTTCACCATGCGGGTGCCCACACCACCACAACACACTTCAATTTGTGAAAACACTTTTTCTTCCCTATCAGAGTGAAATACTGCATACCCTTGTGTGGCTCTGCAACTGAAAGAGAGAAAAGGGAATCACACCGGGAAAATCACACATTCTGGAATAAAGAGGGAAATGTAGAAACTGGGATCTTAAAGCCTCGGGGGAGAGGACCCTGGGGCCCGGGCTCTCTGGGCAGCACCCAGGCCTGGGGAGGAGCTGTTTCCAGTCGGTCTCCCCGCAGACCCTGAGTGCTGAGGGGAGGGTTGGCCTGTCTCCTTGGCCCCTGTGTGCCCAGCACCAGCATTGTGCTGGGAACCTCCCAGGCACCACTCTGTGTTAAGGACGTGCCAGGAGAGACCTAGGAGGAGACGACCCCGGGGCTGGGTAGGTGTCCAGCTCCTTCCCGGTTATCTTCCACCCAGCACAGAGGACATCTGTAACTCAGTCGCTCCTCACAGGGTCACATTTAGCCTCCCACGGGCTCTGCCACTCACAGTGCTCCTGTCAGGAAGTGGGGTTTGTTCCCTGAGATCGCCAGTCCGGGAGTCTCTCCAGGACCCCTGCGGGTGTCCGGGTGTGGCTTTGGCTGCCCTGTTCCCTGAGCCTGGTGTATCATCATGTGAGAACTGTTACTAGTTTCCATCTCAGGGAAAGGATAACCATGCCCCTAACACCCTGGCAGGACCAGATCTACCTTTCTGTCTAATATGACCCCTTCATCTGAGAGCTGGAACTTTCTGGAACCTTCTAGAGCCTTGTACAGGCTCTGGAGCCTACTGCGGATGCAGAACTAGTAATAGATGTGCTCAGTTCCTGCAGCTTTAGCTGTGGGGCACTCAGAAATTGCTGTGCTATGTGGGCTTAAATAATTGGAATAGACATGAATATATTTAATAAAAACAATCTGCTTTATCGAATTATTTCCATTTTTGTTCTCATTTATTTCCTGTAGCCCCAGATAATGTTAAAATAAACTACTGATGTATAATTAACTTTAGATGTTATAGTATCTTGAGCCAAGCTGATTTCGACGACAGTGAAGAACATTTTGAAGTAGTTTTATGATTTTTCACAGCACAACAGATTTTTATAAGAAGAAAAAAAAGCTTTAAAAATGCTGGCAGTGTTGTTTAGCTCCTCCAACACAAGCACCCACCACAGTAAAGCCCACAAATTCACAGTGGGCTGAAAAGTGGTTTCTGGAACTCTTTTAAACCTTGGCTAACTTTCGGGGGCTCCCAAAGGACAAGATTACTTCATGTCAAAGCAAAAATTCTCCTGACTCTGTAAACAGCCCACGGTTCTGGGAAATATGAAAAACGTAGATCAAAAATGAAGTTGTGTTGTGTTTGGAGAGGCTTTCCGTGATCACGAACCCTCCGTCCCGTGGGATCCACACTACTCCCGGGTTTTTGAGGTCCTCCTCGTCCTCGGGGTCACTGTATCCCTCTTTACCTTCTTCCTCAGAACACCCGTTGCCAAATACAAAACACCAATGATGATATTACTACCAGCCCAGAAGGCTGATTAAATCTGCATACCCTTCTTTGGAGCTTAAACCGTGCTGTGCATTTTCACGGTAAATAGTTTTGTGTTTTGTGGCATATATACAAACTTGGCAAGTAAAGACAAAAGTCACCAAAGACCTCATTTCCCACTAGTTTTGTAATAAAAAGCCAAATTGATATTCTCTTTTCTCCTTCCTACCGCACAAACGATACTCCCTTCATCTTATAGCATAGGTAAGTGTCAACACCCCTCTCACCAAGAATATTTTGTGGCTCAGCAGAAATCAAGTGAACTTAAAATATATTCTGATCCCACCAGGTAAGAAGAAAATGTTTAACATAACACAGTATTCCACCAGAATAAGCTGAGCTGGGTTTTTTTTCCCCGTCGTAGAATTCATGTTGGGAAGGTGGGTGTGAGTGATGATTCACTCACAAAGTGAGGCATGTGATAAAGAAAAGATCGTATCCTAGAATTTTAAACCTTATCTAATAAATTATCCAGACAAAGGGGCTCAGGGCTTTTTGGCAGGATCCTGTACTTCCATTAGAAGCCCAAAAAGCTCAAAGAAAAGAAACTACAGTGTATTCCATTCGTTCCTTTGGCAACTCGGATCTTCCCTTGTTTTAAACCAAACAAACATTCGCAAGGAAAACCAGCTGCTTTTACAATGAATAAACCCATTACCTCAACTCCTTTACTCAATACCATTACAGAGGTATTTTTACTTGTCAGATTTTCTGTTTCAGAGAAGCTTGGATATTTTCAGTATGCTGTCAATACAGACAAAACAGAGCTGGTTTTAGCAACAGCACCAGATGTGTCTGAGGACATGGGCCTTCCTGGACCTCCAATTCCAAGGTTGGGTGGTAAGTTACAGCTGCTGTCAAAAATAGTAACAACAGGATTTGGCATCTTGACACAATGTTGCCTGGCAATGGCTACGCTCACGGCACAGTAGCCAGTGGAGAGGAGGCTGCATGCACATGGAAGGGAGAATTAGGAGACCCTGGAGCGTAGACTCAACCTGTGCGTCCAGAGCCAGCCCTGTTGTAATCTCCACCACAGCAAAGAAAACCAGTGCATGTTGCTTCAAGTACCCACTCATGTTTGACCCATAGCAGTCAGTAACATTAATTGTGCTGAGGGAGGCAAATGAACACTAACCAATCTAAAACAAGAGCAAAAGGGATTTTACCAAAGTATCAGCACTGGAGACCCTTCCCCTTCCCAAATCCAGTTTACCCCTCTTTTCTGGATAATTGGGTATCATGGATGCTCAGTGTGTCAGAGGGCCAGCGTGCTCCTGGAATCAATTGGAGACTTCTGTGACCCACAGGTCAGACAAGTCAGGTCTATAGGGTCTAACAAGAGAGTTTACTCAGTAGAGTAAAGGGAGCAATCTCCACTTAAAAATGAACAAGTGGGGTTTACAGAAGTTAGACTGTCACAGAACCAGAGTTAAAAGCAGTTGTAGAGCCAGGACATCTTAAATGATCAGCAGTAGAAGTGAAGGTTAAAGTTTTTAAAATTATCTATACACCTAGCCACGTATGATTGCTTTCTGCAGCCCTGATCCCATTCAATCTAGGCTCCGTGTGGTCTAGGCTATGAAATGAGTACAGCATCGGACTGTTTCTCGGTTGATCTTAGTTCAAACTCTTGTTAACTGAATGACCCCTTGAGCAGGTTTTTAAAATGCCTTGACCTTCACATTTCTCTTTTATAGAGTAGGGACAATCTGTCCCTTAGAGTTTGTTAATGCATGTACTACACTTAGTGATGTAATATACTTACCACAATGTCAAACACATAGTTGACACTCAATAGATAATAGGTATGGTTATTATAAAGCAGTCAAAATGAGCCTTGTATTCAATAGTTCCCTGTAAGAAAAGCATGAAGTCTAACATGGCTTATAGGTCTTACCTCTCACCAGCTTTATCTAGCAACACTTTCCCCTCTGAAATCAACACTCCAGAGATGTTGTAAATTGTTCAGTGCCTTGAAATTCAGCATTTTTTCTAACTCCCAGGCCTTGGAACCTGTGCTCCCTTGCCTTGGAGCATGCTATCAACACCTCCCACTCATCCTTCACCTATCAGCTTAAGTGCCTTCCTCCACTTCAGTGCTAAGCTGTGTCTCCCTGCCCCATTCTCTCTAGAGTGCCTATGTTGTTATACTCACTTGCCCAGTAGTGGCCTTCTCCATGTGATTCCATGAAACCAGGAGCCATGTTTTGTTCATGTTGCTATTCCTAAACCTTAGCAGAGTTCTTATCCCACAGTAGGTATTCCACTAATACTTATTCAGTGGATAAATAAATTACAAAACTATTTAGGGAACTCAAAATTACTGATAATTCTCAATCTAGGTGGCTCGATTCAGAAGTGAATAGAATTCAATAAGATAGAAATAGAAAGTGAATATACGATTCAGAAATGAATAGGATATAATCTGGTCTGCTCTAAAAGAATGGCTTTTGCAGAAAAAAATGGCTAGCTGACCCCTAACATCTGTTCCCTTCTCCTTTCATAGTAATAGAAGTCTTAATTTTTAGCTGTGTCCATAGTCACAAAGAAACAAACAAACAAACAAAAAACTACACTTCCTAACATCGTTGCAGGTGTGACCAGATTTTGGAGAAGTTCTGACCAATGAAATGCAGGCTGAATGCTGCCTCTCTTCAATCCATTCTCTTCAAAATCCAGGCTATAAGTACCTAGTCAAAACCATAAGCCCCCACCACTTACTAAATATGTGATGTGTAGTAGACTGGCACACTATCTTGAATGACAGCTAGAATGCACTCTTTTTATATCCTTTTCTTCTATCTCTCTTTGATGCCTACAATAAATATGTAAAGGCTGGAGCGTTGACTGCCAAACTGGATGTTGAGGAGCGGGGTTATATGTTATTGCTGGCGAAGGGCAGAGCTGGATGAAGCCTGGATCCCTGAGTATTTTGGAAAATATAACCACCATACCAGCCCCTTGCTGCTTACCCTCTGGCTTTTCATTTGCTTTACCAACTACTATTTTTATCCTCTGTTACTTGTAGTTCAGTTTCAAAGAAACCTCTTAATGACCAGGAATTGCATTGTGAAAACAATGATGTATGTTTGAAAAAAGGACTTAAGAGAGTTTCAAAGTTATTTTTATTTCAAGATTTTCACAGTAGTATTTTAATAGCAATAATGTATTTTATTGATGTTAGCTAAAGATTTTTTAATCTCAAACATAAATGAGGAAATTACAAATATCATGAAAGACCAGACAAAAATCAATAGCGTTCTAGATTCTAATCACACAGAATATTTTTCAATAGTCACTGGTGAGCAGAAGAAAATAATATCAACTGAGCAGCCAGTCACTCCAGAAAGCAACTGTGTTTTCCAAGGCAGAGAACACGACAACCTTTCTTCTTGTGTTTATGGTGGTATTTCTCAACCACAAGCCCATGATAACTGGGAACGATGTTCAAAATATTTATCAATCTGCACAATCTGGATGCCGTCCAATCAGAACAGATGCTGGCTATAGAACAACTAGTATATCCATCCTGGCTCATGGCAACATGATTTCAGCCTAGGGATACCAATAGTAGCATGTGTACGGAAATCACGTTTCTTAAATTATCAACCACATTTTGTCTAATTTATGGCATAACACCTGATAGAAATGCCTATACCATATGCACAATTAGAGGTTCATAGAAGTAGTTCTTGTTTTTTGTGTGTGAGTTTCCTAATGAGTTGGTTTAGAAAAGAATGAGACCCAAAGGATCCTGTTGGAGAGATTTTTGGAAGGTGGATGACTGGCTGTTTAGCATGTGTTTTTCTTAACCATCGTTTGTGTTTGAGTGCTTGTATGCATACATGTGTGTATATACATGTACAAACAAAACACACAAAAGTAGTGTGACTGCAACTAGGAGTACATTGACATTGTGCCTGTGGCCAGCAATACTGTCTCCTTTCATTCCAGGAACAAGAAACTTCAGAGCCCCCAACATAGTAGACTTGCTTCTGGCATTCATGCCACAGGGCTCCTGGTGTCTCAAATACTATTTTTGATGTGCAGCTGTTGAGTTGAAACATCTGATAGTTTCTCTTCTCCAGACTGATTTGGTGCAAGATACCAGTAAATGATCATTTGTTTCAGTTCTTACAAGAGTCAAAAGACTAATATTAGATAATGGTTCCTCCCACACATGGCCCTTTCCCTCTGACTTTTTGCCTGGAGGATCCCAGACCCTGAGAAACCACGCAAAGTCATTCTCAGACAGGCTTGGGCTTTAGCCACCAGATCTGTGGGGCTCCATCTGGCTTATAAAGTCTGTCCAAATAGGAGAATAGGAGCACCCGGTGTCACTCTCCCACACCCCTGTCAGTCCATGCTAAGTCCTTGCTACAGTTGTACTCATTTCCTTTTGTTTTCTTCCCTGTGGATTTGGAGATTAATTGGCCATGATTCACTCAGACAGTCATTTGTGTACTTGAAGGCCATTAGTAAAATCCCCTCTCGGTTCAGAAGAAAAGAGGGTGATCAAAATATTTAACAACTGCTAAGACTGAAGAACTGTAAAGGCACCAGCATTATTGTCCAGTCAGAATGGACTCTGGCCGTAGAGATTGAGCAGGTTCTTGGAGGCTCTTTGTTTAGAGACTTGGAGGATGAGGGAAGCAACCATTTGCCAGTTCGTCTGGGACATATTTCCTTCTCTTAATCATGGACAGATCTGTCCCAGTGTGTTTCTGTGGAGAATCCCCAGCCTCAGCCTTACTCCTTATAGTATATTATCCACCTTGCAAATGTGATAATTCACGATTAGAACACTTTTCAAGACTAATAACCAGATTGCCAGTGTAGCCCTATTTGCCACAGCCAGATGACTTTCAGCCATATCTGGAGAATGATGTAAGACAATTTTTTTAATCTCTCAAATTTTTAACATGTACTTATGAGACAGTATAGTAACACAATGACTATCCGTGATTTAGGATAAACTGAACGTGATCGAAGTGAGTAGTGTGATATGGTTTGCTAAAAAGACCCTGATATAATCATAGCTTGTTCTAACAGAAGTGTGATGTCTTGTGCTACTCAATGGTCAGTTGACATCTACCCTATGGGCTCTTGTTCTGACCCCCACACTTGTGGAGGAAGTGGTGCAGTAGAGCAGGTGAATGGTCCCAGTGATGCACCAGAGTGTGTGCCCATGGACAGGTGAATGGTCCCAGAAACATATCATATGAGAAAAGGTTGAAGGTTTTTTCACTATGCATGTCATAAAAGGTGCCTGCATTTTGCATAGGGCCTTATTTGAAGAGGAAATAGGCTTATTCTGTGTTGTCCCAAAGGGACAATATAGGACCAGTGAGTGGAAGGTAAAGGGAGGTAGAACTGGGGTCAACATAAGAAAGTGTCTATGGAAGGAGAATGAACTATTATAGTAATGTAAGTTCAAGGTGAGTGCAATTCAGTGTAAGAAACACCATGAGGCATCTATTGTGCCCTGGTTACTGTGTGAGGTGTTGTTAACAGAAAGAAGAATATGGTGGCTTCACTCTACTATGAAATACAGATGTGAGAAGAATTCATAAGAAACATCACATGTTCCTGAAGGGATGCTTTTATAAGATTCCAAAGACAGGTGAGGAGGAAGTGATTAGTTCAAGAAAGTGTTTATAAAACAGTGAGTGACAGATCTAGGTTTTGAAGAATAAATTCCTGTTTGATGAAGACAGACAGACAAGGGATGGACGAGTCTTCCAGGTTGAGGAATCAACATGTGGACAGTCCAGAGAGGTCCTTCAAGCAGTCTTGGAATTGGTTATTTCATTTGGGAGCGCAGGCTTCTAGTCTTCTGGGATAGTCTACATCCATAACAGGAGCTAGAATGTCCTCATTATTTTTGAAGTATTTGCTTGCATGTCAGTATTTGTTTGGTTTTCCTCATTCAATGAATCTGTTCCTCCAGTGAGTCTGTAAGGGAATTATTTAGCAAAAGGTTTTCCAAGTTTAAGAAAAGGAAAATGTTTAAATATGAGTACATTTAAATTGTTTTTTGTTTCAATGGATTTTTTTTCAAGTTGGCCTCTTTTACTTTGCATAGGGAAGACCTTTTACTTTGATTAGCTTTGGTGACTTTGCTGCAACTTTAAAAATATATCCAGCATCCTAATCCTTGGAGGTTCAGATTCTTGGAAGATAAACTGCAACTTTGCAAATGGCTAATGGTCTGGTGAAAAAGAAGGATGGTAAATTTATGGTAGTACTAGTCTTATTTAAAAAAAAAAAAAAAAAAAAAATATATATATATATATATATATATATATATATATATATATAGAACCTAAAGAATTCCACACTCAACTGGGTATATCAAATCTTTAAGATTCCCTAAAATCAAGTTTAAAATTATTTTTATTGTATATCCAAGCTTTGGGTTTCCTGGTCACCTTTTCGTTGAGCTATAACCAGAGAATGAAGATGAGTAAGACCTCAGAAGCAGAGAGAAGCAGACAAGTGGGTCAGGCCAGGTAGCAGTGTCAGGGGCAAAACTCAACTTCCACCAACCTCGGCATGTAGGAATGTTGTGGCAGTTTGTAGACCAGCCCTTCTTCTACCTACCATGAACCCACCAATCACCATAGCCAGTAAGGAGGGTCACCTTTGTGTCTCCTTAAATGTTTGTCACCACTGGATTTGAAAGGCACACTTGACAGTCTTGTGTCAAGTAAAAACTATTAAACGCTTCCAAATCATAAGCTGATGGCTTCCAAATAGCAAATAAATGTCCTAAAGTGATCACTATTTTTAATACCCAGCTTGACAGAAATGTCTGTTGAGTTTACTGCCAGGTGCCACATTATCACTTAACCAAAAATGTCTATATAAAAATAACTTCCCCCCATTGGAATGGTGGCCTGTATACAGAGAAATCTATTTATGTTTCAGTTCAGTTTCAAACATCTTTGAAAAACAAGCTGAATGGATAGAATTGAAGCAATGTGTGCACCTCTGGAAAGATGCGGCAGATGTTAGCTCTTGAATTGGTGGAAATAAAAATGACATTCCTCTCATTTAGGTTGTTTGGTGTTATGCTGACTTTTTAATATAATCTGAAGCAGAAGTGACTTAATGTCAACGACACTATTTCGTGGTTATAAAACTTTTGGTTTGAGAAGTTGTTAGCCTATTTTTCTGCTTTCTGGATGTGGATGGCCCTTAGAACAATCTCCCCTTAGAAGGGATGCACTGAGTGTGGAGAAGTGCCAGCCACTGGAACGGGCACGATGCATAGGTTGATTCCTTTAAGTTCCAAGGTAGCTTGAGGCAACTGCCCAGAGCAGCTGAGTTACAGGGTCCTGCAGGTCCATGTCTCTCTTCTAGGTGTTTCCTTCCTCAGCCTTGGTAATGCTCAGTCCCTGGTTCCCAGTGTCCTCTAAACTTGCCCCTACAGTGGCACTCATCCTGTATTTCGATTACACCTTTCTCTTGGGGGGCCAGGACTGGGTCATGGCCTTAGGCAGCCACAGAGAGGTCAGCCTGGACTAGGATGAAAGCAAAAGGATTCTCAGAAATGGGACTTGACCTCACCAGCAAGAATGTATAGAATTTCAAGCCAGGACAATAGTGTGAAAAGGCTAGGATTAAGGGGTGGGGGACAAATGATGGTGCCTTTTCCTCAAGAAAAAAGGCATAGAATTGAAGGAGGTAATTATTTCCTCCTAATGTGTCTCATTTTTCTGCTATGCTTCCAATATCACACACAGAAATTTGGAACATTTGAAGTTTCCTTTCTCCCAAAATAAAAAGCTGATTTTATTCATTGTAATAAATCTAAATTTATTTACAGCTCATTCATAGGTATTGGTCACTTAATTGAAAACACTAGTATGCATTAAATATTGTTATATAGCCAAATAATTTTTAATTGTCTCAGCTACCAACTTGAAAAATATTTCATTTTCTATAATCTGAGTTAATTTAAATTGCTTTTGTGCTTCGATTGATACAAGTTTAACTTTTTTTCTCATTAAGAAACATTTTACTGAAGTCACCTTTTGAAGAATGTTTCCTTTTCTGAGGTACTAAATCTGTTGGCACTTGACACTACAGTTGGTAGCAAACTTTCTTTTTTTTTTTAGATGGATTTTCGCTCTTGTCACCCAGGCTGGAGTGCAATGGTGAAATCTCGGCTCACTGCAACCTCCGCCTCCCAGGTTCAAGCCATTTACCTGCCTCAGCATCCCGAGTAGCTAGGATTACAGGCGTGCACCACCACGCCCTGCTAATTTTTATAGTTTTTAGTAGAGATGGAGTTTCGCCATCTTTCCCAGGCTAGTCTTGAACTCCCGACCTCAGGTGATCCACTTGCCTTGGCATCCCAAAGTGCTGGAATTACAGGGGTGAGCCACCATGCCTGGCCAGTAGCAAATTTTGAGAGAAGGAAATTAAATAAAAGTGCATTCATTTTCTTTTAAGCAAAATCTCTAATGAGCTAGGGTAGGCTACATGAAAAGCTGCTTCTTGGCATTCAAAATGTTTAGAGACCAATGTCCTTACACCATGGATGTGCAGTCAAATGAAAGCTTCCTAGTATTCAAGTAAGTGCCTGCAGTTCTAAGCCAAGCTCTTGCACTTACTGCTGGAAGAAAGGCGGATAGAAGAGGCTAATGTTACAAGCTGTTCTTCTCAAGGCTATTAACCTGTCTCCACCTTCTTCCTTGGACATAGAGCCTTTTGATGCAAAGCTGCAAGGAGCTGTGCATTCTTAAATAAACATTTTCCAGTTCAAAGAGCCAGTCCTATGCTTCAATTTAAAGTGAGATTGAAAGAGTTATTTGCTTTCTTGTCCCTTTAGCATAGACAAGCACAGCAAGAGCCCTCATGGGTTCCCTTGTTCAACAGTAACTTCTTTCCAAAGATGAAGTAGCCAGGCATAGAGTTTGACTTTCTCAAAGCCACTAATGTAAGGTAATCCTTGGAATGAGACAGGATGACTCCACCAACTCAAGAGGAGTAAAATATTGTCCTTCTTAAGTGAGCACATTGAAATGGCCTACCTATGAACACAGAGCCCTCTAATAGCAAATACAGTAATGCATCAGTAAGCATTATGGGTCTGCAAGATAGCAGTGACTTACACAATAATAGCCCTGCACACTAGAGTGTCCAGGGCAAACAATGCCCTTAGGCACAAGTGCAGGTGGGATGAGGTATGCCAGGGCAGTAACCTACTTACCTGGGCCAATGATGGCAACTGAGAGAAAGAATGTGAGGTCTTCTTTCAGAGTCACTGAAACCTGTGACTCAAACTCTCTGACATGCCAGAGGAGGGTGCGAGGTGCTAAAACAGGTCACAAGGCTTGAAGTAGCTGATGCAAACTGACTCAGGGAAGAGAAATGTGTTCAAAAACAGCATGGGGTAGATTGGAATGTCCCAGCCCTAATCTAAGAGACATGTGTCTTTGTAGGGATGAGACTCTGCCTCAACACATTTTGAATTATCCAGAGCATTGATATTTGCAGACACATTTTGGTTCTGTAATAATGAATAAAGGCAAATTGTTCATTCAAGAGGTATTTCTTGAATATCTTTCATTTTATAGCATTGTTCAGGGACTTGTGAATGCCACAAACATGTGCAAGGACATAGTCTCTTCTCTCATGTTACTTAAAGGGTCTACTCTCTATTTTCAAAGATAATCAGTGGATAGATACATAGATAGATATTGGTAAGAATATTTTCAAAAAATTCTCTAGAATTCTAGAACTTGCCTAAGGTCTCTTGGCATCAATTGTCATAGTCCTCTGCTTTTCAAGGAGACACTAGACAAATTTCTATGTACCACAGAAAAACTTTTCTGTGGGTAGGGAAGAGCCATCAATCAAGAACTAAATGTATAAAATAGCAAAATAGGGTTTTGAATGCTAGCTTCACTCCTGTGTTATTGTGGGCAGGTTTCTTAACCACTAGAGGCTCAGGTTGTGAGGTTTTTATCCTAAGAATAATATTTTTATCCATTTACGAATGACTGACCCATTGTAGACACTCTGTCAATGCTAGTTCTTTTCTTTATTCTTACATTTTAACCCACTGGATTCACATACAATGAGTTTACTTAAATCGGAGATCTGACAGTGCCAACTGTGAAATTCTGTGCAAGATGGTTAGACTTCTCTGGCAATATGGTACCAAAGGAATCCTAAAGCCATCCCCCTTCAAAGTACACAAAAATACTGGATAAAATGTTGAATGCTTTCTAAGAGCATGGCTTAAGGAAATGGTCAGAAACAAAGAAGCTGAGCAGGAGCACAAATCCAGATAGGTGACTGGTAAATCTGGCAGCAGCCTAAAGCTGTCTGGCTACTGTTGTAAACTAGAGCTTTGGATTTATTTTATTGGTGAACCGACAGGTTAGGTGACTTCACATAAAACTAGGGTCTTCGAAGATCAGCACCCTTAGGGAAAGGATGAACCAAAATATATTTTCCCACAAATACAAATGTCCAGAAAGTGTATCCAGTACAGGTATCAGTTTTGATTCTGGGAAAAGGGGAAAGAAGTGTTCTTTGAGAATTTGTTACCCTCCTTCACACAGGTTTGTAGTCTAATTCATAGTATGCATTGTGGTCTGAAAAACATCAAGCCAAGATTTCACATTCTGGTGCCAGATTGGTGGTGGTTCCTGGTAACTGGCAGAAGTAAATGCAAATCTTCTCAAGAGTAAGGCTCCTTCAATTCAGGTTTCAAAGAAAGGCCGAAAATTCATGAATTAAAGAAAAATCATAGAATACATAAGTGAACAAAGTACCACGAGTGAGAGTCTGCAGAAACAACACCCAGCAGATCAAAACCAGAGCATAACAGATACTGAAATTATTAGATAAACATATACAATAAATGTATTTAATAGGTTTTTAAAAAGAAGATGAAAGGGTTGACTTGAAAACATGAGAAAGGAAAAAGAGAGTATAAAAATGATGAGTCAGATTTGAAAAAGCAATACATTTATCCTCTAGGAATAAATCTATAATATATACAATTTGAAATTCAGTGCAGATATTAAAGACAGATTAGATGCAACTGGAAGGGAAATGGTGAAATGCAAGCTAACCTTATGAAATGATCCTGAATGCAGTACAGAATGACAAAAGAGGAAACAATAAAAGGAAGGTTGAAAATGTACATACAGTGAAAAGGTATAACACACATTCAGTCAGACTTGTGGAAAGTGATAATTGGAAAGACACAATAAAGAGAATAGGGAAAGCAAAAATACGGAAGAGGTGATGGTGGAGAATTCTCTTGAGTTGATGAAACCTACGAATCCTCAGATTTGGGAACTTCAATGAATCACAATGAATCTAGAAATCTACCCTAGATTTTTCAAAACAGCTGACCACCAAAGATAAACATGACCATCTGAAAAGTAGCCAGAGAGAAAAGCTATATAGCCTAAAAGGAGCCACAGTTCAGCAGGCAATTGATGCCTTCACAGGGGCAGCAGGAGCTAAAACGCAGTGCAATCAAACCACACAAAAGAATGAAATCATGCCCTTTGCAGGGGCATGGATTAAGCTGGAAGCCATCATCCTCAGCAAACTAACACAGGAACAGAAAACCAAACACTGCATGTTCTCACTCATTAAGTGGGAGTTGAACAACGAGAAGACATGGACACAGGGAGGGGAACAACACGCACTGCGGCCTGTTGGGAGGCGGGGGGGCCAAGGGTAGGGAGAACATTAGGACAAATACCTAATGCATGAGGGGCCTAAAATCTAGATGACGGGTTGATAGGGGCAGCAAACCACTATGGCACATGTATACCTATGTAACAAACCTGCACTTCCTGCACATGTATCCCAGAACTTAAAGTAAAATAATAAAAAAAAAAATGCAGTACAATCACATCTTCAGAGGGCTGAGAGAAGAGTAGCCATCAAACTGCAAACTGACTCAAGGAAGAGAAATGTGTTCAAAAACAGCATGGGGTAGATTGGAATGTCCCAGCTCTAATCTAAGAGACATGTGTCTCTGTAGGGATGACAGACTCTGCCTCAACACATTTTGAATTATCCAGAACATTGATATTTGCAGACACATTTTGGTTCTGTAATAATGAATAAAGGCAAATTGTTCATTCAAGAGGTATTTGTTGAATAACTTTCATTTTACAGCATTGTGGAAATGTCTTTCAGCAAAATAAACATATTTTCACACAAGCAACAGCAAGAGAATCTATTACCAGCAGGTCCTAATAGAACTTCTTTAGGATGTATGTTCAAAGGAAAGGAAGATGGCCCCAGAATCCAGATACAGATAAAGGATTGATGAGCAAAGAAAACACGTGGATCTCACAAATATAATGTGAAGCAAAGATGGCACTGACAGATTATTCGTTCATCAGAGAACCACGTATAAAAACTTCAAATACTCAAACATATCTTGACTGGGGGCACATACATAGGAGGAAAACTATAAGGAAAACCAGGCAATAAATACACGAATTTCAGATCATGTTTACCTGTTGAAGGAGAAAGCAGAGAGTGTCACTGCATTTTTATGTTCTTCTGGAGCATACTTATAGATCTACCATGGACCAAGAACCACTGTGCCTGTATGACTGGCTACAGGACAAGAACAATTGCAATGAGGTGCTTGTCTTCAAGGAGCTTACAGTCTAGTGGGAGAGAAAAGCCATGACTCTATAGCTCAGGACATGCTGATGGCATAAATGCAGACAACTCCACCCATACTTTACTTTGATATCCCTTTCTGGTTGACCCTCAACCTGAGTGCCAGACTCCCTTCAATACCCAAACATACCATATGTATCAAATGAATGAATGAATGAATGAGTAGAGGAGTGCTTATTTTATATTCTGTATATCTTGCATATAAATCATAGGCACACATATTGTTTGGTGTATTTGAAACATTTAATAATATAAAATATTTAAATAATCTTTCAGAATCCACCTTGACAGTTGCGGATAATAATATATTTTGAACAGAAATTTCAAAATGTGCCTCAGTCTAATATGTATTTGTCCCTGCAAAAAGCTGGGAAGGTAAGAATGGAAGTGGAAAAGGATAAAACATGTCAATTTAGAGAAGACTTTTCCCTATCTGGCATCTCTTGAAATCAACAGTTAGATAATAGATAAACTACATGGGGAAATTTTGTACCATTTGAGGGTGTAATCTGCCACATTATTTCATGAGAAAGTTTGGTCATGTGGTCTTTGGTCATGTGGTCTTTTTTTTTTCTTTCCTTCTTTGCAGTGACCTACAGGAAGCTCAAAGCTGTGTGTTCAGCTGCTCTGGCTTTCTTCATGGTGGGGCTTAGCATTGATTCCCTCTCCTGATGGCTCCCTATGGCACTCCAAGGCTGAGACATATTTGAGGCTGGTATGTTTGGGTATGGAAGGGAGTCTGGCACTCGGGTGGAGGGTAAGCCTGAAAGGGATATTGAAGTAAAGGATGGGTAGAGTTATCTGTATTTAGGCTATCAGTATGTCCTGAGCTTTACTGTCATGGCTTTTCTCTCCCACTGGACTGTAAGCTCCTTGAAGACAAGGGCCTCATTGCAATTGTTCTTCATCCTGTAGCTGGTCATGCAGGCACAGTGGTGCATGGTGTGTGGTAGATCTATAAATACATATCAAATGAATGAATGATATACCATGGACAGCTCTCTTCCTATCCTATTGCTAGAGCACATGGGCTCGCAGGCAGGTGAGTGAACACAAACGTGTGTGCACCCCATACACACACACGTACAAACTCACACATCCATCATTTTCATGCAGAAGTTACATTATACTTTCATGCCACCATCTGAGAATTCCAAAGAGAATATCAGGTGAAATATGTTAAATTACTTTTGCACATGCTACAGGTCATGAGAGTATGAGTTCATGAGAAATGAGACACTGAAACTGAATTAGCAACAGAGAGCAGAGGTTGTGCTGAAGGGAAAGCAATGTTAATGCCAGGAAGGAGTCTGGTGTTGTACGTGGGAAATTTGGGATAAACTACATGGATTTTACAGCCTTCCAGGGAGGCAGAGTGCTGGAGTAGGTTCAGAAAGCATTTCTGAAAACCTCCTTCTTCTAGTCACCCTGTCTAATTTCCTCTGACTCTGTCCTCCCCTGGCTGCATTTCCTGTTTCTGGTTAGAACTCTGACCTAAGTTTCTTTATTTCGGAACTAAGCAGAATTACTTGTTTCAGTGAATACATTTGTGGACCACAGCAATGGGGAGAAAGGAGCCTGAGAAAAGTGTTCTTCCGGCCCTTGAGGTCAAAGACCTGTAGGAAGTGGTATGGCAATGACCTTCAGTGACAGCAAGCCCGTGATGTGACTTCAGCAAAGTGGGATGGGCCATTTTCACTCACTGAGCTTGTCAGACGACCTTTTCTTGATTCACCATTACCTGGAGAGTTTATCTAACTACTGGGACACAGGAGATGTGAAGAAATGGGTATACTGGTTTGAAGGATAAATTTGCCTTCTAGCTGAACAGAAATCTGAGAGCTGCTGAATCACCTGCAAAATTATATCTTGTTCTGTAGTTTGTTTCCTAAGTTTCCTGGGATTTGATTAGTCGGGAAAAGGCCACACCACTAGCAGGGGAAGTCCAGGAACAAGGGAGCCAATGAGTTCTGTGTCCTACTTAAATGAACCTTGAAGGTATCCAGGAGAATCCTTCCTTCTAGCTATGGAAAGATGGGAGATGGGGCAAAGTGATGCCCAGTCATGGCCAAGAAAGATCTGATGTTTCTACAAACAGCTCTCCCTTTCTTGCATATCTACCTAAACTGGAGACCCTTTTATCTTCTGCCAGCCTGCTTCAAGGCTTTTCTTTCTTTCTTTCTTTCTTTTTTTTTTTTTTTTGTGGAAATAAGTTAGGTGGGTGGGAAAGGAAGAAATGCAAAGTTGTGTCTGCCTGCGATTAATCTTCTCCAGAACACACCTGGGTCTTAGAATCACAGAGGCTTTGGATTGGAGGGGGCTGAGCCGAGCAGATTGTTCGGGAGTGGGTAGAAGGATAAGAGGTCAGGTGGGTAGATGGAGAGGGCCTCATGGAGGGACTTCCCCATAAATGCAGCTCCTGCATCCACAGTCCTTTCAAATGTGCTGTGCTTCACTAAGATCAAATGCATGGGAACTGGGCAGTTTTCCAACTTGTCCTTAATTGTACTCTCGCTAGCATAGCTTTATTAGTGGTTCTAAGTGTTGTGAATGCCAAGAAAATCGGACATCATAGAATAAAGGCTATATTTTACAACCAAATATTAACCATACCTTTCATGTATTACTGTTTCCCAGTGGACTGCAACATTTTTACATCTATTATTACATTTATCCTCACTACCTCCGTATGAATTATGCAGGGACTTATGCTCATTTTTCACGTAACTAAACTGCAAATCAGAGAGGTTAAGTAATTTGCTCCAGGTCACACAGCTACTAAGTGAAAGAATCAGGACAAGTATTCAGATCTTCTTTTTACACTAGCAGTTTGGTTCTGTCCATCCACTACTGATGGAGATTTAACTATGATACGGTTACCAGAAAACAAATAATTTCCTCATTGACAATTTTTCCTGAAGGGCTCTCTTCCCAATACAATTCCCTTCTCAATACAGTTGACCAGTATTTAAATGAGTCAATATCCCTGAAAGTTGAAAATATCAGAAATTCTGGATTGTAAAAAAGAAAAAAAAAATGTCTTCTGGATAATTCTCAGGAAATGCTGTAGAAAGAGATCTGTTTTGTCATACTCTCTGGGACAGTCGGTTCAAGTCTCTGCTTTCTTTAGGGCCAGTCCATCCATTAGAGAAGCAAATCAAGTTCTAGACAGGGTGGTACATTGTCCAAACTTATGAAAGACTCTACTCAAAGGTGGACATGGAACTGTGACCCAGAAACCGTGAGTCTTGTCACCCCTTCTTGCGAATGTGATGTAGGCTGGGTCCTTTTGGAAGCCAAATGCTTCCAAGAATTGGTTGGCTTTATTTATTAAAGAAGTTCTGGGCTGGGCACGGTGGCTCACGCCTGTAATCCCAGTACTTTAGGAAACTAAGGCGGGGGGGGGGGGCGGATCACAAGGTGAGAAGTTCAAGACCAGCCTGACCAACATGGCGAAACCCTGTCTCTACTAAAAATACAAAAATCAGCCAGGCATGGTGGTGTGCACCTATAATCTCAGCTACTCAGGAGGCTGAGGCAGGAGAATCACTTGAACCCGGGCGGTGGAGGTTGCAGTGAACTGGGATTGCACCACTGCACTCCAGCCTGGGAGACAGAGCGAGACTCTGTCTCTAAAAAAAAAAAAAAAGAAAGAAAGAAAGAAAAAAAAGGAAAGTTCTGGCCTGGGGCTCAGGTGTGATGTTTTCACAAAAGAAATACATAATCTATAAGCCCAGGAAGTCACATTCACCCTCCTTTAGGTACCCTCCATGAAAATGAGAGCTTGTCTGATTGGACCAGTTCATTGCCATTTAGGGGAGTCTGAAAGACGAGCACACCTGGGTGGTGATGGCTATGGAAGTTTATGCTTCTAAAATTAAGGATCAGTAAGTAAACGCCCTTTAAATGCAGTCTATCTGTGCGATGGTTCTGAAGTATTATAAAATTCTGATGCCTCATTTCATGTCAGTCTTGGGAAAATGTTCTCTCGTATACTATTGTTTGGTGTGCAAACAATTAAATATATTGGAAGGCAAAATTAAGCAATTTCCATAAAACCTTAAATATGCCTATCTTTTGAGCCAGGAATTCCTTCTTTAAGAATTTATAAGCACAGAGAGGTCCACTCAAGGATGCTTATTTTAGTAGCATTTATAACAGTCAACAATTAATATTCAGGTAACAATTTGTATGTCAATCAGTGGGCAATGGGGTGGATAAATTCTTGTCCAGTTACATAGTAGAATGTTTTTTGTTTAATAAAGAAAAAGAGATAGAACTTCCAGTACTACTATGAAGTTGTCTCTACCATACGTAAAGCAGAAAGAGCAAATTACAGGATAATTTGTATATTATATTTTTATTTTGTGGAAAAGAGAAAAACGTGCATACACCTTTAAGACTTCACGTGCATGGATAATGGACTAGAAGGAGATATATGAAGTTTTGAACACTTGTCAGCTCTTTGGGGAGAGAATGGGAAGAGGACATGTTTGTCTTTTTTCCTCTTATACGCAGTCTAGTATTTTTCAGTTGTTTTGTATTGCGCAAGTACTACTTTCATCACTTGAAATATCAATACATATTTAAGGAAGAAATAGCCAACATGTATGTTGGGCTTGCTGTATGCGACGCAGAATGCTAAATATCTTACATGCATGATCTCACAGGTTACTCACAGTGGCTCTGAGGGGCAGGTGGTAGTATCAGCCCATCTTACAAAAGAGAAAAGTAAGAATCAGAAAGACTAAATAACTTGCCCCAGGTTACACAGCTAGTGAAGGCAGAATGGTCTCCGGAGAAGAGGACTCATGCACTTAACCCCTGGCTCTGCTGCTCTTCAAGGCGGTGGCCTGCACCCAGCCACCTATGAGGGGCCATTAAAGATTCTGAGTGTGGGGCCAGCAGATGGGATTTGCTCCAGTGAGGAGGGGCTGGAGCTCTTTATAAGTGACATGGTATTACACTATGCTGAGTGGATTTTGTCCCCAGCTGCTGCTCTGGGGGTGATTCTTTGCATGGGCCTGCAATTCAGCGATGAGAAAACTAAGAAAAAGGTTCCCCTGAGTCTCTCTGGACTTTCACTTAGGGGGAAAAGTAATCCGTACAAAATAATGGCTTCCTGACCCCAGTTCCTGGAGAAAGCCGAGAGACAGCTTCTGCTGAACTCAGAAGTGCTGTTTTCCTACGTGAACTGGGGTAAAGGTACTGACCAGAGAGAAGCTGCCCTCTGGGCACTGGCATCTCTTCTGGGAACAGGGTTTTGGCCCTTCTGCAAGTGGCCACAGAGATCGGGTTACAGCAGTGCTGAGCTGGAGTAAAGTCCAGGCCTGGGGTCAAGCAAGGCCTGAGAACTGTTCGGGAACTGACTCACCCCAAAGCCCTCAGCCCAAGAGGCAGGTCCCAGAGCCCACTTTGCTCACCTCTCAGAGTGGGGGGCTTCGGCAACACCAGTCCTACCCACTTCAGGGAACAGTGTAAAAACAAGGGAGGCTTGAGAATTCAAAAGTTCTGGTAAAACTATGTATGGGACCTCTTCCTTAGCCAGGTGCATAACGCTGCTGATCTAGACTTTTTAAAAATATCCCAAATTCCCTCTGCCTGGAGCGCTTTCTTCAATCTAACTATATCTGGGCATTTCTTCCCCATGGGCTAAGATTCAAAACAAGTGTGGCTTCCTCCCTGAAGGTATATCCACATCCCGGCCTAGCAGGGGCCCTTCTGCTGGCTCTGAGAGCATTGTGTGTGACCCCCCAAGTCCTCCTTAAACTCCCCACTTCAAGGATGTTGTTTCTTTTCACATCTCACTCTTCCACCCAACCACGAGCTAGAGAAAGACATTGGGACTCCTCCCCGGCACAGGGTGGCACGGTTGATAGCTGTGACCTACCTGAACTGTAGACAGCCCCTCTCTGCCTGAGGAAGAACAGGGGCTAACCACCATGTCTGGGTTTCATGTAGGGTTTGTCTTTCACCGGTGAGGGTAAAGCTTTTGAAAGAGATCCTAGAGAGAATGAAAGGAGGGGCCTGGGAGTGAGAGGAGAAATAAAAGGCTTATAGGGAGCACCTCCCTATAGTCACAAAGGCCATCCTTCCTGGCAGATTAATTAAACAAAAGATAACCATCCAGGAAGACAAACTTAAAAAGGAGAATCCTCTAGGCAGATTAATGACAGAAACCAACCCTTTCACCCTCTGCCCACTTCCTTTGGATGGGTGCTTTTGTGCAGTACACAAACCGCACGGCCAGATATGGCAGCCCTGAGAATAACATTAACATATCACGTGCCGAGCTCCTTTTAAGTGCAGGTGCTAGATCAGGTGTTTTGCATATGCGATTTCATTGAATCTCCATATTGACTCTACGAAACAGGGACTAGTGTCCTCATTTTAAAGACAAACTAAAGTGAGACTTAAAGAGGGCATTTTCTCAAGGGCACCCAGCTAAAAAGCAGAAGTTAGCCTTCGACTCCACTGTGCTGGCTCTGGACAGTCTGCTTCTAACCTACACTCTGCTAGGTCTCAGGAAAGCAAATGCAAACGGATGTCTGCACACATCCTGCAAAAAAACTGATGGCCAAGAGGAAACATATCCCAGGAGAAGGAATTAATAGACTTCAGAAAATGGGAGATTTCAGACAAAGGGCAGATGTCTTCTGGAACACTGCACACAGCAAATTGATGGCAAACGCCAACAGGTGTCTGTTTTAGCACAGGGAGCACCTGCCAGTGTGGGGAACGTGGTGGCTGAGGAGAGGGTGACGCAGCAGCACCTGTTCTCTTAATGTGACATGGCCAAAGGCTTCTTCACAGTTGGCTGAAATTACAAGACAGGAGGATGGGCAGCCCTGGCTTCAGAAAACTGGTCTGTGAAGCGGATAAAGAAGACAGAACAAAGAATTCTGATCAGGCATAAAACATTTGTCGGAGGAAGAAGTGCTGACGCCCTTAAATTTGCAAAAGAAACAAGAAAGAGGCCGGGCGTGGTGGCTCACGCCTGTAATCCCAGCACTTTAGGAGGATGAGGGGGGCAGATCACCTAAGATCAGGAGTTCGAGACCAGCCTGGTCAATATGGAGAAACCCCATCTCTACTAAAAATACAAAATTAGCCAGGCATGGTGGCATATGCCTGTAATCGCAGCTACTCGGGAGGCTGAGGCAGGAGAACCGCTTGAACCCAGGAGGCGGAGGTTGTGGTGAGCTGAGATCACACCATTGCACTCCAGCCTGGGCAATAAGAGAGAAACTCCATCTCAAAAAAAAAAAAAAGAAAAGAAAAAGACATAATATATAGTATATAAATATATATTAAATAAATACTAAGTATTTATATAAGCATTTAGTTACTTAAAATATGTAAATATTTAGTTACTAAATAAAAATATATATCTTATATAATATATATTATTTCAATACTAAGTATTTATATAAATATTTAATTATTTAAAAATATATAAGTAGTTGTTTAAAATATGTATTTATTTAATTACTACTTATGTAAGTAGTATTTGTTATATACTATTTATTTATATTTGATATTTATTACTAAATAATAATAATACTAATTACTAAGTAACATTTATTATTAAACACTAAATATAAATAAATAGTATACAACAAATACTATTTATACAAATAAATGATAATTTACATACCATTTACTTATATAAATATATATTTTCTTTGAGAAATTAGGAGATGGTTGTTTAGTGGTGTGAAGATGATATGTTTGCTGCATACATAATACATTATTTTTTTAGAAGCCTGCTAGCAGTACATTGAATAAGTTATATGAAAGTAATTAGCAAATGCAAAACTTGGTTTAAATCTAAGGTACATTTGGGTTCATGTATTTCAGAAATGTCCATTAAGCACACCCAATGTTCAAGGGCCTCTGGTAGGACCTGGGGCCACCAAGATGCATTGGACATCAAGCCTGCCTTCAGGAGCCCACGCCACAGTGAGAAGTAGATAATAGAGTATCAAGAGCAGACAGTGGGTGACAGTCCAGCTTTGGCAGTAGGAGGTGCGTTTTCTGTAGAGAATTTAAAAACAATAACAAAACTGACAAAAAGCCAGTAATTCTAAACAATATCTGTGATAAAATACTTCTCCAAAAAAGTTAGGGCTTGGCTCAGTGCAGCTGGCTGTCTGTTTCTGTGATAAAGTTTTATTGGAGCCAGTCACTCTTATTCATTTACATATTTATTATCTATGGCAGCTTTCTTTCATGCTACAATGGCAAAGTTGAGTAGTCGTGACAGAGGCCAGATGGCCACAGGGAATAAACCATTTACTATCTAGTCCTTAACAGAAAATGTTTGCTGACCTCTGGTCTGAGTTATAAATAACTGCTGCAATTACTGTTGAGTTTTGATAATAATATCTATGTCAACTTCAATTAGCACATCTTTATTAGTTGTCCTTTAATAAACATTTTGTTCTACAGGGAAGTTAATTCTAGAACTCCAGTTATATAGTGTTCCCTAAGGACTCAGCTGCATGTATTTGTTTTGAGAGTCTAAGTTTGTCACTAATTGAGGTCTATTCTTATCTCCAGCCCATATAACATTCTTGGATTTAAAGGGTGGATTCAAAATAGTTGATGATAACACTCTGATTATAAAGTCCAAAAAATTGAGCTTGAATTACATATTTTTTTGTTCGATGTGTCCCTTTGGATTTTTAATGTTTAAAACTTAAAACAATGAAACTGAAAACTTAAAATAATGAAACTGAGTGTAAACTACAAGGCGTGATAATTTTGCTTGGTAGGTGCAAATATTAGTTCCCACATGGTGTAGGTACAGAATTTAAGTGGTATTTTAAAAATTGAAATTAATGTTGTAGATCACAATTATTATATGAGTACTGCTAAAAGTAATTTGTGGCCAGGCATGGTGGCTCACACCTATAATCCCAGCACTTTGGGAGGCAGAGGTGGGTGGATCACCTGAGGTCAGGGGTTTGAGACCAGCCTGGCCAACATGGTGAAACCTCGTCTCTACTAAAAATATAAAAACTAGCTGGGCAAGGTGTTGGGCACCTGTAATCCCAGCTACTCGGGAGGCTGAGGCAGGAGAATTGCTTGAACCCAGGAGACGAAGGTTGCAGTGAGCCAACAAGGTGCCACTGCACTCCAGCCTCGGCGACAGAGTGAGACTCTGTCACACACACACACAAAAAGTAATTTGTCACATAGAAGAGGGAGTGTCAAATGCATTATACCTCCAAATGTAAATGATCCTTAAAGAGTGACTGCATGAGGAATAAGGGTCAAGTGTCATGAGAAATGTGCCATGACAGAGTGTCACAGAGGTTTCAGAGGAGGACAGTCCTTTCACATGGAGGAAGTCAGTCAGTGTGCTTCCTGTTGGGAGGAAATGCTCCTGAGAACTGCCGTGATGCCCATGAGGATGCGAGTGTGTGTGTATGCTTGTGCACCAGCCAGGATGAACGTGCACAAAGAGCAACCTCCCTTCTCCCCATGTGAAACATATGGAGAACTTGGTGTGGGTTCTTCAACTCCAAGCCTGTGCATGAGACTCCAGATAATTGTCGGGATTGCACCAGGGGGAAGGGAGGGGGAAAATCAGAAGGAAAGGCTTTCCAATCTCCCCTGACTCATTTGCTTTCAATCCAGAGAGATATATTAATGGTATGAGGATAGCGGCCTTCTCAGTCTAGACTTTGCCACAAAAGAACATGCCTCCAGGTCAATCAAGAAGGGGCCCTGTGCAGACAAGTCAGGCTCTGCACTGGAAGGTCAGAGGCAGGTGTGGTTGCCTTTAGGACCTGCAAATCTTGCAAGAGACTTCTGACTTGGTCCCTGATGTTCCACCCACATGCTGTCAGAGAGATGAAGGCAGCATGATGAAAGGACTCAGACTTGGTTCTATGTGGGATAAAGCCATGTCTCAAAGCCTGGCCCATGGTGTGTGTAATCAGGGCCCTGCTTCAAAAAGCAGATGATGGGCCCCACCCTAGATACATTGAATGAGACGCTCCAGAGAATGAGGCCTAGGGGTGTGCATATTTAACAAGCTCTCTGGGTGATTCTTGTTCACCAGGAAGTTTAAGGACTGAGAAGAAGGCTATAGACAGCCAGCCAGCTCCATCTGCAGCTCTGCTGTCCAGGTGTGACCTGTATTCATCTCAGTGCCAAATGAGTCATCATAGTCTGCAAGTTTTGTGCTGAAGTTGCTAAGAAATACCGAATTTAAGAAATATACAAATATAAGATATTCTATACATAGTAAAATATATAAGAAATTAGATATATAAGAATAGCTCCATTTTGAAGACTCTACTAAGTACTTACTTAATATAGTAACTGATGAATCTATATTGTGAGACAGATTCTACCTCCTTCTCTCTCATTGTACAAGTATCACACTTGTAGCCCATTTTACAAGTGAGAAAACCCAGGCACAGGGTTAAGCATTTGCTCAAGACGTTAATAGCTATTGGATTTAAATGTGGAGGCAGGATTCAAACATGGGCCAGCTGACTCTGGGGCCATCACCTTTAAGTACGAGGCACTGTTGTCTCCCGACAAGTTAAGAGAAACTGAACTGTTCTGAATGCAACCTTGAGCCTGGAAAATATGCTTGGGCACATGATATAGCATTGTTGACAAATCTCAGGACCACTATGGGAAAGC
Source organism: Pan troglodytes (assembly GCF_028858775.2). NCBI lineage: Eukaryota > Metazoa > Chordata > Mammalia > Primates > Hominidae > Pan > Pan troglodytes. The sequence goes on from NC_072420.2 coordinate 35,951,205, forward strand.
AAGGGTCCTAGGCTAGACCGTGTTGTTTGAGGTTTATCACATTGCTTTTGCATCTCTAGACTTCCATTTGCAAAGCTGTATAACAATAGTCTGTCTCTGTGGCATTTTCTACCTTTTGAAATGTCTGTCCCATTTGAAGAGCAAATTAAAAATGGGGCACCAACAATATAGGTTAAGTCAGGCATGAATTCGGCAAAAGGTTCCCATAGTTCCCAAAGAGAAATGCTACATTCACCTGAGAACTTCATAAAAATATAGATTTCTGGATGCAATCTCTCAGGGAACTTCATTCAGGGCACCAAAACGTCTCTTAGGAATTTTGTCACTTTCGGATGATCTTGGGGTTGAGAACAGTAACCTGCAACAGTATTAGGATTTGAAAACTTTGCATCCTTGTTTTGATTTTTAAGGTCAAGTCCTCACGAGCTTTTCAGTGAGAAAATTGTCCTTTTTTTCCTCTTTCTCTGTTCTTACCTCCCCCCTTCCTTCTCTCCTTCCCTTTTCCACCCTTTCCTCAAACATATATTGAACACACAGCAGGTGCTAGGTGTTATGCTAAGTTTGGAAAATACACCTCCTGCATGAATGGAATGTATATTGTGTGTGTGTGTGTATGTGTGTGTGTGTATTTATGTGTGTACATGCACACAAGAGCATACATCCTGAGAAAGCAAGGAGGCTCACAGAGCTATGTGTGCTGCCTTTTCTTAGCAACTTTAACTCTAAAGAGTCCTGGAAAACCCAGACTATTGACTAGATTGAAGAACGATGATAAGCTCCTTCTTCAACGACTCTTGCCGGGCACCCTCATGACGGCCGTTGGCTTCTCGGCCCACGAGTCTAATCACTTGTGTTCATTCCTGGCTTGTGAGTCACAGAGGAGTCATCCCTGACCCTGACCCATAAAAAGAATGGTCATTTATTTACCCTTTGAAACGTGACCAGGTGGCTCATTAATTTTGCAGCATTAATTCTAAGAGGAAATGAGATTCCAACCAGAGTCATTAATCTTGTAAAAATACAGCCACAAGAAGAGAGCATCGATAATCAGAATGTAATTTTCTGAGTTAGGAAGTGGTCAGGACATTGGTGTCAGGGATCCGGCACATCTAAGGTTTTCATGGCATTCCCGCCAATGGCCCAACCAGGTCAAGGCAATGGTTTTAAGCCTGGAAGAAAAAGACCACTTCAAAGGTTGTTGCTTCCTAAGATAGAGCTTAGACCCTTCTCTGGCAATAATAAGAATGACATCTATTGAATCATTAATATCTGGTTGTTAATCATTCTAACCAAATATTTTTTTTAACCAATACAGGTCTATTTAAGATATTGGTTTATAAAGTATTGCTGCTCAGAGTGGCTCAGCGATGGTCAGTGAGTGACCTATTTATTCACATTAATACACTTCGTTTAACTGTCAATCTTTCCATAGCCTGTAATATCTTAAAAATGATGATGATGATTTTCATTAAAGGAAGCTAAGTCTTTTTCAATAATTCCATCTACAAGCAAAACCTCTCCTAATTAGTTTATATCCTGTAAATTCAATCCCTTATTGCTTTTGTCTTCCACTGAAACTAAAAGTATTATTTAACCAGATTTATTTTTTTGTCCAATTTATTTATCCTTTCTTATTTTCAATCATTCAGTTGCAGCCTTTTTCAAAATACATTCCTATTGTCTAAAGCTTTGGAGGAAAATATGCTGCTGAGAATACATACAAATATCTGACTTCGGTGTCACTTACCTTTTATAAGTAAAACAAGCAAACAAAAAACAAAGTAATGTGGATATATACCCTATCATTTTATAGGCCCAATTTAATCATTTTTAATGATAATATAGGATGTGGAAAAGGTCTTCAGTCGATTATGTTATACCTGCTCCTAATTATTCAAGACATGTAACTAGTTATATCATCTACCACCATGGAAAGAACGAAAACCAGCTAAAGAGGGCATAAAATTAATATATGACTTCCATGTCACAAAAAGAAGAAATGACATTGGTGGCCAGAACGCAATGCTGATGAATGAAACTTTGGTTTTGTTTCATAATTGCTTTCATTGACATGAGGGACTGTGCATTTAGCCCTAATAATCAGATAAGAATCAAGAGGCCACTCACACGCAAAGTGACTTCAACAGATCTTTATTAAAAATCTTTTCTCAACTTGCTTGGCTGTATTTCTTAACACAGAGAAAAGTTTCTTCTACAAATACCTCCTTCTTCTTGCTGCAAATCAATTGCTATTATTTTCTGTCACCAACTGGCTAACACATAGATTGTCTCTATTAAATCCATAGGACATTAAACTTATAATATGGCTTATGACATGCGAGAGATTGTGTGTCTCCACAGATTGTAGGCTTCTTCTGAAAAATTTATCCAGAACAATTCTAAGGAAAAGGTACATTTCCAACGTTTTTGTGTACTGTGGTGGGAATAACAGCAACACATCTATCCATTCTTCAGAAGGTTCTAGATAGAAAAGTCTTCACATCTTTGTTTATGGATGTGTCAACATTTCCCCCGATACCTTCCTGTGTCCATTAATACATACTGATAGGCAAGACAAAAATAAATCAGTGTTATTTATTTTTCACAGGAAATCTCATTTCCACTAGGCATCTCAACGTGTTTTGACTTTTCTCCTTTGGTTAGAGTGTCTTCAGAACATATGAAAACTGTCAAATATTAGTGCCAGTTATATAATTAATCTCACCATCAGCAAATTTTTGTAAAACTTTATAATAGTTTTTTTATATTTGCTGGAATCATTGAAACAGAATAAGTACTAAATATTGGCAAATTACTCTCCCATGAGGCTTTTAGGGTAAGATGCTCAATTTGTTATATTGGTGAGAAGTATCTTGATGAATGTGTCATTTAACTCCTGTGTCAATGGCAAATTAATTGTGTTATAGAAGAAGAATCGACTTTTATTTTTAATTTAAAACATGAGAAATGCCAGCAGTCGAAGAGACTGTTGGTTCAACCACATCTTTTCTAAATTGGCAACACAAGGCAATGGTCTAAATATAAGTACTGCAATTGTGGTTTTGGTTTCAGAACCATTGCACAGTTGTTAGTTACCATAGTTGAGCAGAGGAAAAAAACTGCTCAGGGTAGGGAAAGGAATTTGCAGACTGCCACAGCAGGTTAATTTAGACTAATTTGGACCCCAATCATGAGAGTAACACATGTCCTCTGGAATTATTTTGCCAAGCTTGTGCTGGTTAGGTTAACGAGAAAAGAGTTCACTGGTTTTTAAAATAAAAAGAACAGAGAGATGGGCAAAGGTACTTAAAAAAATCTGATGCACAAACCATGTTTTCTAATTTAAAATACCTTGGTTGGAAGCCAAATCTTGAAATCTAGCTTTTGGATTTCAATGTCTTTCAATATGCCGATGGAAGCTGGGTATAATGATTACTACACAGATTTGAAATAAAGATTTGTGTTTTGTTTCCCACCATAATTATACCATCATGACATATTATCTCCTCCCGCTTTATTTTTTATTTTACAGCCACCAAGTGGGCTCTGTATTTCCAAGGTGGTTCTGTAGACCAAGGTGGCAATCACAGTGTTGTTCACATTTATTTGTTCAAGCAACCCAGCAATTCCACTCCATATCTCTACCCTGAAGTAGCTCTCACATGTGTTCATAAGAAAGAACAAACAAGAATATTCATGGCAAAAAAAAAATGCACACATTGTTTTACAATATCTAAATGTGTAACCCCAGGAGAATGGATTATAAATGGGACCCATGTATGTATGTATGTGTTTGTGTGCATGAGTAGATACACAAAAAACAATGGAATGCAATTCAGGAGAAAAATATACCTATCGACATGGGTATATCTCAAGATACAAAATATTACATAAAAATAATTTGCAGAAGGCTATATAGGCATAGTCCCATTTATTTGAAGTTTCATAATTTGTTGTGTTTTAGAATAAGTATGTAGCAAATGTATAAGGCAATGCATAGGAATGAGAAACACCAAATCAAGAGAGTTGTTCTTTCCATGTGGCAAGGAGGAGAATGATATTGAGAGCCACAATTGATCGAATAATGTTTGATTTCTAATACTTTATTGAGTAGTAACCACAAGAATCTTTATTACACCTTTGAATGAATGAATGAGTGAGTGAATGAATTCAGTTAATCAATTAACAGAGTGCTATGGCTTAGATGTGGTTTATCCTTCACAAAACTCATGTGGAAATTTAATTGCCAATGTAATAGTGTTGGAAGGTGGTACCTTTAAGAGGTGATTAGGTCGAAAAGATAGATTGTCTTTCTCAAGAGACTGGGTTAGTTTTCTTGGGAATGGACTAGTTGCCTGAGAACAGGTTGCTATAAAGTGAGGCTTCCTCTCATGCCCTTTGCATGCTCCCACTTCCCCTTCCTCTTCTCTGTTATGTTTTGATTCAGCTTGAGGTCCTCACCAAAGCCAAGCAGATGCCAGTGCTATGCTTCTTGGACTTCTCAGCCTCCAGAATCATGAGCCAAATAAACCTATCTTCTTTATAAACTACCCAGTGTCAAGTGTTTTTTGTTTTGCTTTGTTTTGTTTTGTTTTTTTGAGACAGAGTCTCACTCTTGTTGCCCAGGCTGGAGTGCAATGGCACAATCTCTGTTGAATGCAACCTCTGCCTCCCAGGTTCAAGCAATTCTCCTGCCTCAGCCTCTGACGGGATTACAGGTGCCCGTCTCCACACCTGGCTAATTGTTTTTCTGTGTGTGTGTGTGTGTGTGTGTGTGTTTTGTATTTTTAGTAGAGGCAGGGTTCCACCATGTTGGCCAGGCTGGTCTCAAACTCCTGACCTCAGGTGATCTGCCTGCCTCGGGCTCCCAAAGTGTTGGGATTATGGGTGTGAGCCACCACACCCAGCCCAGGTGTTCTATTATAACAACAGGAAACAAACTCTGACATAAAGTATACTATATAAACTATTCTTTATTTTTTTATACATATGAAATATTTAATGATTATTCTTTGCAAAAATCTAGAAAAATGATTAGGGGTGAAGAACTAGAAACAGTTTCTTTCTAGATACTGCTTGGAGCAATCAGCCCATTTTAATGGTGAGCAGCAGAGTTTAATCATTATTCAGATGAAGGTGTGCAGTTTTGAAGGCAAAGGGAAAGATGCCCCTGGGAAAAGAGAGATGTAACATTCTATAAAGAGTGATGATTTAGGTCAAGGGTCCCCAACCCCTGGGCCATGGACCAGAACCAGGCCATACTGCAGGAGGTGAGCAGGCGACAAGCGAGCATTACTGCCTGAATTCTGCCTTCTGTCAGATCAATGGCAGCATTCAATTCTCATAGGATCGCGAATCCTATTGTGAATTGTGCATGTGAGGGATCCAGGTTGTGCACTCCGTATGAGAATCTAATGCCTCTGAAACTATCTCCCCCAACCCCCCTGGTCCATGGAAAAATTGTCTTCCACAAAACTGGTCCCTGGTGCCAAAAAGGTTGGGGACCACTGAATTAGGTGATGGTGTTTCTGACTAGGCTAGAGAGAATGGCATCAAGAGAGCAGATGGAAGAGTAGACTTCTGGTGGAGAATGACAGCATTTCCTCTGAGGCTGAAATGAGATTAAAGACAGAATCAAAGAGACCAAAATTCTTGCATGTTCAGAGGAAGTTAGCTAAAGAAGTTCATACTGAATGTCGTTGATTTCAGCAAATGAAGAAGGTGAATGACCTGCCAAAGCTTTTCCTGGCCCAAAGTTTCATGTTTCTTCTCCTTCTTTGTGCTCTTTCATGGCACTGTTTCATGATCTTCTGTTTACTTATCTATCCTCCACCCAACCTTCTAACAATAACCACTAGGTGATACACTCTTTGCAGGGAGGTGCAGCACCTGCTTTCTTTACCCTTACATCTTCAGCATTTAGCTACCATTCAGAGTAGGAAGGAGATGATCAAAAAACAGTTGCTAAACAAAAGTCAAGAGGCAGTATTAAGATTGTGTATTTCAGGAGGGAGAAGGCATTATACAACTTCTGTAGGGAGTGTTTTAGGCTCTACAGCCTAAAGGAATGAAAGATTTATGGATTAAAACTGAAGTTGCTCCACACATGGATCAGGTCTGCCCATGTCCAAGACTTTCTTCAGTGACTCTCCAAAGTCTAAAATCAAGAACTGAAAAGCAGACTTTGAGAGTAATCTGGGGTTGTGGTTGGCTCAGCAGGCCTAAGAGTAGGTCATAGGGGCCTTGAGGGTCCCCAGTGAGTGGGAGAGCCCAGCTGAAATGTTTGACCAAGGAATGTCAGCTGGGCAGGGCTTAGGAGTATCAAGTGGGAAAACGAAGTGAAGCAGGAAGGGGGAAGATTTTGAAGGCCTCATTGGAGACAAAGGGCATGAACAGCAGGGGTGGAGGGGAGCTGGTGGACTACCTGTGAAAGTAGATGGGTATCAGTTGAGTCAGAAGGGAAGTAGAAAAGATGAGAGAGTAGAGATGATCAGAAGAAGTAGAGAAGAGGAGCAGAGATGATGGGGCAGATGGTCGTAGGAAGTGGCCAGAAAGCAGGGACAATAAGAAAGGAAATGAAGCAAGGTGCATAGACCAGTGCAAAGCAAAGAGAAGGCAGACTCCTCTTTCTGTCTCCCACCAGTGATCTTAACTGAATAGGTAGCAACTCAGGTTAATAAAAGTAGCAAAGAATGAGTACTAAGAATGAGTAACTGCATGCAATTGAAAACTACACAATGAGAACCATGGTAAAGTGGCCAATCAGATGTCTTCACCACTGAATGTGGTCTTCACCACTTAATTTCCCAATCCACAAGCAATCAAATTGTGCTGACTCTTTCCCATGATTGATATGATCAAATGAATTTCAATTTTAGCATAGATTCAGCTAATCTTACACAAGCATAAACCAAAAATATAAAGAATGATAACAATGGACATGCCTGCTGTTCCTATAAATATTATTATGCCACAATAGATATTCATAATAAATAATTAGATCAATATGTAATTGGGAGAAACTTCTTCAGCTTGTCATTTTGTCATACAAAAAGGTGAATTAACGAAACTTCCAAGTTTCTTTATCAAAGGAAACATCATTGACAAGCAGAGGAGTTCTCAGAAAGCATGTACTCAGTTCCCTAAACTGAGACAAATGGTTTCCATATTAAAAATATGTTTTAAAAATGCCCAAATCCAAACAATGTGAACTAAAAGAAATGCAAGTAAGAACTACTTTGCAAAATCATGTATGACCTCCCCTCCCTGCTCAAATCTGCCAGCGGGATGTGACTTTTCCAGCCTCCTGGCTAAAATGGAGCTCATAAAAACATAGCTGATAGATGGCAGAAATCATGCGTGCAGCATATCTCCAACAGCCCTTAAATATAACCTGATTTAAAAAATAATCTGAATGAAGAATAGGAAAACAATATTGAAATGTATGATTCATATTGAAATGCAAGAAGGGCAGGGAGGTTCTGAACAAAAAATTAATCCAAGCATGTGTGAATTTAATTTGGCCAATGTAAGATGACATCAGTTGTTGAGAGATTTCCAAAACATGGTCATACGCAATCAAAGTGTTCTGTACCTGAGAGAATATTTAGCCATCCTTTCCTCCCTATGTGATCCCTTTCCTTTTGCAAACCTAAAGGACATAAATTCTTAAAATAGAGCAACCTGCACTATTTCTAAAAAAAATGATAAGTATTCTCCACTACGAAATAAAAAGAAAGAATCAGAGAGAAATCGGGATCTTAAAATGCTGCTTCATTTGTCCACAGAGCATGCATCTTCTAGCAATCTGACAGCAATGACTTGCCTAAAACTGGGCAATCATTTCCCAGAGAGCAGTATTTACCTAATTAAGAGCTTCTCCGTGGTCCCCAGTTACTTAATTGTGTCATTAGCAGGAGTTTTGACATGAAGAACAACTTGTGTCTAGAGCACCAGCCTGGCCTCCGTTAGGGAAACCCAGCGGAGCGGCTCCCAGGGGGGCTGGCAGCAGCCTGCTGCAGTATGTATAGCACAAAATAGAATAATTGGTCCCCAGAGGGGCTGTCTCTTCAGCTGCCAATAGGGATTGTTTTTTTCCTTGTGAATAAAAAGCCAAGCCTCCATGACTCTTCTACTGAATATTAACGTGTGCCTCTGGTGCTCAGCGGCTCGTGGGAGGGATTAGGTCCTGGTGATTGTTACAGCTGTCCTCTTTGCAGCCCTACCGTTGATGACAGCATGAAATCGACAGTCCTGATCAAGGGAATAATGCGGTCAAGCTTCCTGATAGTCAAATGGATAAAATGTGCAGTGTACCATAGAGGTGTCCAACTGGGTGGGATCATAGGGGTTAAACTTCAGCCTGGGGGCCAAAGGGATGCTCTGCCCTCCTGCAATATGACATGGCAAAGGGCCGGAATTGACCGAGACTGTCAGGAGGTCAGGTGGGGGCTTCCTGCTGCTCCTTCCTTTCTCTAGCAGAAAAAGCAAAAGAAAAAGGGTGAGCACAAGTGCTTATAAATATTTTCCCAGGGGAAAAAAAATCAACTGCTTCTAGAAAGGTTTTTTTTTTTGTTTTTTTTAAAGGCTTTTAAAAATTGAGATATAAGTCATATGTAATAAATTCACCATTATAAAATGTACAATTTAGTGGTTCTAGCATATTTACAAAGTTGTGCAACCATCACCACTGTTTAATTCCAGAATGCTTTCATCACCCCAAAACCGTGGACCCATTAGCAGTCACCCATTCCCCCCTCCCAGCCACTGGTAACCATTCATCTACTTTTTGACTCTATGGATTTGCTTATTCTGGATATTTCTAGAAAGATTTTTGATTAAAGAGTTTATAAGTATCTAATATGGATTAGAGTTCGCAAGTATTAAAAAAGTGACAGTAAAACTGTGGTGGGGGGGTGGAATTAATCTGGAGTTCATAACTATTATCTGGAGTTCCAGTTTGAATTAGGACTTCAAAAACTGATCATAGAGCAGAACAAAGATTGTCATGAGTACATTGGCTTACCTCTTTTCTTATTCTTTCAATATTAGGATTAGTAAAATTCATTGTAGAAACTTAGGCTATGTTTAGTTTGTGGAAAGCATTTTTTTAGACTAGCACAGGGAAAATATTTGGGGAAAATATTTTCGTTTGCATTATGAGTGTTTATTGTGGAGCCTTTTAAATTCAAGACTGTGTATCTTTGTCTTTAAAAAAATCTGTTTCTTAGAAAGTGTCTTAAAAAAGACTATAAACAAAAATATTTTAATAAAATTTTACTCTCTGAAATGATATTTATATTTAATGAATATTTGCATGAAGGATTCAAATTTATTTAGCCAAGGCAGCTGCTTAAAAATTATCCATATATATGCATAGGTGATGAGGGCTTTTATTGAATATTTTAGGACAGGAACTTATTTGGTATAAGGACAATGAAATAATTTTTGAATGTATTATTCTCCCTCTATTTTCTCAAAATTGAATTATAACTATTGGTTCAATTTTACCATTGGCTTTCTCAATAGAGCCTTAAGATCTTAACTCTAGAACACCTGCCATCTTTATGGCAAGTTAATGCTAACGTTTTGTTTTAAGAAGAGCTACTTGGCACATCTAACATCAAATAGTTAGTTCAGAGGAAAGTGTTTGCTACTAATGAAAGCCACTTCTTTTATCGCAAGGTTTCATGTTGGGCAGTATTTTAGCCTTGGTTCTACCAAAAAGTAAAGCTTGAGACAAGGGCTTGCATATAGTTTATTTTGGGAAAATATCCCCAAAGAACAGGAGTGGGAGACTGGACAGAGGCAAATGGAAGGATGGAACTTCCATCCAAAGGTACATTATTGAGTGAAATCCAGAAAGCACAAGCTAGCCAGTGCAGCTCAGGCAGGAGGCTATGAGGTTATAGATGGGAAGATGGTGGTTGCAATGCATGGCTGGAGTAAAATGTAGGTGTGAGGGGTGTCTCATAAACGGTATCCTAATTTACACGCTTGGTGGACACTTACAGGACATGGTAGATCTATGTCTGTATGGAACTTCTCACAACAAATCTTTTTCAATCAACACAGCTTTAGAAATTCTCAAGTTATCCTGTCTCATAAAGACAGCAGATGCCAAAGATCAGCAAGGAGAGTTCAGCCTAGCAAGACAGAGATGCGGGATACAGAGGCTCTCCTGTGGTTCACACACAAAGATGGGAACCACACGGGACCAGAAATGCGGACCAGGGTCAAGAACTGGTACCTCAGGACGGAGAAGGCAAGAACCAAGTGGAACCACAAGAGGGGTCCAAGGTGACCTGAAGCTCTTCTCTCGGCCAGACTGATAAGAGAGAAGCTCGGCTTCTCAGTGAGGACACACTGGAACCTGACCCCTGGGCCTTTATGCTCCTCAGATATGGTGAGGGACATGCAGACCTCATCCCAGAGTTCAAATTCAGCCATTCTCAACCAAACATTTTGTTATTTCATAAAGACTGGCATTAACCAATGCTTCACAGGTTATTAAGATAGTACCCGAGTAAGGTGGACTCTGCCTAATTATTAGAAATAATGTTTTCGAGTTCGTCAATTACAGCTGGTGGAAGAGTAAATTGGGATGACCTTTCTGGAGGAGGGCAAGTGACAATAGGAACCAAAGCCTTAAAAATGTATATGGCCTTGGCCCAGCAATTCCACTTGTAAGAATTGATACTAAAGTCAAAAGCTGATACATCACAAAGATATAACATATATATAAGAATGGTCACTGAAACATTGTTAATAACATTGAGAAATTGACAATAAGTGTTAAATTTATTATTTGAGGAATAGTTAAAAGTTTGGTATAGCCAGAAAATGAAATCCTAGGAAGTTATAAAAAATTATGGCAAAAACATGTACACATTGACATAGAAACACAACCATAATATTTTAAAGTAACAGAGTGAGTTAATAAACGAATGAGTCCACTTATATAAAATTATAGATGTGCAGAGAAGCGTCTGCACAGATATTTACCACATTTTAAACAGCACTCATCTCTAAGTAGCAATGTGTCAGGAAATTTTTTTCTCTATATATTTATATATCATTTGGGATTTTATAAGTCATACTATCATTTTTACTCCCTGAAAAAACAGTAAAGTTATTTCCAGTTTGAGGAATATCAATTCTAGTTCCCAGATCAGGCGAAAACCTGTGGGTAACCCCCATCTTACCAGGTTTAGCCTGGGTGTGCTACTTGTTACAACAACACACCATGATTATCTGACTCAGGGTGTATTTCCACCCCATTGATACAAAAGGTTTTGGCTGTTTTACTTTGGAATGGGGGAAGATGTGTCAAACCTTTACATTCATGTGAGTAACAAATAATGTCCCCCAAATCTGAGGACACTTTCTGTCTTTCTACATATTGTCAGCAGGCTCACCTGGTGTCCCCAATGTGCCAATCATCTAACCCAAAAAACTTGTTCTTGGTTTGCTCAGGGGACGAGTGAGTCATTAAAAGACTGGCATTTGGGACACAGAAAATAAGATCAGTATCAGGAGAATGTTCCCCTGTGAATCTGTAAACTTCCCTCTTCCTTCTCCATCTCCTCCCAGTATTTGCTCGGTTCATTTGAGGATCATTCCTTACCCTATCATACTTTACTGCAGGTAGGGCTTGCTTTATTAGTGGATGTATTGGTTTCAAATATTTTATGCAATATATTCAATAATATATGGTGAGAATATGCAAACTACAGATCATATGCTGATAAAGTGTACTCTGCCAGTCTATTAATTAGCTTAATAGATTAATTAATTAGACTGATCTGCTAAATAACAAATAAGCTTGTCAGAAATTCACTGCTGCAACATTGACGACTGCTTTACTGTTGGCTTAGAAGCACATGTACCTTTTGACTCATCAAAAAATTAAATAATGCCCATCAAATAATTGCATTGTATTCTAATTTTCTGCTAATTGGTAATTTATACACGGTAGTGATGGAAAATTTTCATTAATAAAACATCCCTTTCTCTCTTGATGTCATATGAGCAATTCACTACATGCTTTGTAAGTAGTCTCTTCTCAAGCCCATATCTTTTTTCCCTCCAGTTCGATAGAATCATTTACTATATTGAGTTCTGGAAGGGAAGAAGCAGGACCGCACCTTGGAATCCCTGCTGCTCAGCATCTTGCACTCTGGAATCCTCTCTTCATGATGTACATGTGACTGACAGAGGTTGCTGTTTGTTCACACCGTTCCTCGGACAAAACTGTGTATCCAATAACTGTTGATAGATGCTTGTGTGTGACAGGCGTTTTAGAGAGGAACATGGATGACTGGCTCACATAGGGCTTCACCAATGCGTGGCCTGGCAGGGGAATCAGCCGCAGATGCCCTTTTCTGACTTGCACTTGACAGGGGTCCTCTTCCAGCAGGCAAACAACCCAAGCTTGGACCTTCTCAGGAACTGACAAGTCTGGACCAACCCAGGAGGCTCTGTCTCTGGCACAGCCCCTGGGGTGTAACTTTTGTTTCCTTTTGTTGCCTCAAGAGCACAGAGGCTTTTTGATAACTGCTTTAGACTGTTTTAATTTTGATGATTTTTCTTTTTAATATAGAAACTTTTTTATAAAACAATTTTTCCTTAATATCTTCTGTCCTTATTTACTTCATTTCCTGTGATTTTTTAGGAGCATGTAAAATAAAGGATGCATAGGTCCTACCTCCAGGGATTTGGATGAGGTGAGTCTGGGCTGGGCCCCAGACTTCCTCACTAATTAAAAAGCAGCCTGAGTGACTCTAGTAGGCCGCTGAGTTTCACAACCACTACTGGTCGCTCAGTCTCAAAGAGTGGGAAAACACAGTCTTTGTCTTACGTAATTTTCCAGCACAAGGCAAGCCTCCTCATCAGTCATTTGTAATTCCAATATTTATTGAGAACATAAATATTTATCAGTTACTGCTTGGCCCTGGAACAGAGATAAAATACTATGGGCTGGAAGCACACAGGTAGAAAAACTTTAGAGAGTGTGCCTTAAATCAACCAGTGTAGTTACATTTCATGAACAGAACAAGCCTGTCTCAAAATTTCTAAGTGATCCTTTGGAAATGGCAACAAGTTGAACATTTTGAAAAGGGATGTTGAAAAAGGATAACTTATTTGCATCTTTTCAGAGGAATGGCTAAGAAACATGTTTGGCAATGAAACCATGTTCCTTTCTTTCAAACAAAAATGTTACTAGAACTTTGATATACACCAGATCTAAGCAGATGGTAAGAATACGCTATCCATAGATCATATGCTGATGAAGTATATTATATACTAGAACTCTGATATCTACTAGACCTATGTGGTGTTTTATGACCACACTGTATTTAATAAGTTCCAGTTTATTGTTGCTTGGAGGACTCTTCTTCCCCCTCCACTTGTTTCAACATGGACAGATGTCCAGATGTCCCTTGGGCTCTGCTCTGAGTGTCTCTTCTCACTGCTTCCAGATCAGTTGGGAGAGTTGGAGAATGGGCATGGCTGGCCTCATCCTTTCTTTATTCTTCAGGCTCTAATTTCTCATCAGCTGAGTCCAACAGGGAAGACCTGCCCCTGGCTGCCCGTGCCTTCTCTGATGAGTAGGTAATTCTATTTCTGGGGTTATTAAGAAACCATTATTGTTATCTAAGCCTCCACCGCCTCTTCCAATCTCGCTTTTGTCCATCAGTAAAGAATGAAGCTACATTTTCATCTCCATAGGTCTGACTTCTGTTCTTGCCTCTCACTGAATGAGGCAGAGTAAACAAGCATACTTTCTGACCTTCCTCCAGTCCTAAACAATAATATTTACTTATCACAAGGTCACTTTGTGAGAGCGGTACAGGCTGATATGATATCCCGGGATCAGAATTGTAACTAAACCTTGGCAGCGTTGTGGTTCAAGGCACAGAGTGGAACTTCATGGTCTTTGCCATTTATCAGCAATTTGACCTCAGGGAACCACTTAACCTCCTCATACCTCAGTTGCCTGATCTGGAAAATGGCACCTTCCTTATAGGATGACTGTGAAGTTTACACAAAATGATATTAGTACTTGAGGAAAATATTTGCAACATTTTGACAGTACCTGGCATGTAATAAGTAGCTCATGTGTGCTTGCTAATATTATTATTTATTTCATTTTATGGTAACGTTTTTTAGTTGCACAATATAAAAAACAATTCTTGAGTCACTGCAGAGATAGCCATATTTAGATAATTTTTTTCATCATTTAAAAAAAATCAGCCTTGAAATGTCAAGGCCCTTTATCATTAAACCAAGATGAGGGGAAATACTTCAGTCTGAGTCTGGGGTCAGTTCCAAACCAATGAATATCACAGAATAAAATCATAACAAGTGTAGCAAAATTCAGTAGGTAACATATCTGAGTGTTCCCATTTATTACAGAGTTTTAAGTGTTCGAAATGCTTTTAAATGGAAATTCAATTAAATATGAAAATCCTAAAGAATATTCTTGGAGCATGGAGATCCGGTACTCGCGACTGCACCTGATTAAACATCTTCCCTGCCAGCAAGGCAGGACTTAGAATGACTTGCTAAATGGAGCTTTTAATTCTAATTGGAGTTACAAAAAAAGAAAAGAAAAAGGAAAAAGCTGATTTTGAGAACTACAAATTGAAGCTTGGAAGGTTGGAGAAGTCCTCTCTGAATTACTCTTTCTATTTCTGGCAACTCTGCTGACTGCACAATTCCAGGGGCTGCATTTATGCTGCAAGGATGTAAACAATGCCCCAAGGTAGTTGAACCGTCTTCAGAACTTAATTCACTTGCTTCACTGGTGATTCTAGAGTTGCCCTTGGAGACTCTGACCAATATGATTATCTCCTGTGGTAAGCAGAATAATACATTGCCCCTCAAAGATTTCCACATCCTAATCCTCAGAACGTGTAAATATATGAATATATTGCCTTGCATGGCAAAAGGGACTTTGCATAGGTGATAAAGTGAAGAACTGTAAGATGAGGAGAGGATCCTAGATCATCCAGGTGGGCCTAGTTGTATCTTAGGGATACGGTAGGTAACATATCTGAGTGTTTCCATGTATTACACAGTTCTCCCTTAAAAAGGGAGAACCTTTCCCACTGTGATGAGAAGAAGATGTGCCTGAAAGAAAAGTCAGAGAGGCGAGACGTTGCTGGCTGAAGATGGAGAAGGGGGATCGTGACTCAAGGAATGAGGGCAGCTTGTAGAACCTGGAATAGGTAAGTCGCCAGATGTAACCCTAGAGCCTCCAGGAAGGAGCAGTCCTGCTGACACCTTGGTTTCAGTCCAGTGAGACTTGTGTTGGACTTCTAATTCCAGAACGAAAAATAATAAATTTGAGTTGTTTTAAGCTAATAATATTGTGATAATTTTTTACAACAGCAATAAAAATCTATTACGTATAGCAAATATACAGAATGTCTAGCAAGATAGTAACCATTCTTCAGTGAGTTTTCTCTAACTGTAATAATAATAATAATAATAATAATAATAATAATAATAATAATAAAAAGCTCACATCTTTATTGACAAATTGGACCTGACTGGAATGTATATCATCATTCATCCAAAAACATAAAATATTTGCTGTCTTTTTCAAAACCTACCAGGTGATAGACACTATGTCAAACCTAAGAATACAGGGATGAAAAGAAGCCCTCTCCTGTGAAGTCAGCTTTCTGTAGGGGACAAGACAAATTCCTCTTCCTTTCTTCTCCTTCATCTTCCTTATTCAGTGGGCTAAATGAATATACCTGGCATTTCTTAGGCATTAATTTAATCAATTCTTGCAATGATTCCAGGAAGTAGGTAATATTATCGCTATCCCTGTCTTACAGATGAGAAAACTGAAAACACAGATAGATGAAAACTTGCCAAGGTCATTTGCTAATAAATGGTGGAGTCAGAATATAATCCCACGCAGCCTGGCTCCAGATCCTGTGGCACTGACTATTACAACATACAGCCTCACAAACAAATAATATCAATGGCAAGGTGATCAGTAAAACAATAGAGATGAGAGAGAGGGCATCATGCACAGGGTGCCATGCAAACATCAAAGTGATAGTCTCCTTTGAACGGGATGGAAAGTGCGTGCTGATTCGGCAACATTTTATCTTAGCTTATATTAATAATAATAGCTAACATTTACAATCTCCCTACGTATGTTACCTCTGGTTGCAAAACAATCCAAAACTTAATGGCTTGAAACAATAAGAACTGATTGATACTCATTAGAGTGGAGGATATCGGATGGATTCCCTGGAAGAGGCTAGGCTCAATTGTGTACCTGTGGTCCATTTCAATTCAGGTGCGCAGCTCTGCTAATTGAGCCTGGACTCCCTCACATGTCTGGGGGTTGGCTGGCTATGGGTTGTGCTGCCTCAGTCACACTCACATGCACTCATCCTCCAGCATGCTAGCCCAGGCTTCTCACACAGACTGGCAGGCTTCCCTCAGGAAGCAGCCAACTGGCCAGGCATGACTTCTACTGCAAACTGGCCGGACATGACTTGTATTGCAAACTGGCCAGGCATTACTTCTACTGCGTTCTACTGGGCAATGCAAGACACAGGGAATTCAATAGGAATCAAAGGGGAAAGATTCAAGGAAAAGTAGGCTCTACCTTTTGATGGAAAAAGACAAGAAGTCACAATGTAAAGGGTCTGGGACACGGGAAGCGCAGAGAATCGGGAACATTTTAGTTATCAATTGACCACAACATATATTCATTCATTTTAACCTCACAGCAAACCTCTAATCTAGATAACATCATCGTATAGCCATCCCTTGGTATCCATGGGGTAATTGCTTCCAGGATCCCTCTCATAAACCCAAATCTGTGGATGCTCACATCTCTTTTAAAAAACAGCCCTCAGAGAGCTGACGGTACTCACTTGCTAGCTGAGTAAACAGTGGAGCTAGAACCAGCACCAGGAGCCCCTTGATGCCAGAGCCTTTAAGGGCAGCATCCTGTGTGCACACAGCTCACAGGCAGAGTGGGGCCACAGGGATTCTCCACTGCCTCTGTCTCACAGAAACACAGCCACATGATATGGAGACTCACGAGGCTTGGGGGTGAACAGAAGTCAAAATGTGGTTCCTGGCAACAAGACCTGAAAGTGCAGATCACAGTGAACTATGAAGGATCTGATGCAGTCCAAGAGAGAAATAAGTGACTGAACCAAGGCTGAGATGATTAGAAGAGAGAAGAATCGAGAGACAGTTAAGAGGTAGTATGGACAGGGTGTGGCCACTGGCTGGATGTAAAAGGTAAGAGAGAGGGGAGATTTGAGGAGCATGAAAAGATGGAGATAAGATTAACAAAACAGGCAACTTAGGAGAAAACAGGCTTGTGGGGATTGCAGGCAGGTGGAGGCACCTCATTCATCCCTCATCCAATGAAGATTTTAGTACCCATTATATGCAGATACTGTTCCAGGCACTTGAGATTCATCAGGGACTAAATGAACAGAAATATCTGCCTCACAGAGCTTTCATTTTAGGGAGGAGAGACCAGCAATGTACAATAAACATGAAGAAGAAGCAAGTTTTATAGCACTAAGAAGGTAATAATTACTCTGTGTGTTAGTTACCTCTTGGCTGCTGTAACAAATTAGAGTATGATGGTTGACTTCTTATAAATATTAATCACCTCCTGTTAGCTCTGGGCACTCAGTGAATTATTTTATATAAATCTGATAACCATCCCAGTCTTCTGATGTCACCCTAAACTCTATATTTTAATACTACTGCTAAATTCACAGTGGATCAGAGCTGTCTTTTGACAGATTAAGTTCCAATATCAAGTCCTGGGCCCTAGGCAAATAAAATATATTTAACTAATCTGATGCAGCTGATAGATACCATAACCAGCAGGAAGACACATCTCCAGTTAATTGAAGCCTCAGCTTTAGTATTAGGAACCAGAGCCATGCTTAAGGAGTAGCCAAACCTGTTGGGTGACTATGTCCAGAAAAAACAGTTCTGCGTCAGTCATGCCAAAACAGAAAGTCATTGTACCTGGTAAAAAATTTTCAACATTTAATGGAAACTGCAAACTGACTTTTCCTAGTCAGTCAAATCACTTGGCTATGTGAGCATAGAATTCATAGCTGATTTCTCTCCAGAGGCATAATCGGCCTCATATTGGCACACTTCCATGGCTAACATGGCCACTTGGAAATTCTTGCCATTAAAAACTTTCAGACGAAGTTCACCTTCTCCATAATGTATAAGGTGGAGGCCACAGTTATGTACATGTATGACAGTGTATTTAAAGATTGTAGTCCCTTCCCATTTCCCACATCCCAGCTTCTCTCAAAGTGCCACCAGGCTTCATGGTTCATGGCTGATAGGGTTTTTCTGTGTCCCCACCCAAATCTCATCTTTAATTGTAGCTCCTGTAATTCTCATGTGTAGTGGGAGGGACCCAGTGGGAGGTAATTGAATCATGGGGGTGGATCTTTCCTGTGCTGTTCTCGAGATAGTGAATAAGTCTCACAAGATCTGATGATTTTATAAAGGGGAGTTTCCCTGCACAAGTTCTCTCGTCTGCCACCATGTAAAATGTGCCTTTCGCCTTCCATCACGATTGTGAGGCCTCCCCAGTTACGTGGAACTGTAAGTTCATTAAACCTCTTTTTCTTTATAAATTACCCAGTCTTGGGTATGTCTTTATCAGCAGCGTGAGAATGGACTAATACAATGTCTGTGCTGCCTGCCCCCAAATTCATCTATTGAAATTCTAACCTTCAATGTGATGGTATTAAGAGATGGGGCATTTGGGAGGGCATTAGATCATGAGGAAGAGATCTCATGAATGGAATTAGTGCCCTTATAAAAGCTGCCCAAGAAAGCTCCCTTGCCCCCTTTCTACCCCTTTCAATGTGGGGTTACATTGAAAAGATGAGGAACCAGGCCCCACCCAACATCAAATCTGCCAGTGCCTTGATCATGAACTTCCCAGCCTCTAGAACTGTGAGAAATAATCTTGTGTTGTTTCTAAGCTACCCAGAATTCTTTTACAGCAGGCTGATCAGACCAAGACTGCCCACTTCTGAATTAAGGGGAAAAGGTTCACTTTCTAAGATGCAAATTAGGCTTTCACCAAAGAATGGCCTTTGTTCTACCTGCTTGGGCCTTATCTTAGGCAGTGGTTCTCAACCTTGCTGTTTCTTAAACTCCTCTGGGAGCAACTGTAGAACATCAAAGCCTCCACCTTCCTTTGGCCAGTTGAGTCTGACACATAGGGGTTGGAGGAGAGGGCAGGATTGAACTCTCCACGTGATTCTGAAGCATGAGAGGGCTGAGAACTGCTGACATAAAGCATATGGAGCTCTTGTTTTGGTCAACATTTGCCCATGGCTTAAACCATGATTTGCCTGTGATCCATGACTTCCCAAGAGTTTACTTTAGATATCTTACATTTAATAAAGACTGGGTAATGATGATGATAAATTGGTCATGATAGAAGCCACCATTTACAACCACTGAACGGGGCATTGTACATTTTCTTGTTTAATCCTCCAGCAGCCTAGCAAGGCAGCTATTTACCATCCTCATTCTATGGCTTAAGAACTTAGGGTCAGAGAAAAAGCTTGCTCAAGACCATACAGTCAGTAAGTAACAGAACTAAGATGCAAATGCAGATTCCAAAGTCAATGCATCAATAGAATTGTAATACAGGGGGTGAGTGCTGTGGAGCTGCATAGGGTCAGGAACATCAGCCTAATCCTGGCTTTCCAGAGGAAGCGAATCTTAGCTGTAACCAGGAGGATAAGATGAAGCCAAGCTGGAAAGGTCAGAGAAGGGCACTGAGGGAGGGAGAGGGGCACTAGAGAGGAGGCAATACAGGAAGGAAAGAGTGTCCCAGGTTGGAGGAAGAGGATGTGCAAGGCCTGGAGGTGAACCAGAATGGGCTGGTGATCCAGGTGAGAATGAACATGAGATGTCCCCAGCTGGCTCAGGTAGGAATGGCAAAGTGTCGAAATGAACACGTTAGGGGATCTATGGAAAAGAGAGCACACTGAGTGTATAGAACCTGAATTCACTGGAATTTAAGTACGAAAAGTGCATGCAGTTGGAACGATGACGTGAGAGAAGCTCATTACAGGAAATGGGAGAAAAAGAAAGCCCTGCTGTTAAGACCATGAGATGTGTTTCTCTCCTAAGTGTCACCATCCATTCTAGAAGTGGATTGGACATTATCTACTGTGATCCTTGCATTTACCTGAAGAATCTAAGCCTTGGAGAGGGTCAGCAACTTGTTACAGGTCCTAGTGGCTGCCTAAACGGTCCTGACCTGGGCCTGGAACACAGGGTGATTGACCCCAGAGCAGGTCTCTTTTCCATTTTGTCCCACTTGGAGGTAAATCATCAGACAGAATAGAAATCATTTTGCTTAATTTAAATAATAAAGGATAGCGCAGAGAAGGCTTAGCTGCATGCTGCTAGCATGGCCCACCTCCCCTCTGACGTAGGCAGCTCCTACCTACATCAGTGGTCCCTCACCTGGGTGTCCAGAGCAGCCACTCAGCAGGTGCACACTCCTGGGCATGCATGTGTGAGTGGCTTTTGCAGGAAGAAGATTCAGTGCATTCTTAAGCGTATTGTATTTCCATAGCTCTCAAAGGGACTCTGACTCCCAAATATTTTTGCAATAGCAAAGTGCTTTTATTAAAGATCCTAAAAGGCACAATTTTTTTTTCCTAAGCCTACATATTCATTACTGATGAATAGTTTTATTTAATAGTATTTTTGCATCTGGCTTTGCCAATGCACAGCTAGTTTATGTCTATATACATAAAATAGTCTGAGAGGCAGAATTTTCAATCATTGCTATTATCAATGACAATGACTACTGCTTACTAAACACAATATGCCACAAAGGATCCCAAGACCTTTTCCTGTATTATTGTATTTAATCTCAAAAGTAGTCTGTGAGGTAGATACTGTTATTATAATTTTCATGTTACAGAGAAAAAAAATCCCTCAAAAATAAAAAGATTGAGTCACTTGTCCTAGGTTGGTGGTTCTCAAAGTGTGATCCCTCCGGCAGCATCAGCATTACTGAAAATGCAAATTATTGGGCCCACTTCAGACCTAGTGAATCAGAAACTCTGTGGTTAGAGGCCCCAAATCCTTATTTTAATAAGTCCCTCTGGTGATTTTGATACCTTTAGTCATCCAGTTTAAGAACTACAGTCCTAGGGCATCCAGTTAGAAAATGATGCATTTTATTTACTGCTAAATATAGCATCATTGCCCAAATCACACAGCTGGTAAATGACATTGCTGAGATTCAAGTCAGGGAACCAATTGCTAGTTTACCCTCTCTGATTTAAGCGGTGTAGACATAGACAGTGTAACTAGGTTATTGAAGCCTTAGTCCCCATTGGGACTTAATTTTATGACTCTCATTGATCAAGCAACCCTTGGGGTCAAGAACCTCTGCTCAGCTGTCCCTATTGGTTTGTCTTGCACCACTGCATTCTCAGTGTGGGTGTCCAAACCCTGGCGAGCTCCATATCTGAGCTGTGTGACCTTAGGTAATTTTTACTAGCTTTAAGGAAAGCCATTTAGCAGATTTTAATTCCAAATCCACCTGGTAAAAAAAAAAAAAAAAAATCAATAGGTCAGATAATCTTCATAAAAAAATTGACTCTTTCTTATAAGACAAACCTGTAGGAGCATTTCACAATGGCAGCCAGAACCTCATTTTAAATGCTGCCATGGTACAATGGCACGATGTTGAAAGATGAAGCTTGTATTTGGTATGAGTGAGGACTCTAGATTCTGAAGCTAACCACATTAGCTGGAAAGACTTCGTGCATACCAGAAATGTAGAAAATACTGCATCCACTCACAAACAACACCCTATGTCACCTTAAGCCTTGGCTTAATCTCTTGGATTTGACTTGTTCCCTCCAAACTCATTTTAAGGTCTTGAAAATACACAATGCAGCTGCAAAGCTACACTTTGGGACTAAGAACAAGTTTGGGAATAATGACTTGAAATTGGATTCGATGATCTCTTTTCATTTTATAAGTGTTATGAATCCACTGGCTTCTTGCATGAGAAAGAGGAACACTTTCAGCAAATTTCAACCATCTCACAAATCACTTCATCAATAGCTTAATATTCCGATTGTGGACTTTACACAAGATGTGACATCAAACGCAGGACAATCTTGAAATGGCAAATGCCTGGAGGGAGCTGCCGGCCACGGAGTCTGAATTACCTCATACCTTGAAATTAGCAGGGCCTCCTGATCAGGGAGTGGGAGCAAAACATTTTTTTTCTTTTATTAGTAAGTCCCATTAACTCTGGTTCTAGCTTTCGGTACTCCCTGCCTTTCGTAAGGAGTGTCACCCTCACAATGACACAATGTTCTGCCTGTTTGCATTACTAAACACAGGAGGTGCAATGGGGAAGCAGGCTGCTCATAAAAATGAGTTCAGACGCTTGCTACAGACGTGACAAATACCAAGCTGATTTTTATGCAGGGAATCCTGTCTCATTTTATGTGAAAATAAGGTAATAAGACAAAAGGAGCTATAGGACTCCAATTTTAGCTTTTTTAAAAAAAAAACAACATAGCCATACTGATATCCTATGAATCACCACCCCTGCAGTGGAGTCATTTTTTACGGTGTGTGTGTGTGTGTGTGTGTGTGTGTGTGTGTGTGTGTGTGTGTGCGTGTGTGTGTGTAGGGAGAGAGAGATCCCTCTCTACCCATTAGTATAAAAGTTGGATTTCTCAACAGCTTGACAATACTGGAAACGTCTCATCAGTGGCTACTCCATCATGATAAGTATTATTGTGTGATTTTTTTTTTCTTAACAGAATGAAAACAGATGTCATTTGATATTAATGCCTAACCCCAAGTCAATGGTAACAATTTAAAAAGATACTTGAAGAAAAGAAATGAAACTGTAAATAGAATTGTTATAAAGTAAAAACTTCAGGAGTTTATTTCATCTTTTAAGAAAAATCAGTTCCATTTCTTTCTCTCTCTAGAGAGGTAGACAAACACACACAGAAATTCTTTCTCACTTGGAAAGGGTAGCGCCATTTAACTACTGTAGTCATGAGATGGTGAGGGTGGTAGCCAGGAATGGCCCTAAGTGATCAGCAGGATCAGGGAGAGAAAAAAAGCACCCTGTGAGAATGCTGAAGGGTTTGGGAAGTGTTTCTAACATTTCACCAGTCGTTTTTACTTAGCAGCTTTAGATTTTAGATTAAAACAGAGGAGAGATGAGGAAGGCAGACACCAAGATGGGGAATAACAGGGCAGGAGCAACAGAAACAAAGAGACACATTCTCAAAACCCATTTGTTTCTGTTACTGGGGCTATTCTCATTCCTTTCTCTTTATACCCCATTGATACCCCGATGTCCTCTTCATTTTCCCCAGTTGTAGAATTTCAGCTGGCCTCTGACGCCATGAGAAGAAACGAACTCAGTCCAGGCCAATGCAAACGTTTTCCTACAACTCTCTCCCACTTTCCCAAACCCTCCTCCCCCAGCAGTGTCTTCTAATGGCTTCTGTACTCTTGATTTAAATCGCCCTAAATCCCATCCTCTCTTCTACTTGATCCTAATGACTAATCTGTTCTGCCAAGAAGAGATGACACTTCTTGTCAGCCCTTGCCTTCCTGTGGTCAAAATTAATTCGTTCACCCAACATTCATTAAGCACCTACCATGAGGTAGACAGTGGCAGGCAACACCATCACAATCTCTGCCCTTGAGAAACCGCCACAACTACAGTGCTCTATCATTCTATACGAATGCAGACGGCACAATCATTCTCTTTTGAACCTAGAATATATATTTTCAAAGGTTCAGATCTAAAAAATGGTTTAATGCACTAAAGTACCTAGCAAACTCTCCTGGTCAAAAATAGCCATTTAATTTACCAAACTCTATTTAATGCAAGGATTTTATTCTTGGGAAAGGAAACGAATTCCTTTTTTATTGTGGCTTTCAGCCTGGTCTGACTATCAGAATTAGGTTTTGGATCTAATCACAAAATTAACTTGATGATAGCAAACACAAATCGTCAAATCAGATTTTTCTACCAAATAAATGCAATGGAAACAAGATCTCTCCTACCTACAGAAACCATGATCTCATGCTAGAATTTTAGGGAAATAAAGCTTGAACCCTAATGACTATTCATATCAGGAAATATTATTTCTTGTTTGTTGAAATGTCTACCTGTAAGGAACAAATCTAAGATACTTGCCTTTAAAAAGTTTAAAAAATAATTTGAAGAAAAAAAAAAGGAAAATAGGTCTTGTGTCAGTGTTGAGTTAGTTCAGGTAATTATGTTTCTTTCTCCTAAAATAATCATATTTTATGATTAAAAAACTCACAACAGCCTTTCATCGTATTTTTATACATTCCCTTCTGTGTTATTGAGAAACTTGTATAAGCTCACAAAATATAAGTATGCTCTGCTTCTCATGTATTTTTTCCTTTGGATGGTTTTGATTTGTTTTTATTGTTGCTCCATTGAGTAACTTTATAACACCATAACATTTTGTAGAAAAGGATTCCTAGATGAATGAAACCTTTCTGAAATCCTAAAAATCTTACCTTTGCCAAGCTAGCCTTACTGGCATGAAGCCTGCTCCACTTCCTGGTTCTGACCAATAATTTTCTATGCGAACGTCATCATCAAAGCTTGCAGGACAACTTGTGTTCAGCATTTCCAGATACCCGTCCTCCCCTCTGTTATTTCAGTCAACAGCTGCTCAGCCTGTTCTTCCCATCACCGTTCATGATTGCGTTAGACAAAAATCCACCTTTAAAAAAACTGTGAAAACCGAGAACGGCAAAGCAACCAGTGGCAACTAAGAGGCACTCTGCTGTTATCAACCTCAGCTCACAGTCTTGGGCGCATGCCCAGCAGGACTAAATTCTCTATACAGCAAGGGAGAGTTTCAGCTGACCTGCTGTGAATGCCCCAAGTGAGTCACTGCCGTTAACTCCATCAGTGCCACTTGCTGTCTATTTGGACATTTCTGAACAGCTGCTTGGCTCTGATGTCGACTTCTAACTGGAAATGCGGCCTCGTCTGACTCAGTTTCAGAAGAGAAAAAGGGGGAGGCAGAAGAGAGGAGAGAAAACACACATGCTCACTCTCAATCAAGATTGACAACTTTGTTTTTTTCTCATTGATTGTGGTAGAAATCATTGTTGATGAGGTGGAAATACTAAACCCAGTTTGTCATAGTTTCTCTATTTTGTCTCTTAATATATTCCTCATGAAGTTGGATTGGGATCTTCTATTGAAATTATATGCTGCTGTGGAAATTCACCGTCCTTAAGAGCTCACCCCATTTCCATATTTTGTTTTTAACATATCCACTGAATTTTCCAAACACAAAAGTGAATATTTCTTTTATTCTAAAAATATTGTTCATAATATTGAGAATCCATTTAGAATCAATCAACATTTTTGGAGTACTTGTTAGAACAGACTTCTGGGGTAGACATTAAAAAGGATTCTGAGAAATATCAGACATGCTTCCTGGATTCAAGAATTTATAATAAAATGAAGAGAAAAGGCCTTGTTCAAACAGATGGCCCAGGAACAAGATGAGACAGTGTGCACAGAAGTGTCACATGCCTGCTACAGCTACTAGAATCTGTGAGAGCTCAGAGAAAGGCTCTGGGCTGGTGGCTTTAAATCCAGAATGATGGTAACTGATACTAACAACTGAAATGAAATTGACTTCATAAACATGGACGATGTGTCATAGCTGGGCATGCAGCCCAAGTGTCTAAGTTGAAGACTGAAAAACGCTCACATGGCCTCAGTATTTCATTTCAGCAAAAATCCGTGATTTATATGTGTATTGTTGTATGCACAGGCACATGTACACATGTTTTTAAACTCTTATATTGCCAGAGACACTGAGGAAGTGATCATGTACTTATTCTCCTGGGATCATTTACTATTGTGTGGACAGTGAACAAACACCAAGCCGGGTTTCTGGAGTTTAACCCAAAGAAAGACAAATAGATGAAATAGCATAAGGCTTCTTCCATTTTGAAGGTATCTTCTACCTGCTGTTTTTATATATTTCTTGAAAGGAGATTTCAGAGGAGAATAAAGATAGGTTAACTCTTAGTTTTATGATGATAATAATATAACTATAGATTTTCTAACAGCATTTCAGCATTTGTAAAGATTTTTCTTGAACAGTAAACATAGGAATGTTATTCCATGATCATTGGTGCTTTGAGTTAATTTAGCTCTCTGCATTATTTACTCCACTTGACTGCAGTTTGAAGTTGAAGAGAGCATGGTCTCCGGTGCTTGGATAATGCTTCCTATGGAATATGTGAGTAGACTTAGTTACTCTTAAAGTCATCAAATGAGATTGGACCACAAATATAATACAAAAGATAATCTCAAGGTTTTAATCCTGAAAAGCTTGCAAATATTAGAAAACAATGGATCCAAAGGAAATGCCTTGATTTGGGGCACTAAAACCAACTAGTTTTCAGCATAATTTTCCAATTCATATCTAAGGCTGCTTGAATAATTAATAAACTATCATCGGTTTTCCCAAGTCACCAAAATCACACTTAGTTGTGAGTGCAATGTATCCAGATTTTGGTATAATCAAGTCTGCCTTAGACCTTATCTACAGGCTTGATGGAACAAAACGGTTTTTCTCCAAATGGAGAGACAAGTCAGAAAGGGAATCCTCTCTGAAGGGAAGTAAGAATTGCGTGGGGAATACATACCATGGTCGAAATTACAAGTTGATTCATGAGCAGTCTTGCTTTAATACCACAGTGTGGTGATCAATGCAGAAACAGGCAGTGAAACAAAAATGATAAATAAGGTAAACAGATTCTATGGGAAAATGAATGACGATGATAATTCATTTTATGGAGGTGAGAGGATGCTGAGAGGAATTCCCAAAGAAAACAGTTGAGCTGGTTCTGAGTATGCCTTTAGCAGGCTGCCTTGGGCAAAAAGTGAGAGGGAATTTCAACCAGTAAGTGCAATATTTATTCAAGAAGTATTTATTGAAGTGTCTATTATGTGCCAGGTAGTATTGTGAATAATGGGGATATCATTTTGAATACTCGGGATATCATTTTGAACAAAACCAAGTTCCTAATTCATGATGCCTATATTCCCACAGGGAAGGCACAGAGTAAAATCAAATTAATGAATGAAAAAGTAAGTAAATAGATAAATGAAAAATAAATGAAATATAGTTCTGTATTATAATGTCAAATAGAGACAAGAACTAAAAAGAAAAATAATGTAAGGCAAGATGAGTTTATTTCCAATTATGTGGAAGTGTAAAAATGCAGGTGACTTTTATGAATCAGCAAGATCTGATTGTCCTTACAGCACAATATGCTTACTGGGAGTGAGGGTGAGAAAGGGGTGAGAAAATGACAAAAAAGGAGGCAGAATATTTGGGTTTCAAGTCCCATATGATCTTTTAAGCCCTGTTAAGAAGTTTGGGTTTTCTTCTGAAGATAAGTCAGGAGCCATGGAAAGATTCTTAGGTAGGGGATATGGTATGGTCTGTTTTTATGTAGATCACTTCCATGGCAGTATAGAGAACAAATTTTGGGTGATCAACTTGGGAGGTAGGGGCCTCAGTTAGGAAGCTGGTTGCTTGTGGCCTATCAGTTGAGTTGAAAGGATTATTACACACAGGCTGGCCTGTATCTGGTAATCTGAGCTTTAACTAGGAGGAATCCTAGCCCAGGTGGATCACTGTAAATGGTTAACCCAGTTGTAATTGATGTGCCTACTGGCCCTGAATTGAGGGGTTGCTCCTATCTCCCCACCCGACTTGCCTGGAATTTCTGCTTCTGGTAATACCAGAATAGCTCCTGTCAGACAAACTGTATCACAGGTAACAACTGTGAACTCTGTACAAATTATTCAAAACCAATGACTGAATACTCTGGAGAGAGACCAAAGGCAGGCAAAGACAGAGAGGCAATCAATGCTCAGGAGAAGAACATAACAATGATAAGTTTTCTGCTTTTTACAGGCTTTAGCCAGAGAGCAGGTCCAAGTTAGGGCTACACTAGGAAATGAAAACTTGGATCAAAAGCAACAGTCTTACAAGCTTGAAGAACCAGAAAAACAATTTTAGGAGACCAAACCAGACAGAAGATAGCCAGAGAATGATATCCAAAATTTCATGTATAAATTCTGCCCAAATCTCTGATGTACCTTGAACTGTGCATGCACAGGGTAGACTCTAAGCAGTGCTGCCTAGGCTAAAAGAACAGAACGCAGATTTCAGCTGCTGCCCACCACAAGAATGAAAAATTTTGGATTTCAGTTCTAATCAAGTTAACTGTCTGCTTAAAACAAAATAATCAACACCCTTCGTGATTTGGTTGAATTTTCTGAATTCAGGGTCTCCAAAACGTATTACTCGCCATGTCCAGGATTACTAGATATACAAAGCAAGTTTACTAGATATACGAAGAATAAAGAAAATATAACACAAAACCAAGAGAAAAGACTTAATAAAATCCGATCCTGAAATAACCCAGATATTAGCAGACAAGGATTTTAAAGCAGATATTTTAAACATGATCTAAAATAAGAGAAATATGTATTTCATAAATAAAAATGCTAAGTCTCAGTAAAAAAATAGAAACCATAAATAATAACCAAATGAGAACCTAGAACTGAAAAATACAACGCCTGAAATAAGAAATTAACTGGATGGGCTTAATAACTAGGAGATGACACAAGAAAAAGTCAGTGAAGTAGAAAATAGATCAATACAGTCATAAAATCTTAAAAACAGAAAGAAAAAACGGATTGGCTTGTGAAAAGATTTCAAAAGGAAAACAGGGAAAATTTTTTTGAAGTAGCAATGCCTAAAATTCTTCACATTTGGTGAAAAACATAAAGGTTGGAAAATTCAATCAAAGAAAACCATAGTAAGAGCCATTATGATTATTGAAAGTAAACCAGATGGCTGGGTGTGGTGGTCCACGCCTGTAATCCCAGCACTGTGGGAGACTGAGGCAGGCAGATTGCTTGAGCCTAGGAGTTCAAGGCCAGCCTGGGCAACATGGCAAAGCCATGTCTCTAAAAAAATTAGCCAAGTGTGGTGGCGCATGCCTGTAGTCCCAGCTACTCAAGAGGCTGTGGCAGGAGGACCACTTGAGTCTGGGAGGTTGAGGCTGCAGTTACCATGACTGTGGTATCACATTCCAGCCTGGGTGACAGAGTGAGACCCTGTCTCAAAAAAGAAAGAAAGAAAACCAGATAACAAAAAATTCTTAAAGCAGCCAGAAACAATGTAACACATCATATAATAGGTATAGAATAAAAACAATACAAACAATTGCTAACTTCTTATCAGTAACTATGAAAGCTAGACTACAGTGGATCAATGTCATTAATGTGATAAAAGAAAGCAAAAACTTTCAAGTTATCCTTTTATATCCAGTGAAAATAACCTTCAAGAAAGATGGAAATAATCTTCAAGGTAAAATAAAGAAATTTGCAAATAAATACAAACTAAGATAATTTATTGGCAGTATGTCCACACTGCAATATACACTAAAGTAAGTTTTTCAGACTGACAGGAATTTGTACTAGATGCAAATGGAATCTTCAAAATAAATTCAACTCATTTACACCAGAAATGGTAAATATGTGGGCAAAAGACTGCTTAAATTAAAAAAAAACTTTGTATTATGATTTATGAAGCACGTAGATAATGACACATATGACAACTATAGCAGGAAGGATGACGGAATCAGTAAACAGATTTAATTAATTATGACATTTGTATATCATACATGAAGTGGCACACTATTAATTCTAAGCAGACTGTGAAAATGTAAGAATGTTTACAGTAGTCCTTAGAGCAATAACTAAAATTATAATGCAAAGAAGTATAGCTAAAAAGCCTTTAAATAAAATCAGTTTTAAAAATCTATACAGTTAGCCCCAAATAAAGCAGGACTAAAGCTCCACCTTCCTAGTCTCTATATATTCCCTGATGATTTTATTTACTACCCTTGATTCAACCACCACCTGTAAGATGACCTTTTAATAGGTCACATTGAGAGAGAGCTCCAACACAGGAATTTTATGACTCATAAGCCCCCAAATCTATCTATAACCCACATCTCTCTCCTAAGATCCAGACAATATACCTAACACAGAGGTAAAAATGGGAGGCCCACGGCTAGATATGGCCTTTTAAACAAAATTAGGGTTTTTAGAAAATCAGATATTTTTTATATTGAAATTTATATTTCCAAAATCTCTTGGAAAAAAAGTGAAGATCTGAAATACAAATCCTGAATTCCTGCAACAGCACCATTCGTTGAAGCTAAGTATGACCCTACTCTTTAGTCTGAGAACTTACTGATCCTATAATCTCTATCACTCCTTATGTATGACATCTGTTCACTTTACTCAGTGATGAGTGCTGATAACAACTTCAGTGAATGAATTCTATGATTACATCTCCTGTTATGAACACTACACAACTTGTAATGTAATCTGTGTATGCATTAGCTTTTTATCAACCCAGTCATGCTGACCTGAACTGAGTTTGAAGTCAACAAGATCCCTTTTCATAAGGGAAGTTCAATTTATATAGGTCTTTCCATTTTATAGCTGGATGATTTTCTGAATCTCAATGCAGACTTACCTAGTTATCCCTAGTAGCTTTCATTTCACTGTTTTCAGCTCTTCATCATGGACAACTGAGATATTTTGGAATCCCCATTCAGTCACTTACCGCAGTGTCTTTCCTTCTTGATTCTATGTCATTCAGACATCTGACATTATGCATTCTACATTTTCCAATTTAAATGGAACCAGTCTTTGGTGACAGAGAAGGTGATGCCTAATCAGTATTGTCTTAAAATAATTCAGCCTAGGAATAAGTCCTCCCAGATGACATTCTATCTTCACCTGAAGCCAGATCAGTGTTCAGAGAACATGACTTTATGATTGATATTTCTATTAATGCCTTCTTGTTGACCCTAGT
This sequence comes from Pan troglodytes, assembly GCF_028858775.2. Lineage (NCBI taxonomy): Eukaryota > Metazoa > Chordata > Mammalia > Primates > Hominidae > Pan > Pan troglodytes. Next base: position 35,982,251 of record NC_072420.2, read on the forward strand.
ACTTCTGTCTTTTGACAAATTTTCTAATGTCGGGAACATGAAGAACATGAATTGATAGTGTCACGAAAAGAATAATAGGCAGAACATGAGGGAAAGGTTTGAGATATGGGTTGGGCTCTGGTTAGTGTTCAGAATTGGGCGGCCTGCATGGGACTGTCTGATCCAAAGTTTCACTGATTCTTGCCCCTGGGAATGTGAGAATCTGGGAACAGTTTGCAAATGTTTTCATACCCCTCCCATCTTCTTCATCATAAAGGAGCTCATTCATTTAGCTTTCCCTTCTTTTTACTGGCACCTTTTGAAAGAAAGGCAAGAATTAATGTGCATTTGGGAAACAAAAGTTGCCACATACATATTTAGATTGTTAAACTATATTCAGAAAAATGAATAATTTTGGCATATATGTGTAAAGATCTTGGATCTATGCCCTTTTACAATGGGTAGTTACCTGCTTTTCAGCTACACCTCTGATTCTGGAATGAGGAAGAAAGTCTTCATAGTTTAAGAAAAACTGAAGAGCCAAGGACCCCAGAAAACATGGACTGAATGCCTTGAATCAGGGAATATCTCATGCAGTAGTGTGAAAAGCCAGGCATCTTGTGCCTTCAGTTGGTCCAAGCAGCTCTGAGAGTTAACGTATAGCTTCCCTGAGTTAGGGGTGGTTTCTCTGGCCTATATAGAAGATTTTTAAATGGGCTGCTATTGCTCCTTCCTTCTTTACATTCTTAACTTGGGCTGTTGACATTAACATGTTGTAAGAGAAATCAACAGAAGCCAGTTTAGAGGTTTCAGAAATTATGTCTTTGATGTCTAAGAAAAGCATCTCAAACTATTTAAAATATTATATTGTGTTTTTTATTGAGATATAAAATCTACCACAGAAATAAGCCACTGAACCCACAAAAGGTGCATCAATTTCTGTAGAGATGTTTTAGGAAGAATATGATCAAATGTAAGACATGACAATAAAACAGCGTGTGCACAACACTTCTCATCTTCAAAGTATTTTACAAGCATTGCCTTGTTAATGCTCATGGCTCATCCCTGAGATGGCAGGTGTGTGCTATTTATCCCATTCCATAGGTGACAAACCCAAGAAAGGTGAATGGGTCACCTGATGGCGTGGTATCAGATACTGCTGATACCATGGGCATTGGGGTTGACACAGCATTGAGTGTCCAGATGTCCCTTCTGTGACCAGGAAGATTGTCCAGATGTCCTTATTGTGACCAGGGAGAGACTGTGCTGCTTTTTGAAAGCACCCAAGTGCCCTAGCTTCCCTCTTCAGCCTTCTTCTTCCACTGTTCATTTCTACTTGGGCTTGGAAATCCCACTCATTCCCAGAGCTCAACTATTCTCCATGTGTTGGTCCCTCCAACATTTAACTTGCTCTAGATCTCAAGTGCAAGAGCTATATTTCCACCTCTTGATTGGGTTACTTCCTCCGTTCTGTCAGCCTTCCCCAAAAGTCATTTTCTCCACAATTTAACTCATTGTTTCTTGCAGATCTTGGGATCTATACCTCTGCTAAAGGTACCTTCAAATTCCTTGATTCAAAATCTGAGGTTATTTGCAGAATTTCTCTCTTCCTCTTCTCTCACAGGGATATTGTCTTTGCTCTGGCCATGACCAAGAGTGTGATTTCAGGAAAGTTTCTTAACCTTCCTGAGCTTCTGTTTTCTCTTCAGTTTAATAACAACAATAACATGAGGTTATTGTGAGAATTAAAGCACAGAAGAACATCTAGCACATACTAACTACTCAACAGGTGGTAACGAATTACCGCTCAAGTATCCCACCCTCAATTTTCCTTTTCTTTACTCCAGCCAGTAGCCTGGTTCAGATCATCTTTCCTTCTATAACAGACAATTTTTAATCACTTGTTGTTATGGACTGACTGCTGTGTCCCCATAAAATTCCTATGTTGGAGCTCTCTAACTCTCAATGTGACTATTTGGAGATGAGTTTTTTTTTTTTTTTTTTTTTGAGACAGAGTCTCGCTATTCCGCCCAGGCCGGACTGCAGTGGTGCTATATCAGCTCACTGCAAGCTCTGCCTCCCGGGTTCATGCCATTCTCCTGCCTCAACCTCCCGAGTAGCTGGGACTACAGGCGCCCGCCACCATGCCCAGCTAATTTTTTTTTTTTTTTTTGTATTTTTAGTAGAGATGGGGTTTTACCAAGTTAACCAGGATGGTCTCGATCTCCTGACCTGGTGATCTGCCTGCCTCGGCCTCCCAAAGTACTGGGATTACAGGCATGAGCCACCCTGCCCAGTTGGGATGAGGTTTTTAAGGAAGTAATTAAGGTTAAAGGAGGTCATAAGGATGAGCAATAATCCAATAACGTCATTACAAGAAAAGGAAGAGATGCCAGAGATGATCTCTCTCTGCATGCATGCACTGAGGAAAAGCCAAGTGAGCACCAATGAGAAGGCAGCCGTCTGATAACCGGGAAGAGAGCCCCCACCAGATCCTGACCATGCTGCCACCCTGATCTTGGATTTCCAGCCTCCAAAATTGTGAGAAACAAATGTCTGCTGTTTAAGCCACTTTGTCAGTGGTATACTGTTATGGCAGCCTGAGAAGACTAAGACACTTCTAAATAGGTGTCTCTTCCTTTATAATTGCCTCTTCAACAGCACTGTAGTCAGCTATGCAGTGTCCATTCCTCCATTCTTCCTAACTGAAACAACTTTTGCAGTAGCAAATGTCTCATTAAAAATAAACAAGCCGAGCATGGTGGCTCACTCCTGTAATCCCAGCACTTTGGCAGGGTGAGGTGGGTGAGTCACCTGAGGTCAGGAGTTCAAGACAAGCCTGGCCAACGTAGTGAAACCACGTCTCTACTAAAAATACAAAAATTAGCTGGGCATGGTGGTGCGTGCCTGTGATCCCAGCTACTCAGGAGGCTGAGGCGGGAGAATTGCTTGAACCTGGGAGGCAGAGAGCTGAGATCGTGCCACTGCACTCCAGCCTGGGAGACACAGTCAGACTCTATCTCAAACATAAATAAATAAATAAACACTTCCCCACAATTCCTTACATTCTCATCCAGTCTAGCCAATGATTTTAAGCAGGCATCTGGGGGAAGGCATGTCTGTTAAAACTATTGCTTTTCTCATAACAAGTGTGATATTCCATTAACATACGAGTTTGAACTTTGCCCTTCCCCCTTCTTGCCTGAAACTCTGATGCGCTGTTGGGAGGTAGAGCAGCCCTCTCGAAACCTGAGGACTGAAGCATCCACTAAGTGAACAAGGTGGACTCAAGTCCTTGATATTTTCTCTGACTGTTGTGCCCATCCTAGAATGCCAACCTTGACTTCTTGTTTCATTTGAAAAATAAACTATTTGGCTTTAGTGGTGTTCTGTTGGATGCAGATATTACAATCTTAACTGGGAGAGCTTCCAAACTGTTCTCCATGTTACCACCAGAAAAAAAAAAAAAGGCAAGTGACATCTCCATTAGGTCATGCTCCTACCCAAACGCTTCCACTGGCATCTCATTGTATATGAAATAAACTCCAAACCCTGAAGACAACATGAGAATTACTTGCCATCAGCCTGTCTCCTTTCCTGCCTTGCTTCCTCCACCCCAGCTTCCATTCTCTGCTATACCATCTTTGAAAAACCACCTGTTCACCCCAGACACACCCAGCACCTCCTCACCTTCTTGCCTTTGCTCTCTGCCTATAAAGCCTCCCTTCATCCATCTGCCAAGACATGACTTGTTTTGCAAGTGCCAGCTCAAATGTAGCCTTCCCCTGAGGCAGCAGTGTTTCTTCTTATAAGGAATCTCTTGCATCTTGGGGCTCCCATGGTACTTTGCTTTCAGCAAAATCCCAGACTCTTTCACATTCTGCTGAGAGTTAGTATGAATGACATTGCCGACTGTTGAGGCAGCGTGGTTGTGAGTCAGAGTTCAGGAGCCTCAATGCCCAGCCTGGATCACCCCTAACAGCATGAGGTGCTTAGTACTAATCCCTCGAAGGCTCTTTCTCTCTTTTTAGAAACTCTGTAAATTGGGGTAATGATGGTACCTACCGCCTAACAAGCATTGTTGCAATAATTAAAAGAAAATATGCATGTAAAATGCTTACAAAGTGACTGCTACATAGCAACTTAATTTTTTTTATCTTCTTTCCTATCTAGATAAGAATTTTTTTGGTAGCAGTTACTGCCTTATCTGTCTCTCTATAGCCGCTCAGGCTGTAGCATGATGCTGAGTATATGGGAGCCACACAATAACTATTTACTGGGTTAAACCAGTCAATATTTTAAAATTCCCATTCAAATTCTGTTTTGCACAATGATGCATGGAATTAGACACTAAAATATTCAAGCTACACTTAGGTGTCATTTTTTATTTTTATTTTTTGAGTGGAGTTTTGCTCTTTTTGCCCAGGCTGGAGTGCAATGGCGCGATCTTGGCTCACTGCAACCTCTGACTCCCGGGTTCAAGTGATTCTCCTGCCTCAGCCTCCTGAGTAGCTGGGATTGCAGGCACTCACCACCACAGCTGGCTAATTTTGTATTTTTAGTAGACACAGGGTTTCACCATGTTGGCCGGGCTGGTTTCAAACTCCTTACATCAGGTGATCTGCCCACCGTAGCCTCCCAAAGTGCTGGGATTACAGGCATGAGCCACCACGCCCGGCCTACGTGTCTTCAAGATCTTTGAACTTACATGAATTTGTGAAGTTCTCATTAGAACTCCTTTATCCTTTTCTCCATATGCTCTTTTTATCTGTTAATTTATTTTTTTAATGTTAACCCATGCATTATTTTGTTTGTTTCTTAAAGCAAATCTTTACAATAGGTACCGAAAGAAGTAAACCACTGTATAGTCAATAGAGATTTCAGGTGCTGAGAGATGGACTTGTCCTAAGGGGGTTAGAGGCAACAGGGGTTTATGCCCCATGGTAAGGATTCCCTGTCTACTGTTCTTTTCATTAAACAAAGTCCCATGGCAAGAATAACCCCTTCAAGCCTACAAGCCCCAGCAGATATTCCCAACAATGAAAACATGCTCAAGGCGTTTTGGGTGATGAGGTACAATCAGGAAATTGACAATGCTGGGTCAATGCAGTGAGTCTTAGCTATGGGATCAGATGGACTTGGGTTCAATTCGCCCAGGGGTTGGTACACCACCTCTGTGCACCGATATGTGAAATGGGGATCTTGATAATCATGTGATAGATTGTCTTAAAGGTCAAAGTAAGCAATATATGTGATGTACATCCCATTGCATTGTGGATGCTTGGTAAATTTTATTTCCCCACCCCTTCACAGGCTTGATAATTAGCACATATTCATCCAAAAGAAAGAGACAGAGATTTATTATAAAAAATTGAGTCACATTATTATGGAGGCTGGTAAGTCCAAAATCTGCAAAATGGGCCCATTGGAGATTCAAGAAAGCCGATTGCACAGAGGAAGCCTGAAGGTCATCTACAGGAAAATTCCCTGTCAGGGAGGCTGGTCTGTTTCTTTTATTCAGACCTTCAACTGATTGGATGAGGCCCACCAAATTATGGAGGGCGATTTGCCTCACTTAAAGTTCAGCAATGTAAATGTTAATCTCATCCCAAGACACCTTCCACGTTGACACATAAAATTAATCAACACAAATACTATCCTAAAAATGCTTGGTGCTTAATGAGGCCAAGAAAATAATTTCAATTTTTTTAGTAAGTTGCTATTACTTGTGACCAATTACTTCTTCAGAATATACATCAGGTGATGCCTTTCTGTAGATGGATTAGAACCAAAATTGTTGTTCACATTACTACTGTGGGTTCTGACAAGGAATAAGCATCATGTTACAAAATTTGAGACATTTGTGACTATCTGTAGAGGGTTCTAGGGAAACCATGAGCCTGCTTGATGCCTTTGTGCAAATTCTTTTTTTGGCAAATGCTGGCAAGGGCAGTACAGGCTGAATTTTTTCCTTCAGCCATGGTACATGGACAGCTGGTGACCTCAGACCATTTTGTATGGCTTGTGTATTCCACCACACCACATATATGAACTGTGGCCTTAGAATACCTTTTAGTCTGAATCAGGTTATGTTCTAGTCAAGTTGCAACTTAGTGATGCATCATTTATGTCAAAAAATATGTCAGCTGTACTGATTCACAAGCCGAGCATAATAAATGAGCATAATAAACGAATGTAAGTAAAATGGAACCTGTCCCTGACGTTGGGCAGGTCTTTGCCCTGTTTTTCAATGCATCCTGCCACCTTTCTCAGGAACCCAGTGTACCGTCTTCACCAAAACACCAGGACATCTCATTATTCCTTGTGTCAAAGCAAAATCTCTTACAGGAAATTTAAGTAAATTCATCATTTTATTCTCTTATGAGTGAAAGGAAACAAAATGCTTTTTTTCCACATCATGACTACACTGTAAGTTTTAAGATATGAAGTAAACAGCAATTTGTGCTTGAGCCTAGATGTAGAACATTTTCTCCATTGGACATCCTTCAGCCTCTCGACCTTTGAAATAAATATCAGAGACAAAACTTCCCCACCCTCTCACAACCATGGTCAGAGTGTGCATGTGAGGAAAGGGGAGAGTTCTAGCAGCAAGAGCCAAACCAGTCCTGGAGATCACACAGTCAGCCCTCACTGTACCCACCCAAACCACCACCAGTAGAAATAATACAACCATACCTCTCACCTGTACAGCACTTCAATTTTCAATAAGCTTAACTCACACTGTCTTCCATAAAGTTCTTGAACACTTATACACCTATACAATCAAACAAAGCAAAACATACCCAAGCATGAGGTAGTCATCATTCACATTTTAGAAATATGAGGACTGTGGCTAAAATAAAAAGAGGATTAAAAGAGAATTTTAGACCAATATCCCTGATGAACATTGATGCAAAAATCCTCAATAAAATATTGGCAAACCGAATCCAGCAGCACATCAAAAAGCTTATCCACCATGATCAAGTGGGCTTCATCCCTGGCATGCAAGGCTGGTTCAACATATGCAAATCAATAAACGTAATCCAGCATATAAACAGAACCAAAGACCAAAACCACATGATTATCTCAATAGATGCAGAAAAGGCCTTTGACAAAATTCGACAGCCCTTCATGCTAAAAACTCTCAATAAATTAGGTATTGATGGGACATATCTCAAAATAATAAGAGCTATTTATGACAAACCCACAGCCAATGTCATACTGAATGGGCAAAAACTGGAAGCATTCCCTTTGAAAACTGGCACAAGACAGGGATGCCCTCTCTCACCACTCCTATTCAACATAGTGTTGGAAGCTCTGGCCAGGGCAATCAGGCAGGAGAAAGAAATAAAGGGTATTCTATTAGGAAAAGAGGAAGTCAAATTGTCCCTGTTTGCAGATGACACGATTGTGTATTTAGAAAACCCCATTGTCTCAGCCCAAAATCTCCTTAAGCTGATAAGCAACTTCAGCAAAGTCTCAGGATACAAAATCAATTGCAAAAATCACAAGCATTCTTATACACCAATAACAGACAAACAGAGAGCCAAATCATGAGTGAATTCCCATTCACAACTGCTTCAAAGAGAATAAAATACCTAGGAATCCAACTTACAAGGGATGTGAAGGACCTCTTCAAGGAGAACTACAAACCACTGCTCAACGAAATAAAAGAGGATACAAACAAATGGAAGAACATTCCATGCTCATGGATAGGAAAAATCAATATCGTGAAAATGGCCATACTGCCCAAGGTAATTTATAGATTCAATGCCAACCCCATCAACTTGTCAATGACTTTCTTCACAGAATTGGAAAAAAACTACTTTAAAGTTCATACAGAATGAAAAAAGAGCCCACATTGCCAAGCCAATCCTAAGCCAAAAGAACAAAGCTGGAGGCATCACGCTACCTGACTTCAAACTATACTACAAGGCTACAGTAACCAAAACAGAATGGTACTGGTACAAAAACAGAGATATGGACCAATGGAACAGAACAGAGCCCTCAGAAATAATACCACACATCTACAACCATCTGATCTTTGACAAACCTGACAAAAACAAGAAATGGGGAAAGGATTCCCTATTTAATAAATGGTGCTGGGAAAACTGGCTAGCCATATGTAGAAAGCTGAAACTGGATTCCTTCCTTACACCTTACACAAAAATTAATTCAAGACGGATTAAAGACGTAAATGTCAGACCTAAAACCTAGAAGAAAACCTAGGCAATACCATTCAGGACACAGGCATGGGCAAGGACTTCATGTCTAAAATACCAAAAGCAAGGGCAACAAAAGCCAAAATTGACAAATGGGATCTAATTAAACTAAAGAGCTTCTGCACAGCAAAAGAAAGTACCATCAGAGTGATCAAGCAACCTACCTAATGGGAAAATGTTTTGCAATCTACTCATCTGACAAAGGGCTAATATCCAGAATCTACAATGAACTCAAACAAATTTACAAGAAAAAAAAAAAAAACAACCCCATCAACAAGTGGGCGAAGGATATGAACAGATACTTCTCAAAAGAAGACATTTATGCAGCCAACAGACACATGTAAAAATGCTCATCATCACTGGCCATCAGAGAAATGCAAATCAAAACCACAATGAGATACCATCTCACACCAGTTAGAATGGCAATCATTAAAAAGTCAGGAAACAACAAGGTGCTGGAGAGGATGTGGAGAAATAGGAACACTTTTACACTGTTGGTGGGACTGTAAACTAGTTCAACCATTGTGGAAGACAGTGTGGCAATTCCTCCAGGATCTATAACTAGAAATACCATTTGACCCAGCCATCCCATTACAGGGTATATACCTAAAGGATTATAAATCATGCTGCTATAAAGACACATGCACATGTATGTTTATTGCAGCACTATTCACAATAGCAAAGACTTGGAACCAACCCAAATGTCCATCAATGATAGACTGGATTAAGAAAATGTGGCACATATACACCATGGAACACTATGCAGCCATAAAAAAAGGATGAGTTCATGTCCTTTGTAGGGACATGGATGAAGCTGGAAACCATCATTCTCAGCAAACTATCGCAAGGACAAAAAACCAAACACTGCATGTTCTCACTCATAGGTAGGAATTGAACAATGAGAACACCTGGACACAGGAAGGGGAATATCACACACGGGGGCCTGTCGTGGGGTGGGGGGAGGGGGGATGGATAGCATTAGGAGAGATACCTAATGTAAGTGATGAGTTAATGGGTGCAGCACACCAACATGGCACATGTATACATATGCAACAAACCTGCACGTTGTGAACATGTATCCTAGAACTTAAAGTATAATAAAAAATAAATAAATAAAAATTTTAAAAAAGGAATATTTAGTAATTTGCCCACGATCACATCACAAATACGTGGCAGAACTGGGTTTGAAAACAGATTCTCTTCCATCTTGAGCAATCTTTGGTCCAGATTTCACAGCAGCCACAAGAGGAGTGGGGTGGGACTGCACCCTCTTTTCTTATTCACACCTCCTCCTCCATCGAGGCTGCAACATAGTTCATTTTCGCCTGACCACCCCCAGATGCAATGGGTTTGCAGGAAAGAAACACATCATTCAATCAGCTGCTATTTCTCAAAGCCATCTGGAAAGGCTGTGCTGGATTGCACTGAGGTGAAAAGCAAAGCAGTTCTCTCCGATTCCTTCATCCTGCATGGGTCCAGGCACTTCTGTGCCTCCTTTCCTTTCACCTAAAATGCTTCCTGGATTCACAAGAAATGTGTAATCCACGATGGTCCCTCGCTTTGTCTCACACACTAACATCTACATATTTCTGTGGCATCTCATGTTTATTTAGTCTGATGATAATTTTTCATTCTCTTTTTTCTTTTGCTTGGTTCTGTTTGCCTGATGTTTCCATGCCTTGCCTATATGATTTATGGTGAAACTCTCCAGACGTAATTATTTGGTGTAAATATAATGGCGGAAAATTAATATTTATAGCATTTAAGGAGTGTTGTATTTTTGTTGTTAATGATGACGTTGTTTCAAAATTTCAAGACTCTCTTTGGATAATTGATGTATTCATATTTAACATGCAATAATATTGCACAAGTGTATTGGAAAAAGCAGGTGTTGAAATTGTTGGACCAGTTCTTTTTCATTTGACACCTACTCTTTACCCTATTGAACTTCACCTTCTTTGTCTCTGAGCACTTCTAAACTGCAGAAGACACTTGCCACTCTAAATTCACGTTGACTGTTCCACTAAAGCAACAGAAGTGATATCAAGTAGATTCATATATTTTAAAGGCCAAAGAGTATTGGTTCAAAAATTGCTCCTTTTTAAAATATACTCCATATGGCCATGGGTTTCTCAAGGAGACCACAGTTTGATTTAAGAACATTTTTCCCTCTTGAGAAAAACAAAAAACCACACTAACATATCTAGAACATTTTTCCTGCCCTCTCTTTGCACAATACCCCACCTAGTATTATGAGGGATTGTAGGCCTAACTAAATACCCCCAACTTACCTTAAGTACACACCCTCCGAACTCCCCAAACCAGTTAGGCCTTATTGAAAGAGTTTTGCCATTCAAACGCCTTCCCAGTTGTCCTGTCTTAGCCACACCCACAAAACAAATGCAACTGCTCACTCTAGAGCCAGCCGGTGGGCAAATAGAGCTCTGCTTCCAGCCTCTCCCAGGCCAGGCATACATTTGGCCTGAAGCTGTTTTGCTGTTTTGTACAAATGGAAGCCACTCAACTGCTTTTACACCTTATTTTAATGCCTTATTATTTCAAAGGGATCTCTGTTCTTATTGACAATAATTACTGTTAACTCCCCCATCAAGTTCAAAGGCTTCTGTGATTATGAAACTTCTTCTAAAGACTAGCCGATTAATCCAACTTGTTATTAAATTAGAACTATATTCTTGACCTGTTTTAATGGAGGTTTTATTATTGCTTTCCTAATAAGCTTAACTATCACCTTGAAATCACATCAATATTTCTCTAATCTTTATTATCTCTATTAGGAGTCCATGGGCTCACTCGCTATTAGATAGGCATTTAATGTCTCCTATAATCTGGCCCTAAATTATCAAATTCATTTCAACTCCCTGATTCCCCCACCTCCGCCCACCTGGTCCCTCCTCCTCCTCAATGCACTTGCATCTTCTTGTCCAACCAAATACAGAGCTTTATACTTTGATGTCTGAACACACGATATGTACATATATCAGCCTCTTTCCTTTACCCTGCAAGCAATGGCCTCTCCCTTCCTTTCTCTGTCCTCTTCCTACCCAGCTCCTCCAGCCTGCCTTGCTCACTCTGCCAAGGCCATAGGATCTTGAAAACGCCTATAGCCTCTCCCACCCATGTGGCACTAGTACACAGAGTTTAGCACTAATTTAAGACTTGGTGTTTATCTCTAGCTCCTAAGTTCACAGCTAGAAAACAAACTTCAAGGAAGTGGAGTTTGCTCCTATGTTATTGTGGTTTCAAACTTTGACAAAGGAAAGAATCCCTAGACCTGGAATCTGAAGAGTTGGCAGGCAGTAAATAGTTCTAGCGATTTATCAGCTGTATGGTCCTGCATTTGCCACTTACCCTTCTCTTGGCCTCAGTTTCTCATTCATAAATTGGAGAAAATGCCTTTTCCGACTACCTGACTGCATTGCTGCAAGGAGCAGACGTGTTGCTCAGGCAGAAAACCTTGGAGTTGCTTTGGCTCTCCACTATCTTCTACTCTCAAATCCAAATCATCAGTGAATTCTGCTGGCTCTTCCACCACAGCCTATCTTGGCTGAAACCACTTCTCGCCACCTTCAATTTACCCCCTGGCCCTCACCCTAACCCTTCTCAATTGGATTGTTGAAATACCCTCCTAACTCATCTTCCCGCTTCTACCCTTGAGTGGTGCTCCCTGCAATCTCTTTCATGTGATGTTTCAAAGCCAGTGTCAGAATATCACTGCTCTGCTCAGAACTCTCTAGCACCCTATGGTCTAGCTCGGGATAAAGTGCAAAGTCCTGACAGGGTGCCTCTCAGCCCACCTCCTTCTGCTCTCCCTCTCAACCACCACTCTAGCGATTGCCTCCTCTTGCATCTGGAACATCAGAAGGGCCGAGTTCTGACTTACTTTTGCTTGGCCTGGCATGAACCTCCCCGAGTAGCTGCTCGATTTCCTTTCAGCACCACTCTCTGTGTTTTCAGCCCACTTTGACAGGAGACTCTCTGAATGGCCCCTTGAAAAGCACCTTAACCCACCTACTCCCCGAACATGCTTTCTTCCTCTTCAGAGTTCTTATCACCAATGACATAACATGTATTTATGTGCTTATGTCTGTAGTTTCTGTCTGTCTCTGCTAGAACGTTAGCCTCATGAGAGCAGATGCCTTGTTTGGTTTACTGCCATATCCCCAGCATGAGAGTTCCTGGAACATAGTAGGTGCTCAATAAATACCTATAAAATAAATGAACAAGCGAATGAATGAATATAATGGAGTTTATTTGAAACTCTACAGTTTTAATCCACTGTTCTCTACCTTGGTTGTCCATTAAGATCCACTGAGGAATTTTAAAGAATACTGATGTTCAGAACACACCCTAAACCATTTAAATCAAAATCTATTGGACTGAAGCCCAGGTGTTGGTACTTTTAAAAAACTCCCTAGATGTTTCCAATGTATAACCAAGGTTGAGACCTATTGCTCTCGAGCATATAAAACAGTATTTGTTTCTAATTGGATTTGCGTTCCCAGCTAGCACCTTGCTAGCTAAGTGCCTTGTACATTTCAAATACTTCTTGATTAGCTGTTTTTAAAAATGACCACTTTTAATGCATAAAATAGTTTGTGCACTGGGAAAACCTCAATACTATTTTACTTGGTTAGATTTAGATCTGTATCTTATTTGGGGAATGGAACCACAAGAATTGAGTAGCTATTCTCTGCAAGGTACTCCGCCAGTTACTAAAGATACAAATCCCATTTAATACCCATGTAATGACGATAATATTTTTCATATGGTAAACCAATGTATTTTTTTTTATTCCTTGCAAATCATTTTGCCCTGTGGCTCCCCACAGATTGAATCAGAGGCATTTATTGCTTCAGGGGAAGGCAGATACTGCCTAAAACAAAGACAACTTTGTTCAGCTTTGAGGAGCAAACTAGATTTGTTAAGCTCAGACGAGACAACAGTCTTGAAAGCTAAGCTTGTGGAGAGAGAAAAGAATTTGATAAATACTCAAAGCTTCCCTTTAATCATAAATGAGAAAACTTGTGGGAGTGACGAGTAAGTTCTCAAACTTTTTTTTATTTCAGGACACCTTTGCAATATTAAGAATTATTAAGGCCCCAGATAACTTTTGTTGGTTTACAGGGGTTATATGTTTATCAGTAGTTACTATATTTATAAATTAAAATTGAGACATGTAAAAATATTTATTAATTCATTCTTATAAGATCAATGTTAAATCCATTACATGTTAACTTAAGGGATACATTTCTGGGAAATAATTACATTGTCCAAAACAATATGTAAGGAGTGACTTTTTAAAAAAAATATTTTTTGGAAATCTCTTCAATGTCTAGTTTGATAGAAAGTTAAATTTTTATATCTGCATCTGCATTCAGTCTGTTTCAATCTGCTGTTTTGGTTGAAGTACATGAAGAAAATCCAGCTTCACACACATATTTATTAATAGTTCAAAAATGCAAGGTATATTAATCGCCATTTCAGATTATTGTGGAATTATTCTTTGAAAAAAATCCTACTTCTTAATGTTTAGTTGCCATATGGAATTTCAAACTATAGCAATGAATTTTCATACTTTGATATATTAAACTTAATTTATCCATCTCATGCTTTGAATAGATCTTTTACTCATGTATGTTTTTGTAACATTATGTATTGGCCACTTGGAAAATATCAGTTCACTAAGTTATATAGATCTTTCAAATGTTGACACATTTCATTACTCAGTATTTTAAAAAATCACATTTGTTAATATCACTATCCATGTCATCAGAAATGTCTGTAAGCACTTGGAAGTAAGTTCACAGGGGTGGAAACAAATTTCTAAAATTCTTATTTTTGTTGAAAATTCAAATTTTATCATTAGCAACAAATGTTCTCAGCTGTTTTTCTTGAAGTGACAGGCTTGCTTTAATCATTTTCAAGAAAATATCTCCATAACACCTACGTTTGAATAACTATAGTTTGTACGTCAGTTATTTTTCAAATAAGAGTGGTGTTTTATGAAAAAGAGGCTAGTTCAGAATACTCACAACTTGCTTCTGCTTCTTCAGACAACCACTGTGGTCCAGTATGTAGCAGAGGTGGTTTATGCATACTTCCTGTCTGGTTATATAAAATATTAAAAAGATGTGTACTCAAGGGATGAGATTTAATAGCATTAATTTTTTTATTGCTTCATGGAGGACATAATTTAATGAAACTGATTTTTTTAACTGTACATGGATGGCGGAAAAAAATGCAGTGACTACTAGTTGTGTTTAACAGCACTGTCTTTTTTTTTTTTTTTTTTTGAGACAGAGTCTCACTCTGTCACCTAGGTTGAAGTGTAGTGGTGCAACCTCAGCTCACTGCAACATCCGCCTCCCGGATTCAAGTGATTCTCATGCCTCAGACTCCTGAGTAGCTGGGACTACAGACGTGCACCACCACGCCCGGCTAATTCTTGTATTTTTAGTAGAGACGGGGTTTCGCCATGTTGGCCAGGCTGGTCTTGAATTCCTGACCCAAGTGATCTGCCCGCCTCGGCCTCCCAAAGTACTGGGATTAAAGGCGTGAGTCACTGAGCCTGGCCTCATACCACTGTCTTGATTGTTGCTATGGTGCTCGTAATTTTACACACCAATATTTTTACAACATCAATGAAGAATGTCGATACATTTTTTAAAAGCAAATAATGTCTTTGTATTTATCAAAATCGTTTTGTGCCTCATAGACACCCCTGCTAGGGTCTCGGGGATGCCCAGCAGTTGACATGTCACACTTTAAAGACTCCTGCACTAGACTAATCATAGAGGATGTGATATAAAGGAAGCCCCATTTCTTAAAGGTTTCAGGAAGAAGGGAAGCTTCTGGTCCCTTAAGCATGGAATGAAAAGTGGAGAGGATATAACTGGCAGGGTGGAGACATGGGCAGAGACATGGAGTTTGAAACAACCAGAAAGATTTGAGGGCATGGCTGGGTGCAGTGGATCATGCCAGTAATCCCAGCACTTTGGGAGGCTGAAGTGGGAGGATTGCTTGAGCCCAGGAGTTTGAGATCAGCTGGGTAACATAGTGAGACACCCATTTCTACGACAAATAGAAATAAAAATTAGCCTGGTGTCATGGCATACACCTGTAGTTCCAGCTACTTGGGAGGCTAAGGTGAGACGGTTGCTTGAGCCCAGGAGTTTGAGACTGCTGTGAGCTATTATCATGCCACTGCACTCCAGGCTGGGTTGACTTATCTTTTGTGTAAAAAAAATAAGAAAAGATTTGAGAGAAGTTCCCCAAGGAAGGTTTGTTTCTCACTTCCCAGGGTATAGCCCAGAGGAACATTCACCTCCTGAGAATAGCCTGATATTCAGTATGGCATGGGTCCCACATGGTGCTTCCCAAGATGCAGACTGAAAATGGCCGGTACATGACACCATACTTAATAGTGAAAGACTGAATTATTTTTTTCTAAGATTGGAAACAAGGAAAGGACATCTACTCTCACCACTCTGATTCAACATAATACTAAAAGTTCTAGGCACTGCAATAAGGCAAGGAAAATTAATAAAATGTATGCAAATTGGAAAGGAAGAAATAAAAACTGTCCCTATTTGCCGATAACATAAATGTCTGAATAGAAAAGCCCAATGAATCTATCAAACAACAACAAAAATTTCCTAGAAGTGAATTAAACAAAGTTGCCAGATACCTAATTAACAGACAAAAATCACTTGTATTTATATCTACTAAGAATGGACATGTGAAAACTGAACTTAAAAACAGTACTATTTATAATCATGCCAGAGAAATTTAAATATTTTGGTTAAATAAACTTAACAAAACATGTATAAGATCTATATGCTAAAAATTACAAGATGCTGATAAAGGAAATTAAACAATGCTTAAATTAATAGAGAGGCATACCATGCTCATGGATTGGAAGAGTCAACATAGTAAATACATCAGTTCTTTCCAGCTTGGCCTATAGATTAGATAAAACTTCTATCAAAATCCCAGCAAGATTTCTGGAGGCACAGATAAGCTTATTTCAAACTTTATATGGAAAGGCACTAGCCCTAGAATAGCAAAAACAATCTTGACCAAAAAATGAATAAAGTGCAAATAATTAGTACTTGCTATTAATAGTTATTAATTCTATATAGCTGTAATATCAAGACAGTGAGGAATAGACAGTGGAACAGAACAGAGAGCCTAGAAATAAACCTACACAAATATGTGCAACTGATTTTTTTTTCTCCTAGAAAGTAAATTCCAATTGTGATAAAGTATGCACAAAAGAACTAAGAACACAGTGAAATACAATAATTTTAATTCTGACCATGAGTGATTTTTAAAAATTAAGTATAAGTCCAGGCATGGTGGCTCACGCCTGTAATCCCAGCACTTTGAGAGGCTAAGGCAGGCAGATCACGAGGTCAGGAGATCAAGACCATCCTGGCTAACATGGTGAAACCCCATCTCTACTAAAAATACAAAAAATTAGCCAGGCATGGTGGCAGGCACCTGTAGTCCCAGCTACTCAGGAGGCTGAGGCAGGAGAATCACTTGAACCCGGGAGGTGGTGGTTGCAGTGAGCCATGATTGTGCCATTGCACTCCAGACTGGGTGACAGAGCGAGGCTCTGTCTAAAACAACAACAACAACAACAAAAATTTAAGTGTAACTCACATACCCCCAAAATTCACCCTTTAAAGTATGCAATTCAGCAGCTTTTATTATATTCATAAACTTTTCCATTGCTACCACTACCTAATTCCAGGACATTTCCATCACCCCAAAAAGAAACCCTGTATCCATTATCAATCACACTTCATTTCCTCCTCACCCAACTCGCAACCATTAATACAGTTCCTTTCCATAGAGTTAACTATCCTGGGCATTTCATATAAATGGAATCATACAATGAGTGGCTTTTTGTGTCTGGCTTATTTCACAGGCCAGAATGAACCCAGGAGACAGCCCCTAGACCCAATGTGGTTCTAGCACCTACAACTTCCACCTTCAAACCAGGATGATGTATAAATTCTGTTTATATTTGTTTTGATGCCCCTGGAAAGAAATCCCAAATTGACTTAACTCAAATCCTCAAAAGACTACCCATTTATGCAAAAGTGACTGAATTAATCTGAAAGAGTGTTTTAAACCAGTTAAAACTAAGACACTCATACTGACCAGTTTGACTTTTCTTCCCCTTTTATAGGGGAACACAGAAGCTCCAAAATGAGACCAGTTATGGAAAATAAGGAACATTCTAATTTTTTTTTTTTTAGGATCTGAGTCATACCATTTAAGTTCCCATCTTCTCAGCTCCTAACAATCCTAGATTCAAGATGAGGAAACTGAGGCTCAGAAACATTGAGAGACTGCCCAATGTCACATGTAAATTCAAGTCTGTCTGCTTTCAAATCCATTTTTTAAGCAAAGACTGACTTTTGATAATAAGATTAATATCAAAGCTAGATGCTTTTCATAAACTTTTACTAAGAAGGGTCATATACTGTAACATCTCACCCAAATCAAGCTCTACAATTTTTGAGAACTTATAAAGCAAAGCAAAACAAAACAGAATTTTCTAATTTTCAGAAACTCCTTTATATAAGCTCCCCAACCTTATTACTATTCAAAATTTAAAACATTTTTTTAAAAAAAGGATAGCAGTAAAAAAATTACAACCAGTAGTCAATTAGTATATTACTTACATGCTGCTTAATACTGGGTGGTATTTATTGAACATCTACTCGGCGTCTATCCCTAGGCTAAGCAATTTCCATGCATCATCTCATTCCAGTTTCATGACCAACTTTTGAGGAAGGCTGAGTAGCAGAACCCAGGACACACCCTGAGTCAGTAACAGAGCCAACTTCAAGCCCCTCTGGTCTCTGGAGCCTACACTCTTTTTATTGTTTGTTTGTTTTTTGAGATGGAGTCTTGCTCTGTCGCTCAGGCTGGAGTGCAATGGTGCGACCTCGGCTCACTGCAACCTCCGTCCCCCAGGTTCAAGAGATTCTCCTGCCTCAGCCTCCCGAGTAGCTGGGATTACAGGTGTGTGCCACCATGCCCAGCTAATTTTTATTTTTAGTAGAGATGGGGTTTCACTATGTTGAACAGGCTGGTCTTGAACTCCTGACCTCAGGTGATCCACCCGCCTCGGCCTCCCAAAGTGCTGGGATTACAGGCGTGAGCCATCATGCCCGGCCTATTTATTCTTAAGTTCCTAAAAAGGTAGTACATGAAAGAGAGAAAGTGTGTGTGTCTCTATGTGTGTATACACATACAAACATGCAGGTGCCTGCTGAAGTTTCCTCAAAGCACTGACATATTACTTTATTTTGAAAAGATAATTTTTGTGATTAACCGCCCCTGGATAAATTTTAGTGATAGAACTTTTAATATGTGGATTATGAAAAAAATTTAAGCCTTGTTTCTTTTGAGATTTAAACTATACTACAACCAAATGTAAGCGACACAGTGCGTTAAAGGTTGAATTGTATGTTCACAAAAAAGATAGGTGGAAGTACAAACCCCCCAGTACCTTAAAATGTGATTATATTTGGAAATAGGGTCTTCACAAATGTAATCTAGTTAAGATGAGGTGTTTGAAGTTTAATCAAAATATGACTGATGTCCTTATAAGAAGAGGAAAATGCAAAAATGCCACGTGACGGTAGAGGCTGCGAGTGGGGTGAGGCAGCTGCAAGTCGAGTAATGCCAGAGATTGACAACCCCTGCCAGGAGCTGGAAGAGGAAAGGAGGGATTCTATCCAGAATTTCAGAGGGGGCATGACCCTGCTGACACCTTGATCTAGAAATTCTGGTCTCTAGAACTGCAAGAGAATAAATACATTTTTGTTATTTTAAGCCACTCAGATTGTGGTATTCTGTTATGGCAGACCTAGGAAACTGACACCCAGGGCTTCAGACAGGAAGGGGTGGGTGCTGTGGGAAGATGATCACGTCCTAGAGAAAACGAGAAGAGGAATAACAATGACATGGAAAAGAGGTGACGTGTTCTGGAAAAAGAGGAAGTTTTGATGTACCTACTTTCTTGTTTTGATTTTCTTAGAATTCAAAGTAAGTATGCAGAAAAAGATTCATGTGAATTGGATATTGCAGACATAATCAAGGAAAGCCAGCTACAAGTCTTGCTGCACTTAAGTGTAAGGTTGAATCAAAATGGATGGTAGAGTTCACAAAACAGAACCAACCATTTATCATAGTTACTAAAACGAATATCACATAATGTGTATTTGTGTGTGTGTGTAAAATTTAGTGCACTCAATAGCATTGAGCCTCATTAAAAAAAGAACATGTTGGCCAGGTGGCGTGGCTCACGCCTGTAATCCCAGCACTTTGGGAGGCCGAGGTGGGCAGATCATTTGAGGCCAGGAATTTGAGACCAGCCTAGCCAACATGGAGAAACCCTGTCTCTACTAAAAAATACAAAAATTAGCCGGGCATGCTGGCATGAACCTGTAATCTCAGCTACTCGGGAGGCTGAGGCACGAGAATCACTTGAACCTCGGAGGAGGAGGTTGCAGTGAGCCGGGATTGCACCACTGCACTCCAGCCTGAGTGACAGAGCAGCCTATATTAAAAAAAAAAAAAAGAAAGAAAGAAAGAAAAGAAAAGAACATGTTTTAGGAAATTTCTTACTGATTTTTTTCTACTTCAGATCTCACATGTTGACAATGTTGCTTCAAATTCTGGTGTCTTAATAAAACAACCCTCAGAGTTCTTTACGTCAGAAATGTATGATGATCATAGAAGAATTAGATAATTATTACTGGATATACCACAAGAGGAAACATGTATTATTCTCCATACAGATTTACATACACTGATCTATAAAGGGTATGGGGCAGGTTCTGAAGTGAGTCATCACTTTGTCCCAGGAAGGAATGGGAGAGACGCCTTATCAGGGTGGCCCATGGGACACTCGGTGAAGGCTTTTCTGGGGCCTCTGCTGCTTTTCCCATTTTGTCCTTGAACTGGACAATTGGCCTGCACCCACAGACCTGCTTCCTGTCAGGAATTTGTTACCAGGCCTTGCCTTTGCTTCCTCCCAAGCTCAAAGACTCTTCAGTTATTTTAACCCCGGAAAGACTGGAGCAAACTCTGCCTGTCCTCTCTGAGGAGCTGGTGTTCTGTTTCACCAGCTATGACAATGCAGGGGTATTTTTGTATTCCCATTTGTGGGAGATAGTCTTTTTTATTTTACTTGTGATAAAACTGTCACCAAATTCTGCCTTCATTTCTCTGGTTCGGTGCACTCCCTTGGGAATTAACCTGATGGCAAGTTGTAGCCATGCCATCAAATAACTGACACAAAATACATTTCTTAAATGGGCATGTTAATACCTCAGAACTTGAGTAAACGTCCAATGTGGCCATTTTTTAAAGTTGTCCTCTTTTATTTTAGGAATGAGGAACTCATTCACACTAGCATTGTTAGAGGGATGGGTAGTGGTGAGCTACATCCAGAGTGATAAGGAGGTCCCAGGAAGGTCCCAGGACACTCCCAGAAGGAGCACAGGGAGGTTTGTCCCAGTTCCCCTTTAGATGACACAGATTCATGCTGCCACGATGGAATGACCACCCTTGTCCTCCTCTGCTTTAGCCTCATTTCCTCTCTCCCTCTGTCCATGGACGTCTGTAGGTGAGCACCTCCATTCCGACGGATGCACACGCCATCTTAATGGTGATGCTTCTCTGCCGAGCTCCTGGCTAATGCATGCAATTCCTCCTCCACTTGGAACACAGACGTCTCAAAGTTAAAATGTCCAAAGCAGCCTTATTGTTTCTTCCCCAACCCCCATCTCTATCCCTTCTTGATTTTCCACATTTTAGAAAATTGGGCAATGGGCACCCTAGCCAATCACCACCAGCCAGACCATCACCACCTGCTGGATTCACCAACAGGAGCTGTCGATGCCATGTGAAGACTCCAGTTCAAATCTGTCACTTCCCCTGCCCTGCCTGGGACCCTGTCCCTGCCCCCTCCTCTCTCTCAACCCTTAGAGTCTGCTATCCATGCTCCACCCTGCAGACAGAGTGGCTGCTTCTCCAGCTGTAAGTGAGCTCGTTTCACTTTCCTGCTTAAAGCCCTCCCCGTGGTTTCTCAAGGCACTTAGAGTAATCCCTAAACTTCTTACTACAGCTTCCAAGGCCCTGAATGACCCTATCCCTGCCAACTTCTCTGGGTCCGTGCCAGGCCACATCTAGCTCATTAACTTGGAGCCACGCTTCTCATCTCAGAGCTCATTCCCACCTCAGGGTCTTTGCCCTGCAGTGCCCTTGGACTGGGCTGCTCTCCCTGTGATCTTCCCAAGGCAAACTCCTTTGAATCCCTTAGGTCTCAGCAGAAAAGGCACCCCCACAAAGAACGGCATAGACCAGTCTACCTAAAGCAGGCCATTGCTCCACAGTGTCCCCAATTCAGCCTTACTATCGTATCCTTCAGAAAACACAATTTATGAGTATTTTTGTCTATTTTATTTTTATTGCAGTATAACGTAATACAATAAGGTGACTTAATTTTAATGTGGAGCTTGATGAATTGTGACATATCTAAACCCGTGTAACCACCACCAGATCAAGAAGTGGAACATTACTACAAACCCAGAAGATTGCCCTGCATCCTTTCCAAGTTGGTCCTCAGAGTGCCTTCTTCCCTATTTCCAGAGATAAGCACTATTCTGACTTCTCTCACCATTGATTAGTTGTGCTTGTTCTTGAACTTTATAGAAATGTAATCACATAGCAAATACTCTGTTGTGTGTGTCTTCTTTTACTGAGCAGAATGCTTTGAGATTCATCATGTAGTTATGTGTAATTTGTCCTTTTTTATGACTGTATAACATTCAGCTCTATGATTATAACTTATTTATTCATCCTTTTGCTGATACTTAAACTGTTTTCAATTTTTAGCTATTATAAATGAAACTGCTAAAGACATCCTGCACGAGCCATTTGGTGGACGTAAGAATGCACCTCTGGCTCATGCCTGTAATCCCAGCACTTTGGGAGGCCGAGGCGGGCAGATCACGAGGTCAGGAGATCGAGACCATCCTAGCTAACACGGTGAAACACCCGTCTCTACTAAAAATATAAAAAAGTTAGCCGGGCGTGGTGGCAGGTGCCTGTAGTCCCAGCTACTGGGGAGGCTGAGGCAGGAGAATGGCTCGGGAACCCAGGAGGAGGAGCTTGCTGTGAGCCAAGATTGCGCCACTGCACTCCAGCCTGGGTGACGGAGCGAGACTCCGTCTCAAAAAAATAAATAAATAAATAAATAAATAAATAAATAGAATGCACCTCTGTTGTTGGGTATATGCCAGACAGGGAATTCTGGGTCTGAGGGCAGACATATGTTTTAACAGATTATAGCATTAGTTTTAGTTTTAATTTTGATTTGTGTCTTCCCTCGTGGAATTCATCTCTGTGAAGGCTAGAACCTGTTTACCTTGTCTACCTTTACACCCTAACACCCAGTGCAGTGTCTAGCACATTTTAAGCACTCAGTTAATATTTGTTGAAACAATAGGTATATGATTCTGTTCATTCCACTTCTTTCTTTTCTTTTTTTGAGACGGAGTTTCACTCTTGTTGCCCAGGATGGAGTTCAGTGGCATGATCTCGACTCACTGCAACCTCCACCTCCCGGGTTCGAGTGATTCTCCTGTGTCAGCCTCCCAAGTAGCTGGGATTACAGGCATTGCACCACCACACCTGGCTAATTTTGTATTTTTAGTAGAGACAAGGTTTCACCATGTTGGTCAGTCTGGTGTTGTACTCCTGACCTCAGGTGATCCACCACCTCGGCCTCCCAAAGTTCCGCTCATTCCATCTGTGATCCTTCATTTCAGTTTGTGCCTCTCCAGCTTGTCATATCCTTTCATGGTACATTTTAAGCATCAGTTTTCATTGTTAAATGCCGTATTCTCTTTGTGCTACTGCAAATTCCAGACAGAACCTGAGGAATCAGCCCAGCCTTTTCAGCCAGCCCCACACTGTTGTGAGCAGACTCAACACTGGCCCCCTTGGGCTTGGGGCCCCCCTAGGCCTATCAAGTGTGGCTGAGGAGTAGAGTGGCATGGCCAACCCATGCTCGCCTCTGTGCAGCGTCTCATAGGATTCAACTGTGGCTGGAATTTTAACATTCGTCCTGACTGGCACATGTATGTACTTGGCACAATGCCTGACATAAAATTATACTCAGCAAACAAACTACTATCATGTATTTCCATTATTACCAAAACTTCTACTACTTCTCCTACTGATATCATAGTCCATAATTGGCCTTCACCAGGTTAGACAATCAGATATTCCTTAAAAAGCCAACCACAGTTCGGGAACATTAGTCTCTAATTTCTACATGTCCAATGTTGTTTGGGATCTGTAGATTACAAAACACAAAAGTCTTAATAAAAGGAAACTGTTAGCCACTTTATGCAGTAAACGAGAATGCGTCATCTGAGGTACATACATTCCAATTTCTTTTAGGAAAGGGGTAGAGTCATTTATGTTAAAACTCAACATTTTATATTTAAATATCCATCTGTAATGGACAGACTAAAAGTGGCCCTCCTGACCCCCACCTCCTAGTATTCACACCCTACTGTGATCTCCTCTTCAGTGTGAGCAGCACCTGTGACTTGCTGCTAAATAATAGAATATGGCAAAAAGACAGGGTGTATGGGATTAGGTGATTATATTACATAAAACTGCATCATCTGGCTGGGTGCAGTGGCTCACACCTGTAATCCAAGCACTTTGGGGGGCTGAGATGGGTGGATCACAAGGTCAAGAGATCGAGACCATCCTGGCCAACATGGTGAAACCCCGTCTGTATTAAAAATACAAAAATTAGCTGGGTGCAGTGACACACGCCTGTAGTCCCAGCTACCCGGGAGGCTGAGGCAGGAGAATCACTTGAACCTGGGAGGCAGAGGTTGTAGTGAGACGAGATTGCACCACTGCACTCCAGCCTGGGCAGCAGAATGAGACTCTGTCTCAAAAACAAACAAACAAAACAAAACAAAACTGTATCATCCATCTTCCTGGAGTCTCTCTCTCCCTTGCTGGCTTTGAGGAAGTGAGTAGCTATGTTGGGGAACCCCACACAGCAAGGAATTAGGAACAGCATCTAGGGAGTAAGGGCAGTCTCCAGCCTGCAAGGGCCTCCAGCTGACACCCCCAATAAAATAAGCCCTTTAGTCCTAAAACCACGAGGAACTAAATTCTGCCAACAACTACACGAGCTTGGAAATGTATCCTTCCCCAATCAAGCCTCAGATGAGACCACAGCTCTAGCCAACACCTTCATTGCAGCCTTGTGAGTCCTTGAGACTGAGAACCCAACTAAACTGTGTCCAGACTTCTGACCTACAAAAACTGTAGATGATAAATGTGTGTTGTTTTAAGCTACTATGTTTGTGGTGATACTGCTTCACCACAATATATAGCTAATACATCATTCATTTTTGTCATTCATTTAGTTAGCATCTATTAAAAGCATACTTGCTCATAAGATAGTTCTATCTTTATTAAGGAACCTGTATGCTGTTTTTCATAATAGCTGTACTAATTTACATTCTCACCAACAGTGCACAAGGGTTCCCTTTCCTCCACATCCTCTACAACACTTGTTTTTTTTTTTTTGTCTTTTTGATAATAGCCATCCTAACAGATGTGAGGTGATATCTCATTATAGTTTTGATCTGCATTTTTCTGATGATTAGTGATATTGAGTAGTTTTTCCTATACCTGTTGGTCATTTGTGTGTTTTATTTGGAGAAATGCCTATTAAGGTATTTTGCCCATTTTTAAATAAGATTTTTTTTTTTTTGCTATTGAGTTGTTTGAGTTTCTTATATATTCTGGATATTCACCCCTTGTCATATGTATAGTTTGCAAATATTTTCTCCCATTTTGTAGGTTGTTTCTATACTTTGTTGATTGTTTTCTTTGCTGTGCAGAAGCTCTTTAGTTTGATCCAGTAATCCTGTTAGTGGGTATACATCTGAAGAAAATAAAATCTGTATGTCAAAGAGATATCTTCATTCCCATGTTTGTTGCGGCACTACTCATAATAGCCAAGATATGGAATTAACTTCAGTGTTCAATAACAGACAAATGGAAAAAGAAAATGTGATGTATATATACAATGGAATACTATTCAGCCATAAAAAAGAATAAAATCCTGTCATTCACAACAACATGGATGAATCTGAATGAAATTAAGTGAAATAAGCCAGTGACAGAAGGACAAATATTACATGTTCCCATTTATAGCAGAATGTTAAAAAGTTGATTTCATAGAAGTAGTGAATAGAACAGTGGTTCCTGGCAGCTGAAGACGGTGGGAAGAAGAAGAGAAAGGAGAGAGATAGGTCAGTGGATAAAAAGTCACAATTAGGAAGGAAGAATAAGTGCTGATGTTCTGTTGCACAGTAGGGTGACCATAGTCAACAATAAGGTATTACACATCTCAAAATAGCTAGAAGAGAGAATTTTGTATGTTCCTACCACAGAGAAATGGTAAATGTTTGAGGTGATGGACACGCTAATTATCCTGATTTGATCATTACACAAGGTATATGTATATCAACACATCACAGTGTAGCCCACAAATATGCACAATTAAGCGTCAACTAAAAATAAAAATAAAATAAAAAAGGAATGACTAAAATATAATAATAACCCTAAAAAGCATACTGTAGGCCAAGCACAATATTGGACACCAGATACAGGACATCATTTAGTTATTATTCAATCAAATGTGACCAGCCTGAAAGCCATTCCAATTCTATATGCAGTTGTTTTATAAACCCCAAAACAATGATACAACCACAGTCTGAGATAACACAACACTGGCACTACTGACCTTACTTAGTGCTTTCCCCCATTATTTCCCTTTAGGCAAGATTAAATGCTCATGGCAAAACAAACTTATTTGGTATTTCACAATGAAATTATCATATTTTAATAAAATTATTGAATTATCAAAATTTCTGCAAGAAATTTGAAAACTGTCACATTACAGAAGAACAGGGATAGGGACCAACCAAGCTGGCTAGACATACACAACTACAGCAAACTGTGTTGTTGTTCGTCAGTTTTGGGGTCAAGGTAGCATGTAATCTTCCAGAGAGCTAGGTTGGAGATATGAAAAATATTTTTAATGATACAAACTATTCCAGATATGAATATGAAATTAGTATTTCTGGCAATATGCGTTGTATACGGTGGTTAAATGATTCTGCATTTCTGTGGCTAAATAATTGGAGCTGTCTTGGTTTTAAGCAACTGTGGATTTTGTGGTTAAATTATGTTGTCTAGTTTTAACAACTCTGTGTGTATATATATGTGTTTGTATATCTGTAGGTGATTTTTACACAAGTTATAGGTCATTGTAACTAAGCCACAGAAACCTATGATACTACCCTGTGTGTGGAATGACCTCACAAGTCACTCCAATTTCTGTTTTTAATGTTGTCCTGCAAATCATAACCATTCATAGGGAATTTGAAATTGCTTCCAAGTCTCATCAGCAGAGAGTGAAAGCCTTTTAATTTTTTAGAGATGTCTTCCATGATGACAATTGTAGAGTAGAATTCCCCTCCTCCACAGAAAGAATAAAATTTAACTCTTCTACATGAACTCTGATTTTTTTAATGCATTAATAAGAATATATATTTTCTAGAAAACTGAGAAGTGCAGTTCCATTATCCTAAACATTATTTTTCCAAATCCAAAACTTTTTATATGATTCTACATTACTAATTTATGTTGTTTTTATGTTACTTTGTTGTATGTTTCCCAGTTTTGGGTTTCATAAAAGTATAGTTTCCTCTACAAATAAAATCATACGAATAAGATTTTTGTGGGTGTGAGAAAAGGTAGGTGTTAAAACTAGCAAGCCAGTGAACAGGTGATGAGATTATGGAGTCTATAACCACAGATTGCTATTTTCACATTGAGCCTATTATAACCAAAATGTTGTTTAACCTATAATCAGTTATTTCTTACTTAAATAGAAGTACTACTGTTCTCCAATTAAAACATATGATGATATCATGTTAATTCAAAATCTATTCCTGTTTCTATATTTTTATTTCTCTTAATAGGGCTTATTAATTTGTCATTCAAGGGATCAGTTACATTGGAATTAATCTCTTCAATAAATTTAATTTAATAGCAAGAATTAATAGCATAAAACACTGATTCTCTTTGACTCAGTAGTTCTTCCAGGAATTTATGATATGGGATTGAGTGATAACATATAAAGACATATATACAAAAGTGTCCATTGCAGAGTACTTTTATTGTTTTATAAAGAATAGAAATTGATAGTATAGGATATGAGCATTTTAGAAAATAAGTAGTGGAACCTCTGTATGATAGGATATTATACAATTATTAGTGAAATTTTTGAAAATTATGGGATGACAAAATATTTTATTGCTAAGAGGAGAAAGTGGAATCTGAAACTCTTATTAAAATAATTACTGAAGGAAGAAATATGAAAAGGAAATACAGTCCCATGTTAATAGTGCTTGTCCATTGGAAAAATCATGGGTAATTAAAAATGATGGGTTCCTAGTCACTTTAGCTCAGTCATAAATTTACTGTGAAGAATTAGGTTCTGGCCAGTGTCTAGACCCAGGAAAAGTTAATAAGGGCAGTGAAGCCTTTCCTGAGCTACACTCTTCTCAGAGATTGTTGTATGGGTAGTAGGGGAATTTTAAAGGCAAGTAGTGGCTGTGGAGTTAAAGAAGCTTCTTGGAGGGCTTTAGAAATACTGGGAAAAGATACAGGGCTCCTTTCCATCTTGCAATATGGAAACTCTGCATAAATTTTACTTGTGCATTCAAGGAAAGAGTTATCTGAAGGTTGGAAAACTTGGGGCAAGCCAGATTCCCTAATGATAGTCACATGCCAAAGTGTGTTAATCATTAGAGCTGTCCATCCATGTTTCTAGCTCTCCTCCATTAGGGCACCTAGCAGGATGGTAAACCTTGAAGTCAGGGATGGCCATGTGACTTGCTTTGAGAAGTAAGATGTCACACTTCTGGTCACAAGCATGTTTTTTTCCTCCTGTCAAGATGACAAATCTTAATCCAGAGTGGAGGCTCGTTTGGCCTGGAGCACTAAGTGGTGCCTCTTTCTCACCCAAGGTAGACATGGAGCCCGAGTGAGAATAAATGCCTGAAGCCAGTGACATTGGGGATTTGTGTTACTGCAGCCTAACCTCCTGTATCCTGGCTGATACATTCACTTTTTGAGATAGATGTATTAAGAAAAAATTGTACAGACAGAAACTAAAATATGGCAAGCCAAATATCTTATATGCATTATTTAACAAATTCTTCAGAAGAACATATTGCCAAAAAATCCCTTTAGAAGTTAAAAAATGTTTTATAATGTAAATCATTATGGCCTAATAAATGTGTGTATTGATAAAATGTTATAGTATCTCAACAAATGCAAATTAACCTTTACAAATCTTGGAAAGTCCTTTAACTAAAAGTAAGTTTTAAAATAATATGCCTATCAAACGATGGTACCATATTTACTGAAAGGAGAATCTACTTTTATTTCCATAAATATGTTTAAAAGAATTAGAGCATCTTGGGAAAACTGCTGAATTTAGGGCTAAGGCAGTGAAAGTACAAGGTGTGTCAGGAGCATTTTGCAGTGGCCAAAGGTAAGGAAGTGTTGAAATAAATAAAGTAAAAGGGACATATCAAAGGGATAAAGAACAAACCTGAAAGCAGTTCCAATGGCTGTTTCTAACACAGTTACAGCCAAAAAAACCAAAAAATTACTAACTATAAACTGAAGAACCAGATAAATACCCATGAGTTCATACATGCATACATGCACACATACATATACACACAAATGGAGAAAAAGGAACAAATCTTTCTTCTACAAGAATTTTGAGTAATATGTGTAGGTACTTCCCCTTCTGGGAGGTCGGCCTCAATTGCCACCCTCCTCAACCTTGAGGGTGGAATAGACTTGGTGACTCATTTTCCAAGAATAGAGTATGGAAAAGTAAAAGAAAATATTAGCAATTTAATAAATTTTTACAGTGCAGAAATCTAACAAACACTCCTTCGACTGAGCAGTTAAGCCATGCGTAACCACAATGCTTACCACTCTACCAAGTGATGTCATGTGGATAGCATGTCTCTCCTAATACAATGTGAGGAGAAGGGCACTTAACCTCTCTGTCCTATTCTTTCCAACATCCCATGACCCTATGAGGAAAGCAAACAGATAAAAATAGATCAGGGGCTCATCCTACAGGATACTTGGCCAGGACTCTTCAAGGCTCTCAAGATCATTAAAAAACAAGGAAAGACCAAGAAATTCTCACAAACTGTAGGAGACCAAAGAGATATGACAACTAAATGCAATGTGCTGCCTTGGATTAGATCTTGGAGCCCAATGAGGATGTAATGGGAAAGTGGGTGAAATACAATTAGTATCTGCAGTTTAGCTGACAGTAATGCCTCAAAGTTGTTTTCTTAGCTGTGACAAATGTACCATCATAATGCAAGATGTTGACAATGGAGGAATCTGGGTGAAAGGTACAGAAGAACTCTCTGAACTATCTTTGAAACTTTTGCTTACCTATAAAATTATTCCAAATTAAAAAGTTAATTTTTATAAAGGATCTGTTAAATGCGATCATTTGACTTCCATATTTATTGTACCATCATATTCACCAGATGTTACTCATATTATTTATTTGTGTAACCACTTGGTCACCAAAAAGGTAGCATTTGAGCTTTGTTTCCTCCACCTGTTCAGGGTAAGTAGTTGAAAGAGAAGAAACCAGAGTGGTATATTTAATACACAATGATTGAGCATAAAAGTTTGCATTTGAATAACAGAACCAATTTTGAAACTACATTATAGTGACTTTAAAGAGACTATTAATCAGTACACCGACGTCTATTGAACTTAATTGTATGTGAACACAAAACAATTAAGACAAAAATAATATGGACTTTTTGTGACACAGGCAGGGCACTCTAGTTTTTACACTTAATCAGCATACACTTAAACCTATCTGATAAGTAGACTCTATTCAGTGAGAAAATCAATTTAGAATATTGTGTAACACGTGGAGTAGGGGATATAACAAATAACTCAAAAGTAAATTGGAAGTGAAAATAAATTCCTAGAAAATGGAACTTTCTCCTTCTCCACCTAATTTTGAAGAGTATCAAAAATAACACCTGGATTTTTTAGACTCCTATTAATTTCTTGTGAAGTTTTCTGCTATATTTACATATTCTGTTCATCTCTCAATATCAAATGCAGTGTTTGGTAACTAAAGGGCT
Organism: Pan troglodytes; assembly: GCF_028858775.2. Classification (NCBI taxonomy): domain Eukaryota; kingdom Metazoa; phylum Chordata; class Mammalia; order Primates; family Hominidae; genus Pan; species Pan troglodytes. Next base: position 36,012,828 of record NC_072420.2, read on the forward strand.
AAGAACCTAATAAGTAAGACTTTTAAAACTTAAAAATAATTGTAAATGTTGATTATGTTTTATGACTATAAACACTAATGCCCAAGTGGATACATGAAAAAGAAATGTTTTCCTGTCCTCTAAATATGAAGCCTTCCTGAATTCCACACTCAGAATTTAGAACGTACTATTACAATACAAATAAACCTGAATTATAATGTAAGAAAAAAACACAGATAAAAACGTTGCATATCTTTACCTTTAATGACATTTACCTCTTCATCAGAATTTCAAACCCCATCCCATTTTTTAAGGTCCATTTCTACTGGTTCCTCCTTTATCGTGCCTTGTCCGATCTTCTCCAAGAAAAAAAAATCAAGTCTCTTTCATAGTTCCTTCACATCTAACTTCTATGTATTTTATGGCATGCACTATTTCTACCATGGCTATATTATTGTATATATGAGATTCCAGACTAGACAATGCATTCCTTGACATTCAAGCCCACTTTTAGGTCATCTTCAACACTCCCCTGTCCCAGCAAGGATCAACACCTAGGGAATGTGTGTGGGACAGATGGGTGAATGAACGCTGCTGCTTCTTGGAACTCAGACCTTTGAGCATAACTTGCTTGGCATCCTCTGCATCAAAAAAATGTTCAGTATTGTTTCACTCGCGCCAGAAGAGCTTGTCTGGAAAACGTCTGATAAGCCATGGTAAGAAACAACACACAACCCCCGGATCTACCTGAATTATCTCAGCCTAAAGTTATCCGATCTCGCTTTTGCTAGTGAGGCGTGTCAATAAAGTCAAACCCAAGTTTGAGCTTTGATTTCGGGCCTCAGCTGATGACAGCTGTGCCGAGTTGATTTAATGGGTTCTGTGCAGATAAAGGCGGGGATTTGCAATGTTAAAAGTGTCTTCACAGGCGAGAAGACAAAGATCTCTGACATGCTTATTTCTCACAGTTCAGGTCCCCGACCCAGGCCTGGAAACACATCAAAGGCCACACCTTTCCTTCTTTTCATGCTCTCAGTCGGCCTTCTCTCACTTTCAGATTGCACCCCTGCACGACTCACCAGTCAAACAATGCAGTTATTATGCTCCTGGGAGAAGAAGGATAATTACCTCCACGGCCAGGTGCCAGTAGCAAGTTTCCTTGTGTCCAATTACTGTGTGGTGGTAAAACAGCTGAAGCTCTGTTTTTAAAATCTGTGTTGTGTTTTTTTTAAGCCTTTACTGTCATGTTGCCAGACACTGGCCCTGAGCCCTGCTATCGACACAGGGCGTCTAGCTTTGTTTTGAACGTGGGTTCCATTGTCTTTCACTCTCTCCCAACCTGGCATCTCATTATGTTTATATCTCCTTATCAGAGCCAATGAGCAAGGGGAAAACAGCTTCAGAAAGGAGGGAGCTGCTGCCCCACAGTTTCCATTTATCCAACCAAACCCAAACTGTTTTCATCCCTGATCAGCTGAGATGGAGTGATAGTGACTATAAAGAGAACTGATTGGCTTGGAGAAGGTGAGCATGATTTTAATAAGAAGAAAGTGAGGACAGTAATGGAGCTTTTTGTCTTTTGCCTGACAGATCTGGAAACTCCCCACTGGCCTTCTCCATTAGTTCAATGAAAACCTATCAAGGAAACAAACAAACAAGCAAAACACAAGTGAATGGCATTAAGTCCTGGCTGCAGAATAGTACTTCTTGTCTGGGGACAGATGTGTGCTGTGAAATGTTTATCCACCACCCCCCATGCTTTTATTTGCAGCTGATGCTAATAATTATAACCAACATTTCAGAAATACCTTTAATATGCCAGACATCTTCTTAAGCACACATGCTTTCTCCTCGGTTACCTCAACAACCCTAACAAGGTAGTATTTTACTTTCCATTTTATAGAAGGTGATCTTGAAGCTTGGAAAGATCAGCATTACAGTGTTACAAAGCTAAGAAGTGACAGAAGATAGGTCTATTTCATACCAAAGCTCAAATCTCAACTACACCGCTGTAAGGGGAACCTCTCACCTCCACTGGGCTACTTAAGGGGAACCAGCGACCCGACAGCCACAAAGCACTTCAGAAAAAAACGCACATTGCTGAGGGTCTAGGAACTCCCACCACATCCTCACTGCAGGTCCTTTATTGCTTTACTTGCCTAGTTGAGCATCAAACAACCTTAGTTTTTGAGAGTGCCACTATTTTATCAGGTGTGTTAGTTTTGTGTGTCAACTAGATGAGCCACAGGAAGCTCAAATGAAACGTGATTTCAGGGTGTATCTGTGCAGGCGTTTCAGGGTAAGATTCGTATTTGAACTAATGGACTCAGTAAATTAGAATTCCCTCCCCAGGATGGGTGGGCATCACCCAACCCACTGAGAGACTGAATGAAACAAAAGGCAGAGGGAGGAGGAATTCATTCTTCTACTTCCTGCCTGCTTGAGCTGGTACATCTCACCTCATCTTCTCCAGCTCTTGGACTGAAATTTATACCATCAGCACCCCTGCCTCTCAAGTCCTGAGACTTGGACTAAATTAAACCAACAGCCTTCCTTGGTCCCCAGCTTCTTGACAGCAGATCGTGGGTCTTCTCAGCCTCCATGATCACATGAACCAATTCCTCAAATCTCCTTTCATATATGTATTTTACATATATATACACACACACCAACACACACACCAACACACACACACCTATAGATACACTCACACATCTAGGTATCTGTACATATGTCCTATTGGTTCTGCTTCTTTGGGAGAACTCTAATACACCAGGTGTTTCAAGCAAAGAACTTTGCTAGCCTGTAGTGTTAACCTGCAGACTGCTAGAAATTGTCATGAGTACACCCATTTCTTTTAGCTAGTCTCTGGGATCTAGTAGATAGGATCGCATAAACTTCATGGTTGACAAACCCCAACCATATGGACGTGTCAGGAGGCCTGTTCCCATATTTGAACACGGCTTCTGTAGCTTCTGCAGATGCAGATGGTCATTTTATTTTGCTGAAAATTAAGTGTATACATTCATTTTTTTTGTGTTCAACTCTGGTGCCAACTGGAGTCCCCCAGTCACTGAAGATCCAGAGATGAGCTCCAGTGCCCTTTCTGTGACTTGTGTAAAGTAGAATAGACCAGTCCCCAAGAGGTTTTCAGACTCTTGGTTTGGGAGGTGATACGGTTTGGCTGTGTTCCCACCCAAATCTCATCTTGAATTGTAGCTCCCACAATCCCCATGTGTCATGGAAGAACCCTGTGGGAGGTAATTGAATCATGGGGGCAGGTTGTTCCTGTGCTGTTCTCGTGATAGTGAATAAGTCTCATGAGATCTGATGGTTTTATAAAAGGCAGTTCCCCTGCACAGGCTCTCTTGCCTGCCACCACGTAAGACATGGCTTTGCTCCTCCTTTGCCTTCTGCCATGATTGTGAGGCCTCTCCAGCCATGTGGAACTGTGAGTCCATTAAACATTTTTCCTTCATTACCCAGTCTTGGGTATATCCTTATAGCGGCATGAGAACGAACTAATACAGGAAGGATAGGGATAGGGTGGGATGGGGGCCCTGGAGCAGACGGTCAAGGTACCAAGTCTTCTCTGGTTCCCTCCATCTCCCGCTTCTGCTGCAACAGTTGTGGGTCACATGTTTTCCTGCACCCCATCCATGTTGTCCCTTTCATGCTCCTTGGGTCCAGACAGAGGACTTTAGCTCTTATTAGCCCCTAGCCCCACCCCACCCCACCCCCTCCGCCACACACACACACATGAATTATGGACTGAATGCTTGTGCCTCCCTCAAATTCATATGTTAAAAACCCTACCCACTAATGTGACAGTATTAGGAGGTGGGGTCTTTGAGAGGTAATTAGGAATAGATGAGCTCATGAAGGTGGAGCCCTCCTGAATGGGATTCACGTCCTTATGAGTCCTGAGAGAGCTTGCTTCCCCTCCTTACCAGGTGAGGACACAGCAAAAAGACAGCAACGAACCAGGAATTGGGCCTTCACCAGGCACCAGAACTGGGAAAAATGAGTGTCTGTTGTGTGAGCCACCCAGTTTACAGTATTTTGTTGTGACAGCCAGAGCTCACTCAGACAGGGACACACATGCTCATCCCTCACCACACACACACACGATCGTCCCCCTCACACACATGCACACACAGAGACACACACACAGGTTCACCTCTCTGTCCTCTCTTTCTTTTTCTTGGATACATATTCACTTTCATTCTCATACACATTCACAGACACACATGTTCACACAGACACACATGCTCACACATGCATTCTCTCTCACTCTTACACACACACACCCTTCCTCTTTCTCTTTCACATACGCATCTGAGAAACCTACACACACAAAAAACCTTTATATATAACATTCTTATATACAACAGATATGGCTTTGGGGAAGTTGAAGAGTATTTTATGTCACACCCTTAACTACTTAAATTTAAACGTTAGATTCTCATTTATAAAAGTCTTTTGCACTTTCTGTGATTCTTCTGTGCTCTCCCTCTTTTCCTTCCTTTCTCTTCGTTTCTCCCTCACCTCCCTTAATACCCGCTTCGTATCCAGCAGAGAGCAGCTAGTTGGCTTTTTGTTCCTCTGTCTTCTGCTTCCAGGGTCTTCCTTTTTATTCCTGGCAGCTTTAGGAAGTACAAAGTTTCATTTATATTCACATTTTCAAAAAATAAAAAGAACTTGCACAATTATAAAACATAGTACAATGATATCAAATCTGCAATCTTGATAATGAGAATTAATCAATTATAAATGCAAATGTGTAGATTATTCTAGAAAAATAAATAAGTGGTCTTTATCCTATTAAGGAATCTTTAGTAAGCTTGCAGCTTGATCCAATCTGATCAGGTGAAACTGTATTATGGTTTCATTTACAACATTAGCCTAAATAGATAAAAGATAAGATAATCAGCTTGTTACCAAGTTTTAAAAACTGGTAACTTTTTTGATAATACTTCTCAGTCCCTTTCCATCACTTGGCAGTTAATTCAAGTGATATTTTCTCTCAATTTCAGCTAAGATGCTTACCAAAGAGGATATGTCAAAATCATAACTCATACCCTGGCTGTCTTAGGCTAGCTAGGGCAATGTAGCATGGTGGCTAGCACATAGGCTGGGCTGGTAAGTCCAGCAAACGTGGGTGTGGATCCTAGCCTGGTCACTCACTACCTGTGCAACTGTTATGGGTTGAACTGTGTCCTCCCAAAAAAAGATATACTGAAGTCCAAACCCCTGTGACAGCCCCTGTGACTGTGACTTTATTTGGAAATAAAATATTTGCAGACACCATGAAATTAAGATGAGGTCATTTGGGTGGGCCCTCATTCAAGATGACAAATGTCCTTATAAGAAGAGGGAAGTTTGAACAGAGATGTGCACACAGAGAAGAAGTCTCAGTGACCACAGAGGCAGAGCCTGGAGTGATGCAGCATAAACCAAGGAAGGCCACGCATTGCTGGCCACACCAGGAGCTAGGAAGAGGCAAGGGAAGATTCCTCCCAAATTCTCAGCGGGAGCACGGCCTTGCTGACACCTCACCTTAGGGTATCTAGTTTCTAGAACTATAACAGAACACATTTCTGTTGTTTTCAGTCCCCCAGTTTCACCCAGTTTGTGGTACTCTGGGATATCATTGCACCCCGTTTGTGCTGTGGTATGGCAGTTCCAGGAAACTAATACTGTAAATCTCATAATCTCCATCTGTGTAAAATGCAAATCACAATGCTGATAGTAGTGCTTCCCTAACGAGTGTATTATGAGGATTCCTCAGGCAGACATATGCCACATTCTTTGCACAGTATCCGGCACTTATTAGATGCTCAGTACATGTTGCTTTTATTAACAAATGTTAGTTATTATCAGACATAAACAGCTGCGGTCCCTGCACTCCAGGTAGTTATAATGTTAGGGGTCTCATCCATCCACCCAAGATGCCAACCATTTCTAGAACATGTCTACTTTAATATCTCTAGCTATACAACTGATTGTAATTTTGTACTTATTAATTTAGGGCTACAAACACTTCCTAAGAAACGTTCCATAAATAGTTATAAAAACCATTGAATTGTAAGGAATGAGCTATTAATCTGAGCCATTGGGCATTACCTTGATATCCTCTTCACTACCCAGAAAATTGTTAAAGGGAACCTTCCTTGATCAGTAAGACCTGAGCCTCCTGTAAGATCTGCTCCCTTCCCGTTTCTCTGGATTCTGTAACCATGAAAGTTGACTTTTGCCTTGATGCTATGGACCAAGCCCGGCTCTGACAACCCCACAGCTAATATGTTTAATGGATAGAATATAATGTTTCCTTCCCTATACTTCTTATTCTCTATGATTTTTAAATTTTCTAAAATAAACATGCATTATTGTAATAATTTAAACACATAAGATATGTTTTTTCATATTCAATGCTACTTTCAAGTAGAATAGAGTCTGATAGAAAAATATAAAGGAAAAATCATATTTCTGATGTACATTTGTAGGAATGTAGTATTAAGCTACAAAATGCTGTGCCCACAATCTGTTTCTAGATGAGCCTCGGTTTCCTTATTTGAAAATGATGCTAACAAGGGTGTACCTCTCCGGACTATTGTGGAGACTGGATATCCTATGAGGGACTATCACAGGGTCTTTAATGCAGTAAGTGCCTAGCTTCCTGCTTCTCCTCCCTTTACATTTCTCATAACTTTTGAATAAATTTCCATGAATTCAAGAAAAAACACAGTCTTTGCTTGTTGGTAATGTTATCTGTTTTGTTTTGTTTTTCCTGAATCATGTGGAAGGTAGCTTCTGATACGTCTCCCAGTGACCCCTGCCTTCTGGCAGTCACAGTCTTATGCAATTCTCTTCTCTTGGGTGTGCACTGGCCCTGGTGACTTGCTCCGAAGGAACAGAATTCAGCAAAAGGGATGGGAGTTCACTCTGAGGTTGGGTTACAAAAAGACTATGGCTTTCATTTTGCACAGCCTCTCTTTCTCTCTCACTTGTTCAGCCACCACACTGTGAGCTGCCCCATGGGAAGGCCCATGTGGCAGGGAACGGTGTGTGGCCTCTTGTCGACAACCATGTAAACGAGCTTGAAGTGGATCCCTCCCTAGCTGAGCCTTCAGAGAACTGCAGCTTCAGCTTATACCTTGATTGCATCTTTGTGGAAGACCCTGAGCCAGAGGCACCCCACTAAGGCATCTGGATTCCTGACCTGCAGAAACTCAGAGATAGTGAACATTGTTGTATGAAGACACTCAGTTTTAGCATAATTTGTTGAGTAGCAATAGTTAACTAATGCAGATCAATACATTTCATGCAGTCATTCTCTACTATTTTTATTCTAACCCTTCTAGGTGGCAACAATCTCCATTTTGTCACACACATACTCTCAGATAACAGTTTGTTATTCTCACTCTCATTGCCCCTTAGTCCTGTGTTCTGCAGAGGCCTAGCTAGATGCTACCTATTGATAAAACAGATGATGCTTCTTTCCTACAAATGCCCCACTCTGGTCCTTGACTCATGCCCTAATAGAACCCATGTCCCTGTGAAAGCTCTCTCAAAAACTACCTTTTCCCTCAATGCAATGAGTGTGTAGCGCCCAAATATGGAGGCTTGTGCAGGTGCGGGATGCCACAACCTCAGGATGGAGTGGCTTCCAGGAGAGTCCATATAAGTGAAGAAGGGCTGTGCTGCTGAACTACCAAACCTAAGGATGATGTCAAGATATGCCTGGGAAATGACAGCAAACTGTTGCACAGGAGTGACTGAGAATCACTTCGCCAACCAACACATGTGTGACGCAGTCCACTGATTTTTTAAAAACTGCTGTACTGAGGCTGGGCACGGTGACTCATGCCTGTAATCCCAGCACTTTGGGAGGCTGAGGTGGGCGGATCACAAGGTCAGGAGATTGAGACCATCCTGGCCAACACGGTGAAACCCCACCTCTACTAAAAACACAAAAAATTAGCTGGGCGTAGTGGCGGGCGCCTGTAGTCCCAGCTACTCGGGAGGCTGAGGCAGGAGAATGCCGTGAACCCGGGAGGTGGAGGTTGCAGTGAGCCAAGATCACGCCACTGCACTCCAGCCTGGGTGACAGAGCGAGACTCCGTCTCAAAAAAACACAAAACAAAACAAACAAACAAAAAAACCCAGAAAACTACTGTACTGAAGTATGATTCATGTACACAAAGCTGTATCACTGATATTTTAAAATTTGAATCTCTCCTATGTTCACAAATGGAAGGGAAAAAGAACAATGATTGTAAAAAAGCTTTTGCCCCAACAGTCAAATATTTTACCTCTATGCAAATAATAATAATTATAAATAATTTTGAAAAAAGTGGCCAAACTACAAAAAATTCTAATGAATATTTTTGGTTTAACTGAATTAAAAGCAATAAAAATAGAAGTTCACTCAAGTCATTGTCACATTTAAATCATATAGTCACAGTATCTATGTGTTAATGTCCTAAGAGGCAAAATTGCCAGCAATTTATTCATCAGGTAATATAGGTAAGTAAAGAGCAGCTTTTTAGGCTAAATATTTTAGTTAACTATTTTAAAGTCCCCGCACAATAATACAGAGAACCCCAAATCATGCTGATTTTGTTGTTGCTGTCACTTTGGAATCCAATATCAAATGTCCTCTGGCCATTTCCTCCTTGGTAACAGCCAGGGCAGTTCTGAAAGTACATCCTTCCCCAATTTTCTTAGAACTTGTAGTGTTTGTGATATGGTTTGGCTGTGTCCCCATCCAAGTCTCATCTTGAATTGTAATCCCCATAAACCCTAGGTGTCAAGGGAGGGACCCAATGGGAGGTGACTGGATCATAGGTGAGGTTCCCCCCATGCTGTTCTCTTGCTAGTGGGTGAGTTCTCAGAGCTGATGCTTCTACAAGGCAGTTTTCCCTGCTCTTGAATGCTCTCTCTCACCTGCCACCATGTAAGACGTGCCTGCTTCCCCTTCTGCCATGATTGTAAGTTTCCTGAGGCCTCCCCAGCCATGCAGAACTGTGAGTCAATTAAACCTCCTTTCTTTATAAATTACCCAGTCTCAGGTTTTTCTTTATAGCAGTGTGAGAATGAACTAATACAGTTTGTTTTCTTAATTTTCATGTCTGAGCACAGAACAGAATTGAGAAGTAAGAAAAATTATATGTAGGAAAATTTTCCCATAATTATTCCTTCAATGTCATTATATTCCAATGGCCAGCAAAAACAAGGCATGAATAATATCACAACCTCATTGTTGACCTTGAGAAACAGAACTTGACTGCAAAAGTCAAGACATGCCCGACTGATGGAGCTTAAGGCCAATGAAAAAAAGAATGATAGAGTCAATGACTGGGTGGTTAAGGAGACATAAAGAAACCAGCCATTTGAATGCGCTCAACGGAATAAATAACCTGCAAAAATGAACCCATGAGCCACAGTGTGCCCCCTTTTTGATCAGCTCCTGATGCTGTTTGGGGTGTTGAGATAGCCCCTAGAAGGGAACTGGGCACATGCTGCATTGCTCATGAACTGTCTGTTTTATGAACCTTGGACTTTGAGATCTTGGCCACTGCTGCCTGGATGATGTTCCCAAATCATATCTGGTCAGTGTAGAGAGAGATGGGAATCTCCACATTCCACTATGTTGCCAGCTCATTGAGCAGGTACTCCACAGATGAGTTCAGTCCTCTTCATATAACTCCTTGTGAGTCATTTCCCAGAATAAGCCCAGGCACTTTGCCAGTGTATTAGTCCGTTTTCATACTGCCATAAAGAACTGACCCAGACAGGGTAATTTATAAAGGAAAGAGGTTTAATTGACTCACAGTTCAGCACGGCTGGGGAGGCCTCAGGAAACTTACAATCATGGTGGAAGGCAAAGGGGAAACAAGGCATCTCCTTCACATGGTGGAAGGAAGGAGAAGTGCAGAGCAAAGGGGGAAGAGCCCCTTATAAAACCATCAGATCTCGTGAGAACTCACTCACTATCAGGAGAACAGCATGGGGGAAACCTCCCCCATGATTCAATTACCTCCCCATGGTGTCTTCCTTGACATGTGGGGATTATGGGGATTATAATTCAAGATGAGATTTGGGTGGGGACACAAAGCCTAGCCATATCATCCTGGTACATGGGACAAGTCTTGCCATTTCTCTTCCATAATTCCTTTTTAACAATTGTTCCTTGCCCAGACTTAACTTCTTTCTGGGTTGCCTGTTTTTATATTTCTATACCTTTTTGCCCACTTTAATTATCCTGCACATCTAAAAAAGTACGCACAGCCACCAAAATATGTGTGTGTGTTTTCTGCTAACTTACAATTTCACAAGCTGGAAAGGCACTTAGGAACTTCAGTTACAATATGTTTTCAGTCTTTGACATAATAAAACATACGCCACATACAAATGAAGTTTAGCACTCAAATCAGTTAAAAATCTTCCTACATATTATTAGAAGGGGTGATTTCATCAGGCATGTTTCTTAAATCAATATGCAATAAAGTCTAAAGTGAGGTCAACCCATTTAACAGTTGACACCCCCACAAAAATAATAGGGATGAGGTGGGAAGGGCGTAGGTCTTAGTATTTATTATGTTTCCACTAATATTCTGCAGCTCTGTGTAGCTCTCCTGGGTCATGGTTCTCAACTCCTCAAGGGAGTGAAGTTTGAAGCTGGAGATGTGGAGAAGGAACACAGAATTTGTTCTCAAGTCTCTAAGTCTCAAGTCTCTAAGGTGATTACTTCTCCCTGCTTCTTGACAAATCCATCAGCTCTTTCCAAATCTAAAAAAGAATCAGGGATATGCCATGTTTTGGGAATAAGGTGTATAGTTTTTTTTTTTTTTAGAGGTAATATGTTTGTGTGTCATTTATCAGAAAATGTAGGTATTGAGTCAAGAAATAATTAAAAATCACATATTTTGCTTCCTTGTTGCTAAACATTAGCTATTATGTTGCAATGTAATAATTTTAAAAGTAAGCAGGGGATGACTATTTTATTAAATTTAAATAATAATATGTAATATCAAAGAGATGGTTTTTAGGGGAGTCTTGAAATATCTTTATAAACAGTCACATACTTGAATGTATGTGTATATAATATAAATACAAAATATATACATGTATCATTGTTTTATATTAAATGGGTACTGTATATATTTATAACTATATCTAGATCTATATATCCACCAACTCCCTCTTCTGGGGTCCCATAGCATCTTCTGTATACCATTACATTAGTTCTGACTATATTGTACTACCACTTTCTTTTTAAATATTTGTCTTTCTCTCTTGACTGCTCATTCCATGAAAACAGAACCTGTGATTTATTTGACTGCTGAATCCCCAATTATTGATACAGTGCCTCAGATCCAATAAGTGTGGATGAAGTGTTTGGAAAAGAAGGAGTGATTCCAGATTGATCAATAATCATACACTGATTCAAAACCCTGAATCACATAGGATTTTGCCCACTTTAATTATCCTGCACATCTAAAAAAGTGTGCACAGCCTCCAAAATGTGTGTGTGTGTGTGTGTGTGTATGTGTGTGTGTGCCTGTAGCCATTCACAGGAATATTGCCTGGGGGCAAGCACTGGAAGGAGGTTCTGCTAACTTACAATTTCACAAGCTGGAAAGGCACTTAGGAACTTCAGTTTCAACATGTTTTCAGTCTTTGACATAATAAAACATATGCCATATACACTCGCATAGGATACAATCACAGGATTCAGGGTTTTGAAGGATGTCTTCATGGTATAAAACTTTAAACTGTTTGCATTCAGAAGATAAAAATACTAAAGCTCTTCCTGGTTTTCTTGACATTCCCAAGGAAAATGCTTTTTTTTTTTCTACTAGCAAGTCTTTATTCCTTTAATAACGTCGTATGATTGCATCGTTTCTGTTATCTACTGCTGTGTAACAAAGTACCCCAGAGCTTAGTAACTTAAATCAACCATTTTATTTTTCTCATAATTTTGGGGGTCAAGAATTTGAGAAGGTCTTGGCTAGATGATGCACCTCTTTTCCATGTAGCTTTAGCCACAGGGACGCTGGGGCTGGAGGGGTGGCTTCTGAGATGGTCTCTTCACTCACATGTCTACTCCTTGTGCTCTTGGCTCTCCTCTCTTCTCCTCCCCTTTCTTCCTCCCCTCCCCTCTCCTCTCCTTTTTCTCCCTCTCCTTGTGACATTTCACTCTATAGAGTCTCTCCTTCTGACTTGGGCTTCTCATAGCATGGAAGCCTCCGTGCATTCCTGAACTTCTCAGACAGCAATTTAGGACTCTAAGAGCAAGTTTTCCAAGACACTCCGGGAGAAGCTGCAAGGCTGTTGTAACCTTGCATGAGAACTACACTGTGTCACTTTTGACACCTTCTATTGGTCAAGCAAGTCACAGAGCCCACCCATACTTAAGGGTTGGGAACATAACACTCTCATAGAAGACAGATTAGAAAATTTCTGGGCATCTTTAATCTGCCACAAGACTCATAAAGAAGACATAGGAATAAGTTCTCTCTTTTAAAACACATGGGTGTATTTTGTGAACCAGGGTTGCTTCATATATTTTTGTAGATTCATTCAATTAATCAATTAACAAAGAAAAAAATTAGGAGAAATATTTTCGGTGATGTAGTATGCCTGCTATTAATAGTTTACAGAGTTTATTTTTGTTTAAACATCCATCCTATAATATAGTTTTTATAAGTTTGAAATTGGGTGATATTATTAATTTGAAGACCAAACCAGCCAAAATTTGATTATGATCAAAATGAAATTAAAGGATGGATAAATAGTTATTCCCATCAAACTAGACTCCAAATATTTAATTAAACTCCAAGGCTTTTAACCAAACATTTATTCCCTTAGACTCTTTTCATTTATTCTTATAAAAATCCCTGCATTTGTAATTCATTTTCACTTTACTCAGCAAAATGTTCTTTTGTAATGAGTTGCTTGATATTTGAAAGACTTCTGAGTCTCTCAATTCTATTTCTGTCAAAAACAGGAAGTTGACTTTTGCCAAGAATAAATGAACTTGAATACAGGGTTTTAAATGTGGTTCAAAGGATGAAATCCTCAAATCTCAGGCCCATTCTGATGCTGGCAAGACCCTTCTCCTGCTCAGACTATGAAATAATAATGATGCTTTTTAACAATTAAAGCTTTGGGTTCCCAAAAACCTGAATCTGTTGCTAAATTTCACTTAACAACAGGATCTTATTTTTATCTTTAGCAAATATCCTGGGACATGTATAAATACCAGGGACAAACTGCATTACAGATTTAAATTTGGGATGAAAAAATCAATATTTCAAAGTATGACAGGAACAGATTCTATAAAATGAACACAAATCAGATACTGCATTGGCTAACTTCCAACAAAGAAAGGACACAAAAAATTGAGAAAGTGAAGTGAAATATTAAATCATATAATAAAACTTTTCAGATATGATTTTGAAACCTTGGAGTCTTAATTTAAAACATAAGAGAAAAAAATCTAATTTAAAAATGTTAGTGTTGGCCGGGTGTGGTGGCTCACACCTGTAATCCCAGCACTTTAGGAGGCAGAGGCAGGCAGATCACCTGAAGTCAGGAGTTTGAGACCAGCCTGGCCAAAATGGTGAAACCCTGTCCCTACCAAAAATACAAAAATTAGCCGGGCGTGGTGGTGTATACCTGTAGTCCCACGGGAGGCTGAGGCATAAGAATCACTTGAACCCAGGAGGTGAAGGTTGCAGTGAGCCATGATCACACCATTGCACTCCAGGCTGGGCAACAGAGTGAGACTCTGTCTCAAAAAAAAAAAAAAAAAAAGTGCTCTTTTGTCATTCAATTTTTTGAAATGAGTGACGTTAAATACCAAGTTGTAATTGTTTGGATGAACATATCTAGAACCTGTAATTGTAGCAGACCAAAGAATATATGAGTTATTTGTGAGCATTAACCAAGCACCTCCTAGATGGCGGAAGATATTTTTCCAAAGTGGATTCTTATATCTTCCTCAGAAACTTTCAAATGGACTTCTTCAATCTGATCCATTAATGCAATTACATTTTCATTTTCCCATTTTACTTAGTGCAAAGTCAAGTTCAAGGAAATTCAATTGTATAGCCAATTGTTAGATCTCCTTCAAATCAGGTCCAAACTAGCAACATATACACACATACGTGCTTCAAATAATCACATTCTAGAATCATCATTTATCTAAATTATAGTGTGTGAATAATGAATAGTTTAATTTGGCTTCAGAGGGTAGAAAATATTAGGGGCCAGAAACAGTAGGTTTGAGAAATATGTACATGGCTGTAAACCCAGTCATGCATTCTTTTCTTAGTTACTCCAGGCCTAGGACTGAAAACAAGCAAACAGAAAGAGAAGCAGTACTCATACGTGTGTGTTTGTGTGTGTGTGTCTGTGTGTGTGCATGTGTGTGTGTGTGCATGCGCACTATTCGTAATCCAGATAAGATCTTCCAGGTAAGCACAAGCAATTGAGATTCAGTTCATTTTATCATTGTTTATTCTTTTATTCAATATTAATGTCCGCCAAGTGCCAAAAATGGCATTAGAAATGTTTTTGGCAGAGACCACTGGTGCCCACTGAATATCCATAGCTCCTCCATATTTCCCAGTAGTTCCACCATTCCTTGAAGTGTCTGAGTTCTTCAAGGTCTGGCAAAAAAATATGTGAGCACTTTTGTTCTGGGGCACTCAGTAGTCAGTGTGCCTCCTCTGTCCTTAATTTCCCTGCCAGGGAGACTTGGAAATTCTATATCTTTTCTATTGCTGTTATAACAAATTATCACCAGCTTACTGTCTTAAACAATGCAAACGTATTATCTTACAGTTCTGGAGGTCAGAAGTTCAACATGGGACTCCCCCAGCTAAAATCAAAGTGGCAGCAGGGTTGTGCTCCTTCTGAAGGCCCTAAAGGAGAATCTATTCCCTCCATTGTTTTCAGCCTCTAGAGGACATCTGCTTTCCTTTGCTTGTGGCCCCTTCCTCCATCCTCAAAGCCAGTAATGGCAGATCAGGTATTTCTCACATTTCTTCTGTAGTCACTGTTCTCTCTGATGCATCTGGGAGAGGTTCTCCGTTTTCAAGGATTTATATAATAGGACTGGGCTCACCTGGATAATCCAGGCTGATTACCATCTCAATGTTTGTAAATGTAATCACATCTGCAATGTCCATTTTGCCATGTAAGGTAATATATGCACAGGCTCTGGGAAGGAAGTGTGGCCATCTTTCAGGACCCTTATTCTGCCTCCATAGAAGCCATATGGGAAGATGCTGGGATGCAAGATAAAGGGGGCCTGGATCTCTGAATCACCACATGGAGAACAGCCATTATGCACCCATGTTCAACTCTGAACAACAAGACGTAAACTTTTTTATAAATGTCCACGTTGTGAGATTTGGAGGTTATTCTGTGTGACAGCTACCATCAATCATTCTAACTACCATGGTGATGGTTAATAATTTGTTCAGGTTTGTTTTAGCTTTGTAGCGAAACTACAAGGCTAGACTAGCTGGACTTTCCATTCCAATAGATATAATTAATATGCATTTGCAGAAATAATGTCTCCCTTGCCTTTAAATCTCCAGCCATTAATAGAGAGCCTAAAACAATATATTTTTGAATGGAATTGAATGAAAAATAAGCAAAAACAAGAAAACACATAACAATAACAATGAAAAATGTGGACAACTGAGACAGGTAGACCTATTTTAAACAATTCTTTAAGTGAAGAGGATCATTTTGGTCAAAGGCTATTGTTCTTTCCTGGGCTGATACGAGGCCAGGATTTCTCTGGGAATCTTCCACTCCTACTCATCTCACGCTCAAGCTGGCCAGTCCACAGAAGGAGCTCCAGGGGAGCAGGATTTTGTGGTCCAGGCCTGTGGCCAAAGGTTGAGCCCTAAGAAAAATGGACCACTGAGGAGCACAGTGAGAGCAGTTTTTGTCATCCATCAGAAAACAGCATAGACTTTGGAAACAGTTCTGAGTACAAATCAGAGCTCAACAAATACTTAGCAGTGTGGTTATGGGCGAGTAACTCTGAGCCTCTGTTTACTCATCTATGAAACAAGATAATAAGCCTGCCTTGCGATGGTGATGTGAGAATTTCATGGAACATAACTGATATAGCACAGTTCCAGGCACAAAATGGGCTTTATTTGTATTATTCTGAGTCAATAGGGAAATCCTGACAGAAAAGCAAGAATGGGTTTAGTTTATCCTTCTATCCTGATAAATTCACCTAAAGCTTTCTCTAGATCTGAAAGTTTGGGAGATGATTTTACTCAGGCAATATGTATTCTGATTATGTTATTTGGAATCCTAGCAACCTAGCCAGACCTAGAAGAATTTCAAGATCGACACTTAATTGTAAAACTTTAGATGGAATAATCATGTAGATTTTTGTTTGTTTTAAAGCCGTGTATTAAAAAGAAAACCATTACCATCATGTATAAGGTGATGCAAGTACTTAATTAGCGGAATTTAGTAAAATATTATTTCTAAAGCTGAGATTAATGAGCTCTCAATGTATGGAAATAAGTTTTAAAAAATAATCAATGAGAATTGTTAGGTTTTATTTATCTTCTAATAGTTTACTGCACATATTCTCAGGTCCTGTTAGGAGAAACTAAAATATTCACTGTCTCATTTGGAAAGAAATAAACCATGTAAAAAGAAGCCAGCAAAATCCTTTTATATGTAACATGAAGATTCGAAGAGGCTATAAATATTAATTTCAAACCAAGATCACTCAAATAGGAGGGCTCTCAAAGTGATATTGCAAATAATTTCAAGTTATGCAATAGCTCAAATGGACAAAGAACAGGAATAATTTACTATTTGCCATATGCAATGGACAGGCTGAGCGAAACAGCATTAGGCAGACAAAACCCATTCAACTATGTCAACTTAGATTTATCCGAAGGAGTCCAATGACCTGCTCAGATTGTTAATGACCATGAGAGCATACTTTCTAAAAAAAAACTTTGTATTTTAGAATAATTTTGATTTATAGAAAAGTTGCAAAGATAATACATAGTTTCCTATACCCTTACCCACTTTCTTCTATTGTTAATATCTTACATAACTGTGGTACGTTTGTTACAACTAAGTATGCAGCATTGGTAATTTCTATGAACTGAGTCCTACCTTTTATTTGGATTTAATTAGTTTTCTTCCTGACATCCTCTTTCTGTTCCAGGATGCCATCCCACATTCCATTTGGTCATCATTGCTCCTTAGTCTCCTCTGGTCTGTTACTTTTCTAAGACATTCCTTGCTGTTCATGACCTTGACAGTTTTGAGAAATACTACACTAAAGTGTTTTGTAAAAACCCCTCCATTTGCTTTGCCTCGTGCTTTTCTCATGACTAGCTGGGGGTTATGGGTCTTGGGAAAGAATGTCACAGAGAGGAAGTGCCCTTCTCATCACACCATATCTGGGGCACATGGTATCAACACGGCTTATCACTGATGTTGTCAATCTTGATCACCTGGCCAAGGTAAGTTTTTCCAGGTTTCTCCACTTTAAAGGTAGAGCAGCAGTGACTTTTCTCCATCTTTCCATATTGACTTTTTAGAAGCAAGTCACTAAGCCCAGCCCACACTCAAAGGGGCAGGGAGAAAATTTGGCTCCACCTCCTGGAAATAGAGACATCTATTCACAACTCTTCTGTAAGGGAGAGTCCCCGTTTCCCATTTGTGTATTTATTTATTCAATTATTTGTTTATATCAATATAGACTCATAATTTATATCAGTATGGAACATGGAAATGTATGCTTTGGGTTATAGTCCAATTCTATGTTATTTATTTTCTTGCTGAAATTGCTCCTGCTTTGGCCATGGAGAGTTTGTTCAGGTTGGCTCCTATGCCCTTTTCTGTGTCCTCAACATTTTGTTTTTCTAGCACTTCCTTACTTTCTGTAATTAGAAATTACTCCAGGAGCATCTTGAATTTTTCCTGTCCCAGTCCTAGAATCTATCATGTTTTCATCTATTTTTAAGAATGAAAGAAAATTATTCCCTTTAACCTAAAAATGGGCAAATTCACAGATATCTCAAAATATCACTTGTGTTTAGATTTGTTAGAGATCAATGAAGTGGCTATTTTGAGGAGCATTTTTCTGAAGAGGCATTATCTCTCCTAATGGAGCTAATGATATCAGGTATTATAAGAGTCATTAAAATTTAGAATCTGGTTGGATGATTGATCCGTTTTTGCAACTCCGAATATTTTAGTGACAAACTTCTAGCCAAAACATCTGCATTTATATGTAGGTGAAATTAGGTATTCTCCTGCCAAACCGAACAATAGGTCTCAGCTGGGATAGCTCCTACCAGAGAGAAATTTGCATTGTCTTGAATGAAAGGGGTTTCAGTTGAAATATTAGTTGGGTTATGTCTGTAAGGGTGTTTCAGGATGAGATTAGCATTTGACTCAGTGGACTCAGTAAAGTCAATTGCCCTCCTCAATACAAGTGAGCATCATTCAATCTGTTTAGGGACTGAAAACAACAATCACTTATTGAGTCACAGTTCTGTATGTTGGCAATCTGGGTGGGCCTCCCCTGGGAGGTTCTTCTGCTGGCCTCTCCTGGGCTCAGCCATGTGATCATCCAATGCCAGGGAGACGGAAGGAGTAACTTGTGTTGATAGCTTTACAGTTTGTGTTTCCAGTCTGTTATAAGAACTGACCATACCTTGTTCCTAGGATTCTCGAAATGCATCTGTATACTTCCAACTATACTGCCTGAATCTTTGATAATTCAAGTGAGTTTCTGTTCCTTTAGACAAAACAATGACCAAGAAAAGTTTCTTTAAGATTCTATTTTAATGTCTGTATTAATTAGAATATGTATTATTTGTCCTTCTAATAACAAAATTCGACATCCCGGTGATTTAAAATAATAAAAACACAATTCCTGCTCATCCAGCAGAGGTGGCATTGGACGCTGTCTCCCTGGCATTACCCAATCTGTTAATGGAATGAAAACAGCAATCAGTTATTGGTTCACAGTTCTGTCTGTTGGCAATCTGAGCGGGCCTCCGCTGGAAGGTTCTTCTGCTGGTCTCTCCTGGGCTCAGCGGCATGACAGCAGTCAGCTGGTAGGTGAGTGGAGTGCAGCAGCCTGGTCTTGCCTCACACACATGTCTGCTGCTGTGTTCCGACTTGTCAGTGAGGCCCTCCCTCCACATGGTCTCTCATCCTCAAGGAGGCCAGCCTGGGCTTCTTGCCCCCAATATATATTTAACTTTTGAGTTTTGTGCTTTCAGGGTCAATGTTTTTCATCTCTGGATTCAGACCACAAGTCACATACAGGCTTGTGCTTTCGGACAAGTAACTTAACTGCTCTAAACCTTTGCTATGATAATAAAAGGAGAACAGATACAAACTGCATAATGCAATACCTGGCAAGTGGAAAGTCTCAAAAACCATCAGCTACTACAATGAGTATTGTTGTTGTTGTTGTTATTTTTAGTATTATTATTAAATCTAACACATCCCTTCCCTGCCATGAGGTTAGGTGTGATCATGTGACTGACTTCTGGCTGAAGGAATGTGAGAAGAAATGACACAAACCATTTGTAGGCCTGACCCAGGAAAACTTCTCTGTGATCCTCTCCATACTTTTTCTCCTTCTTGGTCTGCCAGCTGGATGACACAAAAAATCTAAAGAGAACTTGGGGACCCTAAGGAATCAGGAGCCACAAATTGGAAAGGTCCCGAGTCTCTGTGTGTACCTGTGAAAGGCCAGTCACTGAGCATCCACATCTAGTGCATGAGCTGGAATTATATTTTTATTATTTTAAATCACTGAGATGTCGAGAGTTTTGTTATTTGAGGGACAAATAATATGTATCCTAATTAATACAGACATTAAAATGGAATCAAAGAAATTTTCTTGGTCATTTTTTTTTCTAAAGAAACAAACTCACTTGAATTATCAAAGATTTGGGCAATATAGTTGGAAGTATACAGATGTATCTCAAGAATCCTAGGAACAAGGTACAGTCAGTTTTCATGACAGACAGGAACCACAAACTGTAAAGCTATCAACATAAGTTACTCCTTCCGTCTCCCTGGCAGTATATGGAGGCTTATTTCTGGTTTTCTGCATGCTCTTTATTTCTTTCTTTCTGCCTACAGATTGGCTTTCTTTGCTTCTCAGGTTGCCCTAGAGACCCTCTCAGAGATGATTGGCTCAAGCTGAGCCAAAATGTACTCCCTGGTCGAACCAGCTGTGACTAAAGGGCAGAGCCACCTTGCACAACAGTCAGTTCCCATAGAAAGAAGGGGACCCCCCTTGGCTGGGCGCGGTGGCTCACGCCTGTAATCCCAGCACTTCGGGAGGCCGAGGCGGGCAGAACACGAGGTCAGGAGATCAAGACCATCCTGGCTAATGTGGTGAAACCCCGTTTCTACTAAAAATACAAAAAAAAAATTAGCCAGGCGTGGTGGCAGGTGCCTGTAGTCCCAGCTACTCGGGAGGCTGAGGCAGGATAATGGTGTGAACCCAGGAGGCAGAGCTTGCAGTGAGCCGAGATCACGCCACTGTACTCCAGCCTGGGCGACAGAGTGGAAAAAAAAAAAAAAAAAAAAAAAGAAGAGGACCCCCAAAGTGTCCCTAGGAACATTAGTGGGATTAGACAGAACTCCTGTTTAACTCTCTGGGGTAGGTGTCAGTGAGACCAACACTTCCCATTTTACTTTGTAAGTAGTCCTTGGTTTTTACAACTTGTCCATCAATTGATTAAAAAAAAATTTAGTGGAAGAGTCTTCCCTTTACTTGTCTATTATAATTAAAACTATATTGTATTTTTTAAAATAGATTTTATGTTTTTAAGAATAGTATTAGGTTCACAGCAAAATTGAGGGGAGGGGACGGAGATTTTCCATATACTCCCTACCCTGCAATGTGCATAACATTCCACTTTATCAATATCCCCTATCGAAGTGGTGCATTTGTTACAACTGATGAATCTAACTTGACATATTATTATCACCCAAAGTTCATAGTTTACACAACGGTGCACCCTTGATATCCCCTGGAATTGTATCTAAATTATTAAGATGTTATATTCTAGGCTGTTGAAGCAACGTGTATCACTATATCATCCATCAACAAATTTTAGTTTTGTGCTGTTGAACTTCACTCGGATACAAGGTGGAATGTTTTGTTAAAATACTTGAAATCTCCTACTGGCCTTGACGTTTAGACAAGAACAATTTGTCAGAAACCTATCTCATTATTTCCAGGTAGCAGGATTCATGCAGAGTGTTTGCAACACACTGATGCTGTCTTAATGCTGAACAATGCTATGTTTTATGCTTTGGAAAGTGGATATCTCCTGGGTTTACTCTCGAGCTCCCTGTTGGAATGATTTTATACTTCAGCTCTCAGTGGGAATCTGCCTCCAACTCCCCAGCTGGATTGCTTTGCTACATTAGGGGCCAATCAGCAGAAGCTGTTTATCTCTCAGAAGAGTATGAGCTGTTGTTTCCCAACACACTTAGTGCTCCCTTTTCAGAGACATAAACTGTCATTTTCAGTAAGTAATTTCTATTGAATCACTGGTGCCAGATAACTGAGGATGATAACAAGAGTGAGATGGTTGCCATGAAAAATTGCTAATATAAAATGTGACGGCCCTTCTCAGCAAACTAACACGGGGACAGAAAACCAAACACCACATGTTCTCACTCATAAGTGTGAGCTGAACAATGAGAACACATGGACATAGGGAGGGGAACATCACACACTGGGGCCTGTCAGAGGGCGGGTGGCAAGGGGAGGGAGACCATTAGGACAAATACCTAATGCATGCGGGGCTTAAAACCCAGATGATGGGTTGATAGGTGCAGCAAACCACCATGGCACATGTATACTTGTGTAACAAAGCTGCACGTTCTGCACATGTATCCCAGAACTTAAAGTACAATTTTTTAAAAATGTGATGGTCCGTCCTTAGCTTGCACAAGCAAGGATGACAGAAATGACACCAGAGAGAGGGAAGCACCACAAACTGATTAGGTAGAGTAATTCCAGGGGTCTTTTTCCAGAGATACCACCCTGTTACTGAGCAAGGGACAAGGATTGGGCAAGGAAGGGTGACATTGTTGAAAAAATACACAAAGATGGCATCTCTTAAAAAGGACTGAGGGTTTCTGCCTTCCCTTAGATTGGGGCTGTGAATATGTGAGGCAGATGTGAAATGGAATCAGGTAATTAAGACATATCCAGGGCGGGGAGAGCTTTCAGAAAGTCTGAAGGGCTGGCCAAGACTGAGGCTCAGGGAAAGTCAGAGCCATAGAAACTGGCCACAAG
The DNA here is from genome assembly GCF_028858775.2 of Pan troglodytes. Classification (NCBI taxonomy): domain Eukaryota; kingdom Metazoa; phylum Chordata; class Mammalia; order Primates; family Hominidae; genus Pan; species Pan troglodytes. Next base: position 36,035,167 of record NC_072420.2, read on the forward strand.
CTGCAGAGACCCATAAGATACCTGGACCCAAATGGCTCAACCAACCATGGAGCAGATGGAGGACAGTCAGAAGAGCAGGAGGTTCAGGAAATCTCAGCTACCGTATTTCCATTTATCAGTTGTCTATTGTGTGTTATTTGCTATTTTTGACTTCTTTTCTGATTACTTTGTGGTAGAGAGTTCTGAAGAGTGAGAGGCCCAGGCCATGCCTTTCACATTCTTCAGAGGGTCTCAGGGTGCCCATAAGTGCAACTTGCCAGAAAACTAGCAAGAGCACCCATTTGCAGCACTTACCAAGGAGAGGCACTTTAGTAAGGGCTACACATCTCCACCAGAGTCCAGGAATAAACTATTATCATCATTACATTACAAATAAGGAAACCAAGGCTCACAGAAGCTATGGTACTTGGGAAAACTGGGACATGAATCTTGTTCTCTATAACTTCAGAGCCCACCTCTAACCACAGAAATCTGCTTCTCTCTAGCTGTATGGGATAATCAAGGCAGGTATACTCAACTTTTATTGCATGAAGAGTTCTGATGTGCATAAAGAGCTCTGATGTGGTCCAAGAATCAACAGCTGTGTATTTCTTGCTTCTTTGTTTTGGCTTCAGACACTTTGTGGAGGAGCTGACTTTGGTTGGAATGGTTGGGTCAGATAAATTATTTCAGGGCTAAGCAGAGTTCTCAGAGATGCACAGCCATGGGGCATTACAGCAGCAGCATCACAGCCATAGTTAGGAGAATGAGGATCAGAGCCTGGTGAAGCTCATGTATGAACTTCTGGGAGCCTCAAGTTTTGGGTGCATCTCAGAAATGAAAATGGTCAGCAGAGTGCAAATGCAGAAGCAGTAGGCAGGACTGGGGTTGTCCCAGGCTTCACAGCAAGGACCCTCCTGCTCCCATGGTGCTGAGCTTCGGATGCGGTTAGGAGGAAGCACTTACTGCACAATGTGGGGGAAGGCATGACGCCTTGAAAGAAGCAAAGACATCAGGAATAACTGCACTGTTCCAGTGCCTTTGGGATGCTATTTTTCAAAAGAAGCTGGTTCCTGCCACCCACCCCCGACATTCTGAAATTCAGCAGAACCATCACTGTTGGCAAACATTTGCTGCTGACTCTCTGAAAGGCTATGTTGTTATCTTATCAACCCGGCTGACTCAGAGAACCATACGTCAAGGAGGGGCGAGAGTCTAGTAGATTAGATGCAATCTGGGGTATTCCCCAGTCTGGGGTTATGATTCTAGGATGTCATGATGCCTGTTGATGTAGCCTACTGCCTGGCCTTGTTTTGGGAGCCCCTGCTCCCCAAACTCACTTTGGCTGCCATTATCCAAGACTATAGGTGACCATTTTACCTCAGAGTCTTCCTCTTCCTGGGAGTATCCCTGTGGTCTTCTGCCTCCTTGACCTCTCTGTGCAGTGTTCTTGGTGTCTAGTCATTTAATGCCACAGACTGTACAAAAGACCTCTGTGTGCACCTTTGAAGTAATCTAGACCATTCCCATCCCATTCTTCCTTCAGTCACTGGAGTTTATGGACAATGCATTGTTACAGAAAACCCATTCTTGATGTCTTTGGAGTCCATGGGTTTTAAGAAGCAAATTCTAGCAGGGCTAAGAGCCTGCAAGGGTAATTAATAGATGACTAGAAGTAAGTCAATTAACAGATCTCATTAGAACATGGTCTTTTTAAGTCATCAATTGTCTCACCCAGCCACAACCGATGTGGAAGTTCAGCCAACACCTGCAGACCACTCAGCACATCACAGAGCACAACTGCCAGGGGGGGCTTGTCCATTGGATTTGGGCTGCCTGGCCCTTGTGTGTCACCCAGTAGAAGTGAGGCCCACCCACGCCATAAGAGTTGCTGAGCCAAGTGAGAACTGCCTCATGGGGACACGCCTACTCTTGGCCAGACATCCCAAGCACTCCTAAAGTAGAAGTGATGATGTTATGGAAGTGAGAGCATAAGGCAACTGGGCTTCTGCAGGAATCCACGGCGGTTCAAACTCACCATGTTACAGTTGGGAACTTGCTCAGGGCATAAGCCCACCTATGCCAGCTAGAGGCAGGCACCATTACCCTATGCAGGGCTAAGCAGAAGAAGCATGGGGTTTAAGTTTAAGCCTAGAGCAGACAGGACTCCCACTGACCCTTGGTTCCTACATCATATACATTATGTTTCCAATGGGGGACTCAGGAGGAGCAAGGTAATGGTGCCCTGTGGGCGAGGCTGTTCAAGGGACATTCTAGGGCAGAGGTAGGATGGCTGCAAGCTGAGGAGCAGCAGGGCTACAGTGCCAGTGAGATCCAGCAGGACTCCAGGAAAGGTCACTGGGTCTTGTCTATGTTGAGACACGCAGTGGCAGGCTTTGGCAGCTGTGAACATCAGCAGTTAGTGCCAACAGGGCATCCTGTGATCAATTAGGATAAGGATGTGTTCAAGGAGTCAAGAGGACCCAGAGAAGAAAAGGGTACCTGTATCCAGATATGAGGACCCCATTCCACCTCTGCCCTAATGACAACATAGGCCACCCGCTGCGTCTAGATGCTATCTTGAAAAGAAGAACTTGGCTGGCCAGGGGGTATGTGGCAAAAGGGAAGGTATTAGAAAAAAAAATGTTAAAAAACCTTGAAAAAAATTGACATTTTCCCAAAATAGGTGACATTAATCCAAAGTAAGACTATGTTTTAAATGATGTACGTTATTAGGCAGCTGTGGCCATCTAGAATGATGCTGCCCAATATAACAGCCCATAGTTGCATGTGACAATTTAGATTTCAATCAGCTAAAACTAAATAAAACGAAAGATTCAGTTCCTCAGTGGCACCAATCACATTTCAAGTGCTCATAGCCACACGTGGCTCTCGGCTACCATGTTAGACAGAGCAGATATGGGCCATTTCCATCATCACAGAAAGTACCACTGGACAATGCTGGCCTAAAACAGAAGCCCAGGATAGCAGGCCTCTTCTCCGTCTTATTCACCACAGTATTTGCAGGCATCTAGAGAGAGCCCAGCACATAAGTGAATATGGTCAAGAATTTTCCTAAAGTTCAGCTCTTTAAAATATGGTCCTCATCAACCTGTCCAGGCTTTGTTTTTCATTATTTATTCATTCATTAAACATAGATTTATATTTACTGATGTGCCGGGTGCTCTGCTAGATGCTGAGGATGAAAAATAAGACATAATCTCCATCCTCACAGAGCTCACTTCTACCGGGAAGACAGTAAATCGACTAGACAACTGGTCCACCCAATAATTAACAGCTGGAGAAAAACACCATAAAGGAAAGAAACATGATGGAAAAGGCCACAAGCAGCTGCTGCCGATAGAATAGTTGGGGAAGGTGTCTTCAAGCAGGGGACACTCCAGCCAAGACCAGAAGCTCCTTGAATCCCTCTTCCCAGTCTGCCACAGTGGGTGGTACCTAAAAGCACTCAATCAATAGTCGGTGGATGAATCACTGAGAAGGAGCCAGGTATTCAAAGGATCGGGGAAGGGCATTGTTGGCAAATTGGGTCTGAAACCTTTAATGTGAGACTGAGCTTGATCGGTGTGAATAGCAGAAAGAATACCACTAAGGCTGGAGCAGAATCAGCAGGTGGGAGAGAGAGGTGAGTTGGGATTTGAGGTAATATGGAGGACTCCTGCTTAGGGGTGCATGACGTGATCTGATGTATGTTTAAATGAGACCACTCTGGCCACTCCACGGAGACTGCATTGGGATGGGGAACAGGTAGCAAAAGCAGAAGCAGGGAGTTCCGCAAGCAACCTTGGGCAGTGCCCAGCGAAGAGATGATGGTGATGCCAGCTTGGAGCAGGCTGAGAGCTGTCAGCATGGAGATGCGGCCACGCCCCACTATGTGTCAGTGAAATTGGACTTAGTGTATCCAAGGCTATTCCTGCTGTCCTTCCTGTTCTGCTTCCCACCTCCCTCCCCACTTCTCCCGCCTCGGCTTGGGATGCTCTTCCCTCTCATTTTCACTTTCAAAATTCCACCTTACCCTTCAGTGCCCTCAGAAGTTATCCTCCCCCTTGGCAAAGTCTTCCCTGATTGTTGTGGCCGGATATAATTTGCCTATGCTTGGAAACCTTACAGCACTGACTCTATATGCCATCTGCATATGCAGCATTTAGCACACTGCCTGAAATCTGATTGAACTTGGTCTTCTGTATTGCATGGAGAACCACTAGATGACTTGGGCCTCATAAACATCTTCTTGTACCCTCTTTCAGGGTTAGCACCTAGTCCACTATCTTACATATGAGTACTCAAAAATATTTGTTGAAGGAACAAAGGACTGACTGTCTCTGTGCTTGCTGGTGTGTATCGTTCTCTTCATTTAACATCTTACTTTTATTTGCATAACCCCACCTCTTTGAATATCATTTGCTAACCAACTCTATGGAGGAAATACAAAACTATTCTTTTAAACATAGGATCTGTCCCTGGTGGGCTGCACTTGGCAGCAGCAATGGTCTGAAACCTCCAAAGGCTTGGTAAGAGCTGTGGGGAAGTGCAAAAAGTGTTCAATTAACTCTCGTTACTCAAAGTAAATGGAGGTACTTAAGCCAACAGCCGTATATTCTCAATTGCTCTTATGACCAGACTGTGAATTCCTTAAACACGATTTATTCATCTCAGTTCGTGCAACATGGCATGTGCCTGGTGCACAGTAGGCTCTCCAGACATGTTGGTTGAATGGATAAATAATAATATGAGCACTGAGCCTTCTGCTGGGCCCACTTGGAAGGCAATAAACCGCATAGTGGTGGCTCACCCCGGAATTACGGAGTCCTCTGAGAGGCAGGTCTCACCACCATGGAGAAGGTAGCACTACCATTTTACTGCACAGTCTTCCCAAATTTATGCATTAAAAGTGTGCAGCAAGTAGGTAAAAATGCAAAGATAAACCTGATCAATTGTTTCTGTCTTACCCATCACCTGCCACCACGGAGAGTCATTGTTTTCTGTCTACTGCTTTCATTCATCTTTTTCCTTGCCCTGGAGCCGTTTTTCAGGGTTCCTGGCAAGGGGCCACCCTCCTTCCCTCATCTGATCATGCCAGAAGACACCGTGAGTTGCTCTTTTCCCTTTTTCTTCTTTGTTTTCTTTTGTAAAGAGTTTTCATGCATGTTATTTGTAAATATTAGTACTATGTGTTTTTTGGCATTAGCTTAAGAGTATCTAATTTGTGATATCTTCCAGTTCATTACTTATAGTCTTAATTTCAGGAGCAAAAATGAGAGGATCTCTAGGCAGGAAGCTGCAAACGAGGCTCCACGTGCAGTACATGTTTGGCTCAGGTCTTCCATGAGTATTCTAAGTTTGCTACCATCCCTGAAATAAGTGCTTCCTTCCTCCTCTTTTTTTCCTCGTGGTGAGGGGAGGGGAGGGGGTTCCTCCTATTTTCTCCAACTGTTTACTTAAGCAGGCATCAATAATTCAGGACATCAGCTCCATTTCTGAAAGCCCAGGTGAGGGCAAAGGGCTTAGCACCAGGCCAGCAGCTCATTTACTCGCTCCTGCAAGATTCCACAGAGATTGCACCAGGCTCCTGCCCGGCCAGACCTCAGCCACACTTGAAGAGGGGAAGACGGTAAGCATTGACTTCAGAGTTCAGATCTCCTTTGTTTTCTTTCCTTAGCTACTTACCAGTTTCCCTGAACCTATGAAGATGCCAGAGGCCATCTCTGGAGTGAGGCCTCTCTGTTGGTTTTGAGCTGCAGCATGCCACCCAGAGCAGCCTCTGATCCCAGCCTCAGACCCAGGCTTCCGAAACCAGACCAGGTAAGGAGAATTTGAATTTATTCCTTAATTTGACAAATGTTTATGAGACTCAAAGATGAAAATGTGGCTGTGACTTAAGAGAGGCAGAATTAAAGCCTGAGCTATACTTTCTTTATACCTAAGGTCAGAAGGCGACTGAGACATGGTCTCACATCTGGGATATGTGTAAGTTTCAGGACTGCAGGGATCTGTGTAAACAGGTATTTATAGCCTCTTCCTCCTGAAATGATTCAAGGTGCTGGGTCTCTTTGTTCTGCAATTGAGTCTGGTTTCTCCAAGAAGTCCTCAAACATCTCTCCTTAAGTTCAAAATATCTCCTTGAAAATAAAACCTAACTGGTCTGAGACATTATTTGGGATTTCTAGTTCAAAATGTGAGAAATGACTCCTACTCCCAGGATAAAGGCACAAGTACATTTGTCCATCTCTGCCACCCTTTCCACCCCCAGCCCTACATGCCCCACTCCTACCTTCAGCAGGGTCACTTGTAACCTCTGACTGGGGAGGGTCATCTCTATTTTCAATAATATCCAGAGAAGACTCAAGAACGTTCCTTGATATCTCCACTCTCTCATGCAATGATCCTCAACAGCAACACAAACTTCTTATACCCCAAAAACTCAGACCACTTTTGAGAGCTCTTCCTCTCTTTCATCTCTCCCAATCAATCAACGATGGATCATTTGCCACCATTCTTCTGATAGTCACAATTTGATTAACTCAAAGGCGTTTTACAGTTGTGTTTATAGTTCTGCTTCCATGAACTCTCTCCTGCAGTTGCTTAACTAATCTTTCCCTGCCCCAGACTTTGTCTAGTCCAGTGTATACTGCAAACTATTGCCAGTCTAATCTCTCTATGACAGTTCTGATCAAGCCACTCCCCAACCCATCCCACTCCAAACACCCTACCCCCATCAAAGGTATATGGCTGGTAAGTGACCTGAGCGAGATCTCTCTAGGAGACCCACTGATACTCATGCCTTACACCGAGCTCTCGGAATTCGAGCTCTCGGAATTTTCTGAGCATCTCTTTTGCTCTCTGGTGTCTCCACCATTCACCTCTTAAGACTCTCTCAACCCAGCAGGCTACCCTCCGTTCACATTTCTACCTGTCAAGATCCTATCCATTCACTGAGCGTCACAGGAGAATAGTAGTTTATTACATAGGGTCCTTGGCCTACTTGCTCATAGTAGGTCTAGTTGGGAAGAGAGACGTAAACACAGACATTTGAATGCATACAGTGCTTTGGGGGCTGCTAAGGGGACAGAGCATAGGAGCCCTTAGCCTTTGTAGAGATGACATTTAAACAGCTTCTTGCTGGGCAGGAAAAAGTTGGCCATATAAAGAAGTTGGTGGAAGGGTATTGCAGATAAAGGGAACCACATCAGCAAAGGAAACTAAAAAGTATTCATTAGAGTACATAGTATGTAGTCAAGACGGGCCCAAGCCATTATCAAGAACTTCCCACATAGCAAGAAGGCTTGGCACCACACTCTTTGCTTGGCCTACCTTGTTTCACTCACCTCATACCCTGTAAGGTGGATACTGTTAGCATCGAAGCTGTTTTACAGATGAAGACACTGAGACATAAAGAAATGGAGTAACAGCCAGGTTCACACAGATAGCAAGTTAAGTGTGGAGCCCAGCTTTGAACCCAGGAATCTGACTACAAAAACTGAACTCTACATACCTATTCCTCTTCAGCTGAGAATGCAGTTACAGAAAAAGGCCAAGGTGCCTTCAAAGTTCTGTAGTTAGTGGGTTCCAGGTGTGGCTTTGCATCAGTTACTTGTGCCACGGAGACTTTCTGGATTTTAGTTTCTTCATCTATAGCCGTGTTTCTCAACAGGGAGTGACTGTACCCCGCCCCCTGCCCCGGGGCACATTTGGCAATATCATGATACATTTTGGATTGATATAGTGGAGGTGGGGTGGGGGAGCGCTATACAACCAGTGGGCAGAAGCCAGGGATGCTGCTCAACATTGTGCAATGGATAGCAACAGGGTCCCCACCACAAAGAATGATCTGACCCCAGTATCAATAGCACTGAGGCTGAGAACACCTGCTTTATGGAGGAGGCTTAAGACCCACACATGCACCCCACATCACTGACTATTCTAAGTGTTCCAGGAGCTAACGTGCACAAAACTCCCGTGGCAGAAACTATTGGCTAAAACTGCAAAGTTCCCAAGGGGACCCGATCCTCTTGGGTGGATCTTCTTCGAGTTTACTTCAATGACAAGATCCACGTCCTCCATGAACCCCGTGTTTTCTTTAAATAAAGTCCTGCAGGCCCACGTGGCTGCCTGGGCTGCTGGCAGCAGCTTCTCAGCTCCCGCTGCACTGGGTTTTCTCTTGGAGGTTGCACCCCTTGCCGTGACTGTGTTTCATCTCGCCTGTTCCTGGCATTGCCTCTGACAGCTGGACTTACTGAGAGACCAGGCCCCAGATGAAAATTCTCAGCACGGCCCCACCATGCTCCCTGGCCCAACCCAGGCTGGAGTAAGACAGTCAGACATTTCTTCTCTGCTTAGTATTCATCTTTCTTTCCCCAGTTATCTGTATTTACTTTGAAAATCATTTCCTCTGTTTTACTCGGTTTGCCTTTGAGCCCAATTGCCTGCTCAGTTCTCTGTCCCTTCTGTTTATTTCTACTTCTCATTTTTCCCATTGATCAGATGCCCTGGAAATATAGCAGGAACAGTGTGTTCCCTGTAATATTTGGTTACACTTAATATTTCTCAGCAAAATGTAGCCTTGGAACACCAAGCGGTAAAAATCCAGGCCTGCTCTGCTTACACTGGACATCGGCTTCAGCACAGGCTCCGATTCATTTCGGATCTATTCCCTCCTTAAAGGGGAGTCACACCCAGCCTACAGCAGGAAGGTGCCTCAGCAGGCGAACTGCCAAGCATGTGCACAGAAAGCCGTTTCCTCAAATAAGTGCACGGCTATAACACAGTAGGTGCTTGACTGAATAAAGATATGGCACCCTGTGAAAGTGCCAGATGAATATGCTGTCGAATCCCACAACTCTTCTGTAAACACAGTTTTTCTAGATCAGCCTTTGCCGTCATGGCTACTAATCCTAATTTTCCCTGATGCCACTTTATGATTATGTGACTCAAACTGAGAACTAATGAAACTCTTTCGTGCCACAGTCGTCCTTACAGGCCCCTTTGGTGAGCGGATGAAAGCTATGCAACTTTTCTCCAGAACTGCCTTGCCTGCCTCACAGAATATTCTGAATGTTCTGGGCACTAATGTGGATGAAACTCATTACTTAGGAATGCATTTGCCAGAGACTATTGGCTTAAACCGCAGTCTCTGAGGGGACCCAGTCCTCCTGGGTGGCTCTTCTCTGTGTTTGCTTCAGTGATAGAATCCTCTTTCTACATGAACCCTGTGTTTTCTTTAGAATACAATATTTAGTTAACCCTCAGCAGGGTCCCACCCATGAAACCCATGGTTTCAAACTTAAGAACCAGTCTCTACCTTCTTGGTTTAGAAAATACCACTAGGAAATACCGTGAGTGAAGCACTGTTTAGTTACAGTAACAGAAATCAACAGCAACACAACAACACAAACTCTTACTCAAACCCATCAACAGTTCCCACCCAAAGTTTCTCTTTGGGCATAAAGATATATTTTCTTGTGTGGCTTTAAAAAGCCAGGAATATGTATATGACAAAGAAAGACATTGAAAAGCAAGAGATGAGGAAACAAATTGAAAACCAAGGTTTTTGAGGAAGTGTATCCTCACCTCTCACCTAACGGAACAGGGTTAATAAGTGGCCCATCAGCACTGAGAAAGTTATAGAGGCAGCTCTGAACTAAAGTCTCAAATATAGTATGATGTGAACGTGACCATACACGCCCCAGGTAGAGTTCTGGCAGCAACCCGCTAGACCACAGACCCCTCGCAACAACCAGATCTTTGTCTTGGTCCCGTTCTCTTCCACTAGGTTGAAGAGTATTCAGTTCTATGTATCTGTATCACTACCCCTACCCCAGCCTTCTAAGGAGGTGGGACACTTCATCTGCTGAGCCAGCAACTAGACCTTCATCATGAGGTGTGGGGAGGGGGCTGATGGAGCTCCCAAGTTTTGGTCAGAAAAAGGGAGTGGGTAAGGGATGAATGGGAGAGAGAACCACTCAAGGTGAAGAGAGTGGAGGATGGGAAACCTGCATACGGAGACAGGAGCGAGGGAAGCCATGGAGAGGATTTCTTAAATTAAAGCTCCCCTTTACTTGGGCTTTTAGAAGCCTCCATGTCATTTAAAGTGATTAGAACTGGAGAGAGAAAGACACAAAGTGGCCAGATAGTCAAAATGTCAAATTCTTTTGAAGTATGCCCTTATCTGCAACTGAGATATTTTCACTTCTGTGCTGCTTGGAGGATGCAGATAAAATCCACCCACTTTATCTGGTAAGAGGTCCCAGTCCTCTTCATGGCTGAAAAGAATCAGCACCATACACATGTGTGGATTTCTCTTCCTTTCCTCTCCATCTGAGCAAGGCAGGAACTCATGGTTTAAGCAAGAGAAAGAAATAAAGTGAGAAATGAAGAATCATGGGCAGTGTGGGGCAGGTGTGGAGGGATGCAGTTTATACACAGAGAAGATTTGCAGACCCCCGACCCAGGGTCAAGGAAGAGCACGTCTTTCCCCAGCTCTTCTGCCTCTCCACTCACCATGGCAGGGGAGAGATTTTCCATATAGACGAGCCCATAATGGAGGCAATAACCCTCTCCAGCGCAGGACTCTGCACCTCCAAGGCACCCTTTCTGATCATCTCAGAGGGAGAAAAGCCAAGCCCTTTTCTTTTCACATCCTCCTGTCTTTCATCCCCTCTGTGCCTTGATTTCAAAGGCTTTCTGAAACAAATGTGAAGTTGAAAGGATAGACTTCAATTATTTTATTTTGTAAAGGTTAAAAAGGTTCTTGTAAATGACTGATGCAAATACTGGAAACCCAGTTAAAACAACTGGATACCAGATGGCAAAGGAGAGTGGTTTACTGTAAAGTGTTATAGAGTAGGAGCTCATTTACAAGAAGCAATTACACAAACAGCCCTGAGCATCCAAGATCCCATAAAAGAGTGGCTGGGGTGAAAGTGCAGGATTGGCTGAGCACGTATGATTTCCACATCCCAATGTGAACTGTGCAATTGTTATCTTACCTGTTGCCCTTCCACTGGGCTACGATTCTAGTCTAGGCTGGCCTGCCAAGAAGCACAGTCACAGCCCTAAACAGAGATGCTTGCACTTTCTCCATCACTTAGTGGCCTAGGGGAGTTTCCTCATAGGAGAACTTTAACAATATAAAGAGTGTAGGCAGCTGGCATCATTGTATTGAAGCCTGGGGAACTTGGTTTTTATCTCAGGTCAAGAGAACAGGAGAAAATCCCTTTACAATCTGGATGCCTTTTTTTCTCTCATTATAATAAATTGAGAATGAGCACAATACACTTTACTGTCCATGTTCAATCCTAGGTATGCTCTTGCATGCATGTAGACACTGTATGCAAATCACAAAAGCAAATCATGAAGCTGTAGCTGAGAATTTGACATTGTAGTTTCTTGCTCTACACACCCATCAGGTCTGAGCTGACCTGGCTGCCCTCCTCCATGTTAAACCTCCTGGTGCCCATTTCAGTGCCCTGAGGCCAAGTCTCTGCCTCCAAGTGCCATGACCTCTCCAAGGTCAGCCTTCTGGTTTATCTTACTTTGGCTAGACCGGGTAAACCTTTACACCTGGTAATCAACTTGACTGTGATCTGTGCTGGGAAGAGACCATGCACTCACTCCAGAACACAATCACAGGGCAGGTGGTAACATGTGCTTTTGGGGAGGCTTTCTATAAACCCATACATATCGCAGGCATTACTCTTTTTATCAGAGCCTTTTCTGGGGGGAAATTACAGTCAAGAATGTAAGTTTCACCTTGCCAAGGCAGTGAGAAAAATACTTGTGTGCAGGTGGGACTTCCAGGGCCTGGAAATCACAGTAACCATTCTCATGGCCAGTCAAGATATTTTGATCCTGGAGAAAGCAGGATTAGAAACCAGACCACCATACTGATACACCCTAGGATGTCCTGCAGCCCCTGGTCCAACAGAGAGGGCCTCCCTCAAGACATACTGAAATGGAGCTGGCAGATCAGAACCTAATGGAATACACCTGAAAAAAAGCATCTGACCCTCAAATGTTTATCAATTGATTAATGAATACACAAATGCAGTCTAATTGATTAATGAATACATAAATGCAGTCTATCAATGCAGTGGAATAGTATTTAGCAATAAAGGAAAGTAGGACTATTTTATGCTACAACATGGATAAATCTGGAAAATGTGATGCTCGATGAAAGAAATCAGAAACAAAGGATTTGCATATTATATAATTCTGTGCATGTGAAATGTCTAGAATAGGCCAACCTATAGAAAAAGGAAGTAGATCAATGCTTATCAGGTGCAAGGCAGGGATGGGAATGACCGCTTATAGTATGGGGTCTGTTTCAAAGGTGACAAAAATATTCTGGAATTAAATAATTGTGGTCATTGAACAACTTTGAAAATATACCAAAAAACACTGGATTATATAAGGATAAATTTATGGAATGTGAATTCTATCTCAATAAATCAAAAAGCATGGGATGATTCTGCATCCCAGCGGGGAATGGCTCCTACTCTCATTTTGGGGACAACCACAGTAGAACGCTGTGTCTCGTAAGTTTCACAAACACCTTCCTAAAATTTTTATGGTAGATTTAGCGCTGGAGTTAAAGCTGATTTACATGAGTATCTTTTCTTCTGAGGAGGAGACACATCCCTGGGTAATGTAAAGCCAGATTCAAATTCCTGTTCTATGTTTTGTGGGAGCTGGGGGTTGAGGGGTATCAAGGACCCTAGTTTGAAGCCAGTCACAGTTTGCTGAAGTTCTGAGCTTCCTCAGCACAAAGACCCATAATCTAATTTCAACTAGATCTCCTCTGTTCTCAGAGCCTGTGGAGTCCCCTCTATCCTCTCCCTCCTCTCCCATCTCTCTGAGCTCCAGTCTGTGAGGATCTCAGGAGCTTGTGGAAGTCATCCCTCCTTCCTTATTTTACCCTCTTCCCTGAGGCAACAGGCTGAGTCCACGTCCTCAACAAGGGTGGTCATTCCTATGATCTGCCTCTCCTCCTGCTTTCACCAAACCTCCCAGGCCTATTAAGTTGCCCCTGACCTCCTTGCACTGAGATCCACCCACTCATCCCCTCCTTCATTCAACTAATATGTACTGAGCGCTGGCTATGTGCTGGGCACTGTGCCAGGAGCTGGGAATACAGTGGTGGATGGGGCACTCAAGGTAAAGCTGGCAATACTCAAGGAAACCAAGCCATCAGATGGAAGTTTCCACCAATCAGCCCACAATGAGCCCTTAAGCCCAGCAGTCTGCACTCCTAGAAGGAGAATACTTAGATTACTTCCTTTTTCTCACTGTAGTTAAACTTCCAAGGGCTCTCTTGCCCTCCCAGACACGTGGTGAATTCCATTTTCTTGCCATTTCCAATGGGTTGGAGCCATGCGGCTAGTCCTTCCAATCCCTTGCTGCAGCAGTTATAGAAAAGGTCTTGTGTTGACATGGCCAAGCCCCAAGATCGAAGCAACCTGTATTACTAGGCTGTAACTCAGAAGAAAGTTGCCTCGAGGAGTTTCTTAAAGCTGTAACAGACTCAGCCTGAGTGAGAAATAAACCTTCGTGGTATCAAGCCACTGAGATGGTGGATGTGTTTATTTATAACAGCATGCCCAGGTTTACTCTAACTAGTGCATCCACTGAGAAAACAAGGTTCTAAGTTGCATATAAGCCCTCCAGAATATTTTCTGGACCGTTCTCGCAGAAGAGCAAGTCATAGACTACAGCAATGGTCTGTAATTAAGAAGGAAAAGAGAAGAGTGAAGATTGATCGTATTTCATATCAAATTGTGCTTAAATTATATAAACAATCAGTTACATAAATGGAATTGCAATGACAAATGTTTTGATAATCAAAGTCTGTGCCACTGGTCATTCAAAATGTGTTTCTGTTTCTTTAAGTGCTTACTTGGGGGATGCCAGATGAATTCGGGGGCTTCTTGGAGTGATTTCTCATCCCAGAGATGTTTTTGTAGCTATACTTTGGCCCTCCAAATGTTCACATTTGATATACGCCACTCAAAAATAGCTACCAATGGAAGGCATGACCTTGGGCTGACAATTTACTTAGGAACCAGCAAGGCCAGGCTGTCCTATGTCTTTTTAGGTTATTCTCTGCGTTGATTCCGGTCAATAGCCTGTTTTAAGAAAAGCTTAGGCCAGATTTAAAAAAAAGAAAATCTGCCTTCCCTTGAGTAAACACGGTAACCTGACAGCTCCAGTGGGTAAATAATGCGCTTTTTAAAAGCCTTTCCAAATAGGTCTTTCTCCAGCAAGCTGCTTTTATAAGCTACCACTCTTCCTAATATCTATTTACTCAAAACTTCTTTAAAAATGATAGACATCTATTGAATCTGAATTTTCTGGATTTTCTTTTTTTTTTTAATTTTAAAGAAGAAATGTATTTTTTCCCTTCTGGTTAGAGAAAAAGTCTTTCTTGAAATATGATCCTCTCAGATAAATAATGGCAATAAAAGTAAATGGAAAGTGGGAAAGAACATGGTTTCTTAGTGCAGTGTGCAGCACTTTCTAATTGGAAAAGGCTAAAAGGGAGTTTTCCTTGGAGGCCTCCCATCTGACTTGAGACCAAGCAAAACAGTGATTTGCTTATGAGCATTGAGGTCTCTGTTTCCCTTGTTAAAAGGGAAGCTAAGAATGGAAGAAATGTACTAAGTTATAAACCTGTATTATGGCAATGATTTGTGTGGATATTTCATACATTATGGTGAGATATAGAAATTATAGAATATAATGAGCGGTAAAGACCTTTGAAGTCATCACTCAACCCCAGGTGGAAACCGAGTCTCTCACTACTGAGTCTTGCTGAAGATCACAGCCACCTTCAGCCCACATTTTTTATTCTGGCTAGCATAGTACTCTGCTCATGTTGAAACACTCTATTTTTCCACTTAAAAAGAAATCTATCCAGCTTAGCTGAGTTTTTCTGGAATTTTAAGGAATTTATGCACCTGTCACAGGAAGGTTTGGGTTTGCTGATGGCTTTAAAAGCCAGAGCTTTGGTAGTTTAGGCCCTCCTGAGGTCCTGGGGTCCTGTTACCTCATCAGTCATCAAAAATGTTGCTCTTTTCAAGGGTCTTCTCATTTCCTTAATAAGAAATAATAATTCAGTAATGTTTTGATAATTACTATGAAAATATTGTATTGCAGATAAAAGCAAGAGCAAGACTGGCCTATAACTTAACAGTAGCAGAATTTGCAAGAGTATGACTGTCCTGTGATTTAACAGTCTCACCATTTCCTCTGCCTCTCTCTTTCTTTCCTTCCCTCCCACTCCCATTCTCATTTCCTTGCTACTTTTGCCTTTTCATTTTACATTTTTATTCATGTATGATATACATGCAGATAAAGCACCCAGCTCAAGAAAACAACATGAGCAGCACCCACAAAAGCCCACTGGGGCAGCCATAACACCATAGATCGCTTTTCCTGTTTTTCTTTTGATAGAAATGGAATCTTCTAATGTACAGCTTTTGTGTCTGACTTCTATCCCTCACGCTTATGCTAGTGAGATTCATCTGTTGTAGCATGTATTGTTTTTTTTTTTTCCATTTTAAAATCCATTCCCTCCCCATCTGGGGTACATTTACCTCCATCTTTCTGACTGGTACTACTCCTCTTCTCCTTTGTGTCTTAGATTTTATTGCCCTATTCTGACTTATTTTCTTTGCTCAGTCAGACATGTCAATTGGACTAGAGCAGTGGAGACAGCACACTGTTCCTGAAATGTGCAGGTGAATACCTCTCCTCCAGGATCCACCCAATGGACACACCTGCAGCTGGCCACATATGCAGGTGATCTATGATACTATGAAAGGCCCCGTCTAAAGTGCTTTTACAAGAGAGGATGTCGGCACCTGTGATGGTTAATTTTATGTGTCAACTTGGCTAGGGTATGGTGCCCAGATATTTGGTCAAACGTTATTCTAGATGTTTCTGTGAAGACTTTTTTTGATGAGATTAACATTTAAACAGGCAGACTTTGAGTAACGCAAATTTTCCTCCATAATGGGGGTGGGCCTTATCCAGTCACTTGAAGTTCTTAATAGAAAAAAGACTGACCTCACCCAAGCAAGAAGGAATTCTGCCAGCATATTGCCTTTGGATTTAAACTGCAATCCTTCTTGGGTTTCCTGCCTACCACCCTATCCTGCAGATTTTGCACTTGCTAGCCTCTACTGTCCCATGGACCAATTCCTTCAAATTAATCTCTCTTTTGTCCTCTCTCTACATATGCACATCCTGTTGGTTCTATATCTCTGCAGAACTCTGACTAATACAGCACTTCTACCCACTCCCAAGCCCATGGAAGACCTTGTTTATTGGCCAAGACATTCTTTCCAGATGAGCCTTCAGAATCCTCCTCCACTCAGTCCTCCAGATATCCATGGCCTGTCAATAAGCAAGTTGAAACATCCTTGCTATCCTTGCATGAGAGCAATGGTTCTCAAGAGGGAGAGGGTGATTTTGCCCGCCAGGGGATGTTTGGCATTGTCCGGAGACATTTTTGTTGTCACAAATGGGGGAGAGGGAGTGCTGTTGGCTTCTAGTGGGAAGAGATCAGAGAAGCTGCTAAACATCCTATTAGGCACAGGACCGTCTCCCATTAACAAAGAATTACCCAGCCCCAAGTGTCAGTAGTACGAAGGTTGAGAAGCATTGAATTAGAGATTCACTCAGACTCAACTATTGAAAGACAAACATCTCTTGGATGAGAGGTATCTTAGTCTCTATCACAGCAATTCTATATGATTTAGAGAGAGCTGCTTGTCAGTAAATAACCTGAGAAATTATTTTGAAATTCTGACATAATGTGGATGTAGCACAACCTTTTATTTTACCCTGTGTGTGTGGAGCTATTGCTTTTAGCCTTGTCTTCTCTTAATTCCTTTCAAAATTGAGTCTCCTTTTACTTTTCATATACTTGAGCGTGGACACTTTCTTTCTAACACACCAAAATCTAGGCCACAAAATACTTACCGGAGTCAACAAATCCCCTTGACCAAACATGCTACAGATCATGCCCAGGACATGCTACAGATCCTGGGAAAGAGGAGATTGGAGGAAATTGATAAATGGCAGTTTCCTGTGCTCTGCCATCAACAATAACAAAATGCATCAGAAGAGCAGAATAAAGTAGTCAATATGGACTTCCCTCACTCCTGCCAAACAAAGGGCTTTCAACAGAGGTTCTCCCAGCTCAGCATTCACCACTGGTTTGGGCAACTGCATAGGAGGTCTCCCTAAAGATGTGAAGCATTTAGCACTTGGTAGAGGAAACCCTGACCACGAGCTTGTGAGATGAGGCTTATATCTTTCAAGGATGTACTGAAATGATTGCTACGAGTTTTCATAAAAACTTTCACCTGCTATATGCTCTAAGGCACAGTACAAAAATGAAGTCTTCATAGTAGATAATTTGCTGGATTAAAAAAACAAATTTTAAGTACAATGTAAGTTATAATTTAATGTATTCATGACATAGGACATGCAATGTATGCAGAAAAGAGGTGTAAGTTAGGGGAGAGTGTAAATTAATGTTTCATTAATATGGAATTTTACTGTATTTTAGAACACAATGTTAATACCCAATAACCAGAGTGGAAAGAAATGGGTAATTCTTTTTATAGTGAAAAATTTTCATAAGAAAACTATGTGAATATTCTCTGGAGACACTAAAGGCAGAGAGAAATGAAATAAGAATAAATCATCTTGGAAATTCATTAATGTTGCTGCAGAATATCAGAAAACCAACATGAGAAACTGACACATTCCAATTATTATAATTACATTGGCTGTATTAGAGCAGTTCTTTAATCATGTTGCCAATGAGAAGAAAGTTGTTTACTTTTCAGTTTGGTAGTTTCAGAACTGTCAGTGATTAGCTAAATAAATAAATATGTAAGCAAATTAATTTTATCTCTTCCTATTATAGTTAAGCAGCTGGTCAATTATCTTCAATAAGTTTTCTTTCTAAAAGCCACACATAAGAAAGGAAGGTCAACAGATCCAGCATTTTGGCTTGAATTTCAAGACCCGGTTGGCAGTATTTCAGATGTCCTTAAGCCTTGATGACCAAGATACCTAATGAATGAAGCATAGCATAGCAGAGCTCTTGGTTTTGAATCACAATTGCATTGCACGTGGTCCATGGGAAAAAATTAAAATATCATTCCCTTTTTCCCAACATATGCCTAAGAATGTCCTAAAATTGTGCAGCTGCTTCGTGCTCCAATAATACACATGATAATAATAGTTGGTGAAATGAAGCATAGGTAGGAAGGTAAGATGAAGCTGAAGAGACAGAACAATGTGTCTGGATGTTGGATTATCTATGGACTCAGCTGATCCATGGACTAAGAAACAAACAATCAGGAAGTCACATCAGAAGATCTCAGCAGATACGCATGCATGTGGTTAAGGCGAGGTCGGGATCTGGGCTGCCGCAGATGCAGTTGAGAAGGGCTGGCCGTGCTGGTTGGCTTCTGCTTTTTGTCATACAATAACCACAGCTTGAATTAAACTCATCTTTTGCAGTGGGTCTGATGAACCTTGCTTATTGGCAAATTGGCATAGGCTGGCCTGCTCCTGCTGTATATTCACCATTTCCGGGAAGTCAACATGAAATTCATTAGACTGTTTTGCGTAGCCATGAAGTGTGTTCCCACACTAGCCAGTGTTATTTCCCCAAAATGACCAACATGCTCTGGTGACCCAACTGGGAGCAGTGCCCTTTGTCATATTAGGTGCTTCATGCTGCGGATTGGCACAGCACTCCCTTGATAGCCTAATTTCATTCAAGTGTATCCCTAAAATTCATCAAGTGAGTTAATGTTGTGGCCAAGATTTGACTTAACCTCTAGAGGAGTCAGATCTGGCTTCAGTTTTTCCTCTTCGACCTCCAACATGTCCTTGCTCAGGTTACCTAACCCTGTGTCTAGTTCCCTCATCTGTTACAGGGCATGATACTAGAATATTGATTGAGTACTTAGTGTGTGCTGGGTCCTATTCTTAGTAAATGCAATACGTCATTTAATTCTTATAACAGCAACCCTGCAAGACAAGTACCATTATCACGCCATTTTATAGATAAAGAAACAGAGGTCCAGCACCCCAGTGGAAAGTGGCAGAGCAGGCACTGGTAGCCAGGAGGTCTGGCCAAGGCCTGTGCTCTCACAAGTGTCTGACACTGCCCCTCTCTAATTTCAGTACCGCTTTGCTTCTCACCAGGAAATTATTTTGACTCACGCCAGCATCTGCCTCACAGTATTATTCTGAAGAGGAGATGAGCCAGTGCACACAGTGCACAGCTAACGAATTCACATGTGGATTCGGCAAATGTTGATGGATGGCCCCTTGTGTGTCAGGCAGCGTTCTAGATCCTGAGTATGTAAGACGATCAGAGTGATTGCCCTCCTGGAGCTCGTAGCCTAGAAATAAGACAGACCACAGCCAGATAAATATGTCTTTAATAACACATCAGTAGTGCCGTGAAGCAAAAGAAAGCAGGGGCAGAAAGTGACAGTGTTGGGGGAGGAGAGGGAGCCCAGATGGATAGGGGAACAGAGGATGCTTCCAGTAGAGAGAAGAACTCTGTCAAGACATTACCTTTGAGCCAGGCCCTGACTGACAGGGAACGAAGCCATGTGAAGATCCGGGGGACATTATTTTTTATTTGTATAATAAAATTAATTATGTGCTAATTTCTTAGTTTAACCACAGAGAGTTCTTGTCCTCCTCCCCAACCAAGGGCATAATTTCTTACTCTTTCTCAAAACTCTAACAACAAGAGAAGAAAATCTGAAAATGCAGATGGAAAAGAAAAAAAAAAGCTCTTCTGAAAGGTAGGAAGAGGCTAGTTGCCACGAACTCTGGAGCTATCGTGAATGGAAGGAGAATATTTCCATCTCCCATTGATCACTATAATTCACAAATTCTCCTAAAAAACAGAAACCACAGTTGACTATGGTTTTGTTGGTTTCACTTAATTCCCTGACCCTGACTCCTTGTGTAGCTAAAAGCATGTCATAATCATGGTAAATTCTACCTCTCCTTATTCCATTAGAGGGAACCCGGGCCATTTCAAACACCATCTTCCCATCCAATCTTGATTTTACAATGCTTTTCACTGAAGATTAGAGTTAATGCTTTTCTAAGAGGTTTGTCACAAAAGGGAGCTTAATTGGGGCTCATTTTTTCCATCCGCCCAGTTGTTCCATAGGCTTACTTTTGGAAAGTGTGTCTATCATGAATGATTCATGTTCTACAGGTGTGGATTATGAATTTAGAGAACCAAGTCACCCAGGAAAGGGAAAGCTACCTTAGCTTCTGGGAGATAGAACCATAGCACTCAGTGCAGTGGGTTGAAGAGTGTCCCCCAAAAGATGTGTACATGTCCTCACCTCCGATGCCTGTGAATGTGACCTTGTTTGGAAATAAGGTCTTTGAAGATGTAATTAAGGTAAGGAGCTCAGGATAAAATCATCCTGGATTAGGATGGGCTCTGAACCTAATCACAAGCATCCTTCGAAGAGAAAGGAGAGGGAGGTTTGAGACACAGAGACACAAACGATAAAGCCATGTGAAGACAAAGGCAGAGATGGAGTCATTCAGCATCAAGTCAAGGATTGCCAATGAATGCCAAGCGATGCCATGCAATGCCAAGGATTGCCAGCAGACACCAGAAGCTCAGAGAGATGCACGAAACAGATTCTCCCCAGAGCCTTCAGGAGCCAACCCTACTGACTCATTGATTTCAGATCTCTGGCCTTCACATTGTGACAGAGTAAGTCTCTGTTGTTTGAAGATAGCAACTTTGTAACATTTAGATACAGCAGCCCTAGGGACCTAATGCACTTGGTTTGAATCTTTAACATTAAATAAAAGAATAATAGTTAAGGGTCATTTAATTTCTTGGAGTAGTGAGGGATGTGACCCAGTGCCAGATAGGAATGTAAGTTTTTATTGTTTTGTTTTGTTTTGTTTTGAGATGGAGTCTACCTCTGTCACCAGGGTGGGGTGCAATGGCGCGGTCTCGGCTCATTGCAACCTCTGCCTCCGCTTCAAGCAATTCTCCTGCCTCAGCCTCCTGAGTAGCTGGGACTACAGGGGCCCGCCACCGTGCCTGGCTAATTTTTTTTTTGCATTTTTAGTATAGACAGGGTTTCACCAACCTGGCCACGCTGGTCTTGAACTCCTGACTTCGTGATACACCCACCTCGGCCTCCCAAAGTGCTGGGATTAGGAATATAAATTTCATATGGAGTTTACTGGGAGAGAAAATGGCTGCAGTGGCTACTGTTTGTGTTTACATAGTACCCCATCTGCTTCAACCTCTCTTCTAGAGACAGACCCAGGTCACAGTCACAGAGACCCACAGTCTCAGTGGGAAGCTGAGATCACAACCAAGGCTCTACGTTCTCAGTGGGAGCACAGTTGGTGCCGGATGTGGTCCCTCATGCTGTGGCCACCATTCTGTGCATTGCAGGGCCAATAGCGCTCCTGTCCCTGCCACTAAAATATCGGTGCTTGGCCCCCAGTCATTGTGACAAATGAAAACACCAAGTATTTTCCAGTGTCCCGTAGGGGGAGCTGAATGGCCCTGGTTGAGAGCACTGGCAGATGAACCTCAGCATTAACGTCTCTGGGCTACGATGCCCTGATGGATTCGTGATCACAGTAAAAATTACTTACTGATGGCAAAACTAGAATGTGTGGAAATCTGCTGGATATAACCCAGTTTACCTCTGGGACCCTCTATCATTATGGTTAAAATTAAGATTGACCAAATCCCTTCTGACTGACCATTGTACTCCACGTGTTGCGACATTCAATTATCTTACAAGCAAAGCTCACTCTCTGATGACCCAGTCCATCTCCTAAGGGTGACTCTGAAGATTCTGTCACAATCCCTCATGTTCTAATGTACAGCTTTGCTCTTAGAGAGTGATCTTACTTCTAACTTCCTTGAGGATCTCTAATTTTTCTGGAGTCAGAGAAATACTGGAGAGGCAAGAGATGAGACTTGAACCTGGAGCCAAGAACCAGGTCCCAGAGGACTTGCTCTGCACTGTGCCATGAATTGGCCCTTCTTTCGCAGCCTTGAGGATTCAGAGAAAGATGCGGATCAGGGTGGCATGAATGGGTACATGTGGCCATGAGGAGACAGGATTGGAATCTACAAAGATCTGCCGGGAGTAAGAGGTAGATGTAAAGACCGAGACAACTGGCCAAGGATGGGACCAAGATAGTAGCAATGAAAACAAAAGGTAGAGAAAATAGTCAAAGGATAACAAAAAGGTAGTCCTGAAAGCATGCAGACCCACTGGACATAGAGAATACAGGAGGGAAGAGATCAAGGATGTCTCATTAAATTAAACTTTCTAGATAATTTAAATTGGAACACAGCTAAATTTCTTTGATACTTTGGAGAGGCTTCCTCTAAACATCTTGAGTGTGTTTAAAGAACATCATGGTGAGATAACATCCCAGGCAATGATGCAGATTAAGCAATTCAGGAATTTAAGGGCTCCAACCATTAACTACTTTAGAATATCAGCTAAGGAACACATTCTGGAAGCTTTATGTTCTATTATATTAATTATCCCCCCAAGGAGCAAAAAGTGTTTTAAAAATTAGTTAAATGAATCTCAATGTTCTTTCCTAAGGCAAAAGGTAAAAAACATATATCAACATAAGGAAAGTGCACACTTTCAGCAGCTAAGAGGCCTCAGTAGCCTACATTACAAGCCTGCCTCCTTGAAGCTCAAAATTAGTGAAGCCACACAAGGTACAAGGCTAATTCACTATGGATGAAATAACGGGCAGAGAAAGTGGAATGGTAGGCTCTTGAGCACCTACCATAAAGCATGCAGGTGAAATAATTGAAAGGAAGCCCTCATTTTTACACTGCACACACTGTGAAATGCGAGGTGTGGAAAGTTGATTGTCCTTAATAGGAAAGTATCAGCTTCCTCCCTACAGAGAGTTTAGAAGAAAGAGAAGCACAGAACTGCAGAGCTTGCCTTCTACCTAAAAACTGGTGCTTAGAACAATGGTCTCCAGCTGCATCCATGTTGCTACAAAGGGCATTTTCTTTTTCATGGCTGCGTAGTATTCCATGGTGTGTGTATCTATATAGACATATATATCATTATTATATAAAGACATAGGTATCACGAATATACACATATATGTGATGTGTGTGTGTGTATGTAACAATTTCTTTATTGTTGAGCATCTGTGTTGATTTTATGTCTGTGCTATTGTGAATAGTATTGTGATAAACATATGAGTGGAGGTGTCTTTTTGGTAGGAAGCCATTATCCTAAGTGAATCAACACAGAAACAGGAACCCAAACGTCAACTAAATACCACATGTTCTCATAAGTGGGAGCTGCACATTGAGAACAATAAACACTGGAGATTCCAAAAGGTAGGCGGAAGGGTGGCGGAAGTGTTGAAAACTACCCATTGGACACTGTTTGCTACCTGAGTGATAGGATCATTAGAAACCCAAACTTCAGCATTATGCAGTATACTCATGTAGCAAACCTGAGCAAGCACTCACAGAATCTAACATTAAAAATCAAATAAAATACATTAAAATAAGAAAAAAATTTAAAAATTGGTACTGACATGTCCAGAATCTTAGGAGAAAGTAGAAATTTAAAAAACACCACCACAAATATCAGTGTTTTTAAAGTTTCAAACATTTCTGTATTTAACAAGTATTGGTGCCTTGAAATTGAGTTTAAAGAAGACAGTTCTTGATTTATGCTCTTGTGGGCATTAGGACGGGGAAAAACCCCTTCAGAGTACCATGACGAGATTTTGAATTATGCAAAGGTAAAGAAAAGGTCCCACTAATGTAGAGATATTTGGAGACTTCGTTCTAACCAACTGAAAGAGAGGTTTGAGGGGAGATGACTTAGGAGTGAGGAGAGGGGAAGCCTAGAGAAGCAGGTGCAGAGCTTCTACCCGGATCCTGGGCTGGATTCAGCTTCCAATATGCCTTGTTTGTCCCTGTAGCATTAGGACATATTGAAAGCTTCCTCACTTAAGAATATGGATATTTTACGTAGAGAAATTGATTTTACACTCCTTTTGCAAACCCTGAAGGTCTGGCCATGCCAGTTGCTCATTCTCACAAGTCAGCAAGAGCAGGTATGGAGGAGAGAATCAGGTGACCTCTCCAGCTTTCTACTTTGTACATGACCTTGTGAGTATTTCTGCCTAAGAGTCACTTAAGAATACAGATATTTTACATAGAGAAATTGATTGTACACTCTTTTGCAAACCCTGAAGGCCTGGCCATGCCAGGCTCTTATTCTCACAAGTTACCAAGACCAGGTATGGAGGAGAGAATCAGGTGGCCTCTCCAGCTGGCCTCGGTGACACCTCACTGCCACCTCCCTGTGGTCACACACAGCCTGCTCCACTCATTCACAGGCCTGGGCTGGTTTGCATTTACCTTGGCCCCATGGACTAGAGAGAAGATGACCAGCTGTCAACATAGCTGTTGAGGGACAATCTCTGGGCACTGGCAGAACTACGGGTGACCTCTGTGTCCAAACAGAGAATGCCTCTGGGGAGGAGACCATTTGTCCCCTACATAATTAGCTCCAGTGTAAAATCCAGCATGGCTCAGGTATGCTGAGCGTTGGAAACTTTGGAAGCTTCTGGAAACAGTAGGCTAGAAATGAGCACTGACAACTCAAAATGCGTACCTGCAAGGGAAGCTGAGTGAGTTTCTCCAAGTGTTGTCAGGGGGATGCCTGCGGCCACATGGTAGCCAGACAGAGAAAAGAACAGGGAAGACAGCACACACGGGGACCACAGAAAATACTGTATGTGTTCTGGGGGTCCGAGTGGGAGTTTAAAACTGTCATTCAGGTGGGAGGCTTAAGTTCTTGAAATTTAAATATTAGAATAAAGACAATGCCAAAAGTTTTCTAAACTATACATATTTTTAACCTAGAAATTCTACTTTTAGTATTTTTATCCTGAAAAAGTTCATGGATGTGTATAGAGATTGTATTGAAATATATTATTTTAATACAATTATATAAATAATATATCATAAAATTATGCATGATATATAATATAAATTATAAAATGATTATTATTGAATAACAATTATATAAGCATAATGTTAATTGTAACTTATAATGACAAAGAACTGGCAACTCTTAGGATCTGCAACTGAAGAACATTGTTTCAATAAATTGTAACATCCATACAACAAATTTCAAGTAGCCACTAAAATACTACCAGGAAGTTATTTAAGGTTATTTCAAAGCATGTTACAAAAATAATATGCATGGTATAATGCCATTTTTATTTAATATATGAACACACATAGGGAAATATTTAAGTTTATACATTATATTAGTTTCCTGGGGCTCCTGGAACCATTTTCTGCAAATATTGTGGCTTAAAACAACAGAGTTAATTTTCTGACAGTTATGAGGACAGGAGTTTAGCAGTTTCACTGGGCCAAAATCAAAGTATGGGCAGGGCTGCACTCTCTCTGAAGGCTCTAGGAGATAACCCTTCCTTGCCTCTTCCAGCTTCTGTGGTTCTGGCGTCCTTGGCTTGCAGCTGCATCACTCCAATCTCTGCCTCTGTCTCTTCCTGTGTCTGATCTCCCTCAGTCTCTCTCTTATAAGGACCCTTGTGCTTGGATTTAATACCCACCGGGAAAATCCCTCATGTCAAAATCATTAACTTCATCACATCTGTAAGTCGCTTTTACATTGTAAGGTCACATTTATAGGTTTCAAGGACTCAGACTTGTTATTTTTGGAGCATCATTATTTCATCTGCTGTTTTCCTAATCATTAAAAGATTTGTTTTTCTTACATCTTTCTGTTCTTTCTTAGATTAAGTATTGGGTAACTTTAGTAAGGGGGATTTATTTTAAGTAGATTATACCAGACAAAGTATGAATTTCTACTTTGTACATGACCTCGTGAGTATTTCTGCCTAAGAGCCAAAAAAGAAATAAACAAAAGTACCAACATGAAAACTGTATTTTCCCTTTAGAGTATTAAAAACCTTGTTCAATATTCAAGACTTTAAACTATGTTTAAAAAATAGAGGCATATGATATGATTGATTTTATCAAATACTAGGTTGGATATTATAGAACAAATATATAATTTAGAAAAATCCAAGAAAAAAACAGAGATGAAGATGCCCTAACAGATGACTCTACCTGCCAAAAAAAGGAGGAGAGATGTGTATAATGTGCAAGAAAAGAAGTATCTATTTGATAGGTAAGTGTGCTTTCAAATTCTGAAAGGTCTTCAATATTAGGAAAAAGATTTTTACCAAAAATGGAATTTTCCACTAAAAAACAGGAACTAAAATAAGTATCGGTTTCAATTCTGAAAAGTGAATGATGAAGAAGGCAAGTCAGAAATTCATTTTAGATGACAAATATGTTACATTTCCAAAAAGAAGGTAAGACACTAGAACAGAGGAAGGTAAAAGAGGAAGTCCCCACTTGTTTCCTTATTACGTGTTAGTTTCTGAGTTAGATGTAAGGGGAGTTATATGTTTTGGACAGGTTTCTTGTCCTCAGAAACGTGTAGTTCAGTAAGAAAGATATGATTAAGCCGTGTTGAGGTGAAGCGCTATGCAATCAGTGACAGGAGAGGCACAAACCAGTTCCTCCAGACCTGGGGGTGGCCAAGCTTCCCCTTGAAATGCAGGGTTTGCAGGATAGATGAAGCTGAGTGAAGAAGACAGGTGAGTAGTCCATTTCTGAAAAAATTGGAAGGAATTGAGATGGAAAAGTAATAATGTAATACCTAACATTTATCCAGTCATATGCCAGATATGGGGCTAAGATTTTTTTTTTTTTAATCCATTATCAGGGAGAAAAAACGTTTCCTCTACTCTCTTAAGTTTGGTAACTGAGAGCCTGTGAATTAAACTAACAAAAGATAGATTAACAGGGGGAAGGGTACACAATTTTTCTTGATATTTACATGCACAAGAGTTCCCAGAAAAAGAGTGAAACTCAAAGAAGCAGACTCAGGGGCTTATACAGCCGTTCAACAAAGGGAAAAGAGTTTGGGTCTCAAGGTATGATAAATAGTGGGGAAGTGACTAGGAAATCCAGTGACTCAGGGAAGATAAGGGTTACTTTAGTAAGGTGTGATTGTGCAAACACATGTTGGCATCAACTCCCTTTCTTCAATGAAAAGAGTCACTCTTCCCTCCTTGTGTAGGAGGTGGAGTCCTCCTCAAAGAGAAACTAAAACTGTATGCCTTGTCTTTAGGCTGTTAATGGTGGGTTGAGGAACTCCTCCTGCACCTGCTGATTCTCAACTGCCTTTAGCCCCAAATAATCTTTATGCCAAAGTGGCATAGTTTAGAGTGGCATCTTCTGATCCCCATCACAATAAATAGGTGTAATACTGATACCACTATGAGACAGGCATAATTGTTGCCTCTTTTCTTAGGTGGGGAAACTGAGGATCTTATGTCCTAGCCAGCATGCCTGACAAAGAGGTAGGTGCTCATGTTGTCAGAAAAGGAGGGCAAGTGGTGTTGGTGTCGCTCAGGCAATTTCAATATGACAAACTGGAAAACTTCTAAATGCACCGTCCTCACTTGTTTCAAGTTTCAGAGGAACCAGGTGGATCCCCCATTCTTTAACTGGTTCCTTTTTCCTTTCAAGTTCAAAAACACTCAAGGAATACTTTAATAAATCAATAAAGTGAACACAGCAAGTGAGGAATGGCAAGAAACAAGAGAAAATGTTCAAGAGGACCGTAACGATGAGAGGAAATTAAAGTAAGTTTATTCAGATGCTTTCATGTAACCGCACTTATTAAAAAAGAAAAAAAAAGTCTTATAAAGTTGTATAAAAATAGAGTAGCAGAATAATAATAGCCCTAACTATAATTTCTGATACTATGTAGACTGGGGAAAAACATAACCCAATAGCCTAAGGAGAAAAGAAGGAAAATATGTTTGCTCAAAGAAAACAAACACAGACACATAAACCTACACCCCTGATGGCTGAACTTCATAGAAGAAGTCAATAGGAAGAAAGTGCAGACAAGCAGGAAGCTCATTAGATTAGAAATCAAGTTCATGTTCTAGCACTGATGGCCAGCTGACCAGGGCAGTTCACAAGCAGTTCAAGTTCAGGGACCAAAGCGCCCCTGAGTGCCTCCATTGGATTCTGCACAGCCAAAAAGACGCTTGAAAACATCAAGCCCTGTCACCAGTACCTTCTATCAGCCTTGAGAGAGGTGTGATGATATAATAGGGAATCAGAGAAGCCTAAACCTGTACCTGCTTTGGGAAACCCATGTAATGCCTTCGCCTGATTCATTATTATTTGAGAACCTACAAGGCCCCTGTGTTCACAACTCTAGGAAGATGCAAGACTCTAGGTATCATGGCTCTTGCCTTTAGAAGAATTTTGCTAGTTTTCTATTGCTCTGTAGCACGCTTCCACACAACCCAGTAGCTTTAAACAATCCCTTTATCTGTTCACAGCTCTGTAGATTAGAAGTCTGTGACTGGGTTCTCTATAGTGTCTCAGGAGGCTGACATTAAGGTGTTAGCCAACTGGGTTCTCCTCTGGAGACTGGGGGAAAATCTGTTCTCACACTTATTCAGGGTGTTGTCAGAATTCATTTCTTTGAGGCTGTAGGACGGACATTCCCACTGCCTTTCTTGTTGTCCGCTGTGGGCCACCCTCAGCCTGTAGAGGCCACCCACATTCCTTACTACACAGCCCCCTCCATTTCTAAAACAAGCAATCAAGAAGTCTCCCTCATGTTGAATGTCTGTCACGCTGTGAATCTCTCTCATGAGGAAGATCCCAGCAGCTGATCTGAGACCTGAATTACATCTACAGAATCCCTTGACAGGAGCGGCTAGATATGTGCTGGGCCACACACCAGCAGGCAGAAATCATGGGAGCCGTATTGAAATTCTGCTTGCCATAAGCATCGGAAAACTATTTACTAAGTGTTGAATAAATGGGAAAAGAAATGAAAACTTCTGGCCCCTCACTGGAATTATCTCCTCAAGTGAGAGGCAGCATAGCTTTGTTGTAGTCCTGTCCATCACCTGCAAAGAGCCCGTCCTCACGTTAATCACCTGTTCGTTGCTCACGGCAACTCTGTAAGGCAAGTCCAAGGGCAAGGCTTATGATTCCTGCTCTCCAGAACTCTGATCCCTTAACTTCTTGCCCAGTGCTCTTTTCACAACAAGAAATTACAGTTTCTTTAAGATTACCTTGGACAAACTCTTTGGTGACATTGTAACAACGTGAAGAAGAGACACAGGAGAGCATGGAACCCCGCAGAAGACCCATGAACCAGGGCCCGCTTGGGGCTGTGGGCACTGGCTCCTCTGCTGTAACTGAGTCCTTCCCAAGAACCCACTTCTGTGATCTGGCAAGGGGCGGGAGACCTCAGCAGATTTAAAACCAGATGAATCATATCACTGGTAGTCACACAGTGGGCAGTTGTCACTGGTGAGATGACTCCGTAGGTGGCCGCAGCCCAATTATCTGCTAGGTATGGAGGTTGCATCCCAAATCTTGTATGGAGTGGCAGTCCTAAAATGAGTGGCTGGTCCTTTGCCATTTTCCCATCACTTGAAGCTGATCGAGGCATCAGTGAACGAGGAGGAGGGTGGGAAAGCAGAGCCTTCCAGGGTCCAAGTCTGAGCATTGATGGGGGAGGCTGGGCTGGGTGACAGAATCTTGATGGCAGACCTCAGTATCACAAAGGGTAAGGTGCTTGGAGGTGAAATGGCCTGAAGTGGGAAAAGAGGCAGATGCTGAGAGGAGGAGAGTCCATGCAAAACTGACAGGGGCTCTTCTGATGGGTCTCACTGCTCCAGGAATCCTGGTCTTCATGCTTTCTAGGCATCCTGTTGAGTCCTGAAAGAGGGGCCCAGACCAACCAGGAGCTCATCCACCCTGGTTTGAGTCTGGGTACCTCTTTCTCTTAACCAGCTGGGCACTCTTGGCTTAGCTACTTAACATCTAGTGCCTTGTTTTCCTCATCAGTTGAATGCTGGAAGTTGAGCTCTCTGATTTATGGAGCCCCTTCTGGCTATAAATTCTTATCTCATGAGGACATTTTGTGATCTGGACTATATTAAAGAGCCACTCTCTAGGATTAATAACAGTACACAGCAGCCTTTTCATATTCTTTTCTTTTTCTACAGTTACTGCCCAATCAGCACTATAAAATATTCAAATCTTAAAAAGTAATTCATTGAATATGTCTTCTTTTAGCACCAGCTGTAACAAAACTACATACATCAGTAGTTAGCTGCTTGCATGTGAAGCAACAGCTACATGCACATGGGAATAAGCTACAAAATGTTATTTTAATAAGATGCTGTCCACCCAAACAAACTGAATTTGAAATGTGGCACCAAACTTGCTATCTGGCTCATTCAAAAATATTTCATGGTCAACCATGTAAATGATAACCTTCAAAAAACATTTATGAAGTAATCAACATGGGAAGACAGAAAGTCAGGCTAGAACTTTATCATCTGTGTTTTGTTGGAGGTATCTAACTGTTCATAGTTCACTGTGAATTCTTTGGAGTAGATAGTTCTTTGGAAGAGGAATCTTTGGAAGGTGATTTGTCACATTATTTGAAAAGAGCATTGTGGCTGATTCAGAGCCACCACTTCCTTAGGTATCAGCTGAATGAATGACATTTTTCAGCTTAATCAGGCTAAAACTCTTGGAGTCATCTTTGACTCTTTTCTTCAACTTCCTGCATTCTTCTTGGTGCTGTCTTCAAAAGATAACCACAATCCAACCACCTCTCACCACCTCCTGCTCCAGCCATGGTCTGAGCCAACAAGGGCTCTCCCTGATGAGCATGAGCCCCCAAAAAGATCTCCCTGCCTCTAATTTGGCTCCTCGTGGTCTATTCCCAACACATCAGCTACAGTGTTGATCACTTATGTCGGCTCATGTCACTCTTCTGCCCAGATCCTTTGGTGGTTCTCCTTTTTACACAGAATAGCAGTCAAAGTTTATAGAGAGTCCCTCATTTCCTCTACAACCTTCTCTGTCCTCTCTCCCACTGGACACCAGTTGAGCCTGTGCAGTCCAGCCAAGCTCCTGGGTGCTGGGGTGTCCCCTCATCTTGGAATGCTCTTCTCTGATGCTCTCTTGGCCAACTACTTCACCCCTTCAAGTGTTTGCTCCAATTTCATCTTTCTTAAATTTGCATAGATTTAGCGGGTACAGTGAAGGTTAGTTCATGGATATATTGCTTAGTGGAGAAGTCTGGGCTTTCTGTGTAGCCATCCCCTGAAGAGTGTACAATAAATGTCCATTGTACCCATTGAGTAACTTATCATCCCTAACCCCCCTCTCAGCCCCTCACCTTTCTGAGTCCCCGATGTCTATTATTCCACTCTCTTTGTCATCTCTGTAAGGCTTCACCTGATCTTTCTGTATAATACTGCAACTTGTCCCTCACCCCCCAGAAACCCAAACCCTCCTTATCCTGATCTTCTCTTGTTCATAGCATTTAGCAACTTCAGTATGATGCATTCAGTGATAATGAATGTTTAATTTCTATCTCCTGCTAGAATGCAAGCTCTGTGAGGGAAGGGATCTATGTTTTGTTTTCTGATGCGTCCTAAACACCTAGGAGAATGCCAGATAAATGAAAGCATCCAAATGAAATTTCATCTCACACTCATGTCGGTTGAAAAAGTCAAATTGAGCAATAAATCTTGATTGACTATGATAAACTAAAATGTGTTCATTTAGGCTTTTTTCTATGATTCATCTTCTAAATTGCCTGGCAATGATCGAGGAATGCCCTCAGTCAAGAAAATGGGATTTTAGCTAATCTCTGAAATAAATTTGTACCGATTGCATCAAAAATGCACATATGCTACCTCTCACATTTTAAAAATATAGTAGCCTCCCTATCACCAGATAAGCACTTTATAGACCACAATGATCCCTTACCTCTTCCCTATAATTTAGATCTAAAAATATTTTGGATACAACCCATATACTACTACAATTTAAGGCTACCTCACTGATTCGTCCCAATTCTGGAAGAAACAGATGACCCATTCAAACTAAGATGATCTAAGGATGAAATGGGATGGGCAAGGTATATTTCTCAAAGGAGAAACACAGCTTGCTTCGAGTGACTCCACAGAATGGGAGCTGAAGAAATGAAGTCTGACTTCACTTTCCACGCCCTCTCCATTTCCTGCTGGGCCCAACTGAGGACCAGATAACAGGAGGGCCCACTGAGGCAGTCCTCTGAGATTATCCCCCTAGGGCAGAGAGCAGCATGGAGAAGGATGGAAAAGCAGGCTGCAGGGGCAAGGGAAGATAAGCACCCAAAAAAAGCTCTGATCTATAGTAAGGGACTATGTGTATCAACCCTACAGGTGGATTTCAGAATTTTAAATACATTTTCCATTGCAACACAGTGGACATATACTTAAGTGTTTTTAATAATCCACTTCTAAAAACCGCCACTTGCCACTTGCAAAAAGCAAACGAATAAAAATTCCTATTCTATTCTATTCTATTCTATTCTATTCTATTCTATTCTATTCTATTCTATTCTATTCTCTTTCAATGCTGGTTGCAACCCATTAAACTGATTTCACAACCCACAGTTTAAACATCTCTGGCTAAGGCCAATCCCTCCATTTAAAAGATAAGATCACTTAGATCTTACAGGGTTAACTGGCTTGTCCAAATTTAAAGTATATGTAATCATTGGAATGATGTGGGTGTGTACACTCATTGTAAAGAAAAAACTTATTTCATCTATCCAAATGTTCTCTTCCAAACCACATGCATATCAGCATATTTTGAAAGAAGGATTTTAGTATTGTAGGTGTCAAGAAAGCCTCTATCTAACCATCAGTAAAATAAATAGTCCTCACCATACTGTGAAAGCGGGACAACTTCAGTACAGTGGAGAGCTGAGGTCATGCCCTCCCATACGGGAAGAGCTCTTTGGAATCTAGGGCTCACTTATTCAGGAAGGATGGCCTCCTGTGTGTATGTCTTTCACCCCCAGGTAACACAGGTATTTATGATGCCTCATGAAGCATACTTGCTGGACACTAGGATGGTGGCTAATGACAGTTTCTCTGTGCAACAAGGTAGAGAACTATGAGACAGCCAAGGTCCCAGCCTGGCATATACATTGCACAGTCGCACAGGAAGGCACTCTGCTCTGAAATATTTCATCCTGGAGAAGTTGGCTTTGATGACTTTGAAAAGTAGCAGAACTCACTGGTTCTCTCTTTGGCAGGAGTTTGTGCATTTCACTCATTTCAAGTCAGGACTAATAGTTCTAATGATTTTGAAGGGAACCTAAATGATTCCTTTATGCCTGGCTGGGATTGGCCAGGGTTCCGCTTACAACCCACAACATGCTCACACATTCCATAGAAAAATAAATACTGCTGTAACCACGTTGGTGCCACGCCAGTGCAAATGGCCATTTTCTTAAGTACTCATTTTAAAAGCAACTTTGTTATTTCAGCATGTGCTTTGAAAGCTGGCTTTTCTATCTCTGGTGTGATGTTTTCATTGCAGGGACAAAAGTAAAACATTAACTCTTTCAACAGTTTGAGGGAGGGTGGATATTTAATACAAAAACCAAAAAAAAAAAAAAAAATGTAATGGGGGAAAATGCATCACTCCTGCTTTCTTGGATCTCTGCTGGAGTTTCCACTTGTGTGTGACTCCTTCCCCTTCCACCAACCACCCCTTTGGTTAGACTGGGTTGTGGTTCCTTCAAACGTCTTGCCGAAACTTCTGGACAGCTATCAACTGAAGAACTCTGTCCTGGTCAGAAGCTTCAACACCCTCTGCCCGTGATGCTTTTCTGGGTCCAACTAACCTGCAGTAATTTTCTTCCTGTGTACCAGAGTTTACGAAGTCCTCCTGCATGTGAGGCCCTGGGCGCAGGTGTGGGCATGTGCAGGTGTGTTCATGTAAACTGCAGAGATCCTGAGGGCAAGACGAAGAAAACACAGCCAGCCCTTTCAGGAATTTATAATTCAGATGCTGAGGTGGGACAGAACAGATGAAAAGCAAAAGCACAATGGAGGGCAGTTATGATTAAATGGATTTCAGAGGGTCATGATGGTGCCAGGCTATCTTGGGTCTCCTCACACTCAACATCAGGCCCCTCCACCTCCTGTTGACTTTCATGCATCAATGTTAGGCTAACATGAGAGATGCTTACAAATTTGCTTCATGATCACTGTAGAAATGAGCATGGTTGTTAGCAACAGCTGCTGTGGGTGTGCAGGTCATGGCGTCTCTCAGAGCTGGGAATGCCCAATGAATGCACTCCCCTCTTTCACCTGACCACGGATGGTCACCTGATGGTATTTGGAAAGTAATGAGAGATCTTTCCACCACGACGTTTTGTGAGAAATGGTGTATTTACTTTTTCAAATGTTAGTGTTTAATCTTCGAACAGCTTTAGATTTACAGGGAAGTTGAAAAGACGGTATAAAGAGTTCCTATAGGTTCCATATTCAGTTTCCCTAGTGTTAACATCTTACATTGCTATGTACATGTGTTACAGCTAATGAACCAATATTAATACACTGTCATGAGTGGAAGTCCATACTTCACATTTCCCTGGAGTTACCTCTTGTCCTTTTTCTGGCATCCACTCAGGACACCACTTCACATTCAGTCATCACATCTCCTTAAGCTCCTCTTGGCCGTGATGCCATGACAGTTTCCTAGACCCTGTACTAAGTTTCCTAGACTGAGTACTGGTCAGATATTTTGTAAAATGTCTGTCAATTTGGATTTGTCCAATCTTTATTCTTGTAGCTAGACTAGATGATGTATTCACATTTGGGAATGTAAGCATAAATGTTTCCTACATAGGCCAAACGTGTTGTTTTGAAAGCTATGTATGCTCTATGAAGTTTGGGCATTGAAAACCAATAGATGCTCCGCAGGGAACACGTTGATTACATGGGACATATCCATGCAAAGAGTGACTCACAGTAAATTACACTGCATGTGGTTTCTCAGACTCAGATGGAAAGCAGACTTCAGTTACCCTAGGTACATCTCAAAGTTTCCCTGTTTCAGTACACTAAATAAATAAGCATAGTGTTAGCTGTATATATTGTTCAGTTATAGGTTAGTTATCTGCTGTAATTAACAACCTAAAACAGTCAGTGACTTAATAAAATGAAAATATATTTCTCTCTCATACCATAAACACAGGATTTCTAGGTGGGGGTATTCTCTTTACAGTGGTGTCATGGCATTCCAGCTTTTTCTAAACCTATTATCTCCCAAAGCTTTCTGGTGCTCATTTGTATTAGTTAGGGGACAAGAGAATAAAGCAGGCATGAAGAGCTCAGTTGGAGATTTTTCAGGTCAGATCTAGAAGTGGCATGAATTACTTCTGCCCATGTTTCATTGGCCAGTACTCAGTCACCTGACCCACCCTGTTGCAAGAGAGACTGGGAAATGTGGTCTAGCTATTGTAGGAGAAAGAGAAAGAAAGAGACTTTGTGAACACATAGCAGCCTCTGCCACTCTATGAATTTATGTCATACCAAGTTTCCAGTAGATTAAAAACATGATAAAATGACTTGGAAGATGCATGCTATTCTTTTCGCACACATACCCCCTGTTTAGATTTGGTAGTCTTCTCTAAAGATGCTGCAGAGGGTAGCCTCTACATAGGCACTTCCACAACACTGGTATTTCTTTAAAAGCGAAAGTCTGTCCTTTAAAGCAATGTAGAGGGAGAAGGATAAAAAGGTAGAAACTGGGGAGAATTATCCCAGCAAACAAAATATGCCTTGCACCAAATATATTTACAATTATTAAACCAGATGATTAGAAGTAATAGCTTATCACCTCCACCAATGGGAACACGGACCAACCAACCGGAGACTCATAAAAGGAAGGGGAACATGAAAGCATAATCTCAATCCAGAGTCAAATTCCAATATATACCTTTCTAGAGAAAAATGAACAGAGTCTTTCTTTCTCAAATAAGACTACTCTTTCATTTTCTAAATAACCTTCCTCAATCTGAGCTATAGTATGTCTGGATGCTAATTGTCTAGTAGTCTAGACAGTGATGATATTATGACCAAGTTATGCACAGATAATCACTGTGTCACTGTTTCCAAAGCTGCCTACACATATTGCTTCACTGGACACACTTGGCATGTGTGATTTTTCTCCTGATATTTATTTTCACCATGTAAGTAGAGAATGCTTACTTAATCAAACCATCCAGTGAACTGAGCAGTTTTTTTATAATTCAAATGCAATATGAGAGTCTTGAAGCTAAGAAAAAAATTATGTTAATGTAGCCCATACTTTTCTGTATTCTGGTGCAATGAACCCTGTGGCATTTTACTCGCTTCATTCACTAGGGATACATCTTGCCCAAGTCCCTCCAGTATTACCTCTGCAAATCATTCCTACCCAGATGGGTTGGCTTAACCAAAACCATTCTGATCAAGGAGTTCCAGGAATCTCTCCGGAGAGGTCTTTTCTGCAGCCTGGTCCAATGCACAGGTTACAATAAAGTGGATGACTATATGGTTCTCTGGCTTTTTCAAAATGACACATTTGTTTTTAAAAACCACCATCTTAACGAAGTATATGGGCAACGATGTCATGACACCCTTAACCCCACCTGAAGGAGGGAGACTGAAATCAATGCAGAAATGAAAAACAGTATGGTTTGGAAAGTAGGAGGATGTTCCAGACACAGTGGATAACAAAGTTTATTTCTGGCATGGAAAGAGAAAATGATCAAAGGGATCTGGAAGAAGTTTGTTTGGCCAAGGAAAAGGCATAGACGGGAGTAACAGTCAGACAATCGAGCTTGGCAAAAGGGTGGGTGTTGATACAGCATGCCTTTAAGGACAGCTTCAAGGCTCTAGTGTACGTTTTATATACTATTTCCACTATTATAATGACCCCTGGAATCACTGTATTACCTAAGGAGACTTGTTAAATCGCAATCTATGGCTGGAGGGGTAAAAAATGGAATCTTCCCTCACTCCTGTGATATCAGTCTCCTTGGTCTCTCACCAGACACGGAAATGACACACAACAGATGAATTTAAAATTCACCTGTGCAGCTTCTAAGCTCAGGCATCTTCCAGAACCAGTGAAGCAGGCCCAAAGGGGAAGGCGGTCAAGTAGGGAGACTGGAAGAGGATTTTATGAACCTACTGGAAGGGGTGGGTGCAGTTCACCAGTAAGAAGTTTGCTTTGCTTTATAATTCTGAGTAAAGCCAGTTCTTCCCAAAGGTGGTGGGTTGAATTGTGGCCACCTCTAAAAGATATGTGGCCTCAGAGCCTGTGAAGGTGACCTTATTTGGAAGAAGAAACTTTGCACATGTAATTAAGTTAACGATATCAAGATAACGTCATCCTGGATTTAGGGTGGGCCCTAAATCCAATGCTAGGTGTCCTTATAAGAAGATGACAGAGAGAGATTTGACATGCAGAGATTCAGGGATATGTGACGTGGGAGGCAGAGAACGGGGTGATGCAGCTTCAAGCCAAAGTATGGCAATGATTGCCAACAGCCACCCAAAGCCAGGATGAGGCAAGGAATAGATTCTTCAGCACCTCCAGAAGGAAACAACTGGCACCTGGATTTTGGTGATCTCCAGAACTGTAAGAAAATTAACTTCTGTTGTTAGAAGCCACCAAATGCATAGTAATTTATTACAGAACCAGAGCTAGAAAACTAATACACCAAACAAGAAACACTGAATCATGATCCTATCCCTGTGCTCATCCCGGCCTTTACTCAGAGTATTTCAATTGTAGTAAAATATATATAACATAAAACTCACCATCTTGGCTATTTTAAAGCCTACAGTTCAGTGGCATTAAGTCTACTAACTGCTGTACAACCATCACTACCATCCATCTCCAGAACTTTATCATCTTCCCAAACAGAAACTTTGTCCCCATGAAACACTAACTCCCCACTTTCCTTCCCCTCAGCCCCTGGGCATCCACGGTTCTATTTTCTGTCTTATAAATCTGACTAATCTAGGTGCCTCATAAAAGTGGTGTATTCAGTATTTGTCCCTGTGCATCTGGCTTCTTCTTTCCACTTGGGCAACGTGTCCTCAAGGCTCAGCCATGTGGTAACATGTGCCGCACTTCATTCCTTTCTATGGCTGAATAATACTCCATTGTATGGATAGACCACATTTTACTTATCCATTCCTCTGTCAGCCAATGCTAAGGTTCCTTCCATCCTTTGGCTCTTATGGATAATGCTGCTGTAACACGGGTATACAGATATCTCCTCATTCTCAAAATATTTATTGTTGACATCTCTTGAACTGCTTCATCTCTTCCTTCCCTCTAGCTGGAATGATCCCTGGTCCAGGTTCCCTCTTATCTTCCTACAACCTCCACCCTTTCACCGATTTTTATACTTTCCACCCTCAGCAATGCCCTTTTCAGGGTAGCTCTTGGCAGTGAGGACTGCAGAGTGTCGGTGTCAATATTTAAGTGGGATTTGGGGACAGAAGCCAATGGCTGGTGGAGGCAGGCAGTGAGCAGGGGCTAGGGGATTTTGTTGATGATGAATTTACATAGCAAACACAATGTTTCTGCTAATAAATGAAATTACAGATCAATAAAAATAGCTAAGTCTTTTAAAGGGGGCTAGTCCTCACATTTTATATAAGACCCTGCCATGGTTTGGCTGCGTCCCCACCCAAATCTCATCTTGAATTGTAGCTATCATGACTCCCATGTGTTGTTGGAGGGATGTGGTGGGAGATAATTGAATCATGGGGTGGTTTCCCCCATACTATTCTCATGGTAGTGAGTAAGTCTCACGAGATCTGATGTTTTTGTATAAGGGGTTTCCCCTTTTGCTTGGCTCTCATTCTCTCTCCTGTCACCCTGTGAAGAGATGCCTTCTGCCATGATTGTGAGACCTCCCCAGCCATATGGAACTATGAGTCCATTAAATTTCTTGTTCTTTATAATTACCCAGTCTTGGGTATGTCTTTATTAGCAGTGTGAAAACAGACTAAAACAGACCCAGAAAGCATCAACTGCCCATGTCAAAGACTATTACCACTACCTTTCCTGAAGGAGGCCTGAGTGCTCTTACAGTGTTACAAGAGGCTAAAGCTTGATGCTTCCCCTCCATCCATCATGTGTATCCCAAGTCAAAGATAACCATACAATGTATCATCCAATAAATGAGGATACTTTTGAGAGTGAGAGTGGAGAGGTGTACAGTTATCCCCAAAGACAACTAGCCCAAACTGGGGATTGTCTGGGCAAAGAGATGTGTGCTCACCTGCCAAGGCTCACTTCTACACCTCACCCCGAGACCCTTGTCCCTGCCTGAAGGACTCATGCAGCATTTAGGTTTCCTCAACCTGGGAATTCACAAATAGGATACCATATCTCCAAACATGTATTTAGTGACATAAAATCCCAAGCTATTAAGTAACATGAGATAAACATTGTGCCCAAGCTAAGGATGTATAATGTGAAATGTACTCTAATTATGCATTCTTCCTGGCTTTTTCCTATGAAAATGACAGAAATAGCTAATGTGAGTCAACACACCTATAAAAAATAATATTGCTCATTATATTACTTGTCAAGAATCAAAAATTGTTTTATTAGCCTATTGTATGTTCTTCTCCTTGTGGCATTTTTATTTTGGGAGAAACTAGTTTTTGCTGGCCTGAAGAACAATCTCACACAAATAGTACAAGTATTCTCTGCTAGGAATAGCAAACACTTACCTCTGAAGGGGAAAAATTCTAGCTTCTATTTATTTATATTTGTTTTTTCCCCTCAACAATTGCTGTTCTCTATAATTTAAATGTCTGCAAAAATAGTAGTTATATAAACATTAATGCATTAAAAGCTATCATTTCAATGTAGCGTGCAAATCCTGGAAGCTGAACATTAAGGAATCATGAGATTTTTCCCTCTAAGCAAGGGGAGGGACTTCGCAATCTTTTTATCCCTAAAATGTATCCTTCGAAGCTTCTCAAGTTCACATTGTTAAGCGGGCCTGAATTATCATCAGCATTGCATTTTAGTAAATGCTCATTTTCCATCTGCCTCTGATCAGATGCACCTTTCCTTACCTGGGACAGACTTGATTCTTTTATTTCTATATTTTATTTCAGTGTTAAGTATAGGAATTTTCTTTCCCTTTAAACACCAATATTTCTTTTTCTAACCATAATATAATACATACATGTAACCCAGCAAGCCTGGATTTGAAAAAAATCACTCAATTATCTCATTGGCTTTCATAAAATCATAGCTATGTGTCCACAGTGGGGAAAAAAAACTCCCAGGAAAGCTCATTAAATTATGATAAGACTGATATAATTCCAAAGGATGTTGGCCCAACAGAAGAAAAAGACAACTGGAGATGTAGGGGTTGGGGTGGTAAGGAAATTGCAAAAGCCAACGAACAGCTTAGATTGGTACCTGTGAGCACCAGGACCCCCACCTGGAGCAGAGATCTCTCATATGTCTGCCTGAATCTAGAATTAGCAACAGCTCACAGGCTGGCCTTGCACTGAGGAATGAAATTTCAGGGATTTCCTCCCTGAAATCCTTGGACTTACATGAAACTTCAAATCTTTAGGATGGGGTCTTCTGAGACTTCCAAATGCTCTCATCTCCTATTCCCCAAGAGCTGCAATGCATTTAAGGAACTTTTTACCTCCTGCATAGTAAGCCCTTGAAGCCATGTGACTGAACCCATGGCCCTTGTAACTATAACAATTATAGTAACCATTCATGCTACCTGCATTCATTGAGCTCCTACCATGTGTAAGACACTGTGCTGGACACAATCCTTTACATGTTGAAGACATGCCAACAATAACCAGAGAACCTAAGGAT
The DNA here is from genome assembly GCF_028858775.2 of Pan troglodytes. NCBI lineage: Eukaryota > Metazoa > Chordata > Mammalia > Primates > Hominidae > Pan > Pan troglodytes. The sequence continues at coordinate 36,076,103 of NC_072420.2, forward strand.
AGAGGGGAGAGTGAGGCAGCATGTGGAATGAGTGGCAGGGAGGGCTAGTTTTGCTCAGAGAGGTGGAAAGAGCTTCGCAGAAAAGCTACCCTTTGAGTTGGACCTTAAAGGATGAGCAACAAAGCAGCTGGCATAGAAGGCAAGTAGGCAAAGGAATGTGGAAGAACATGCCACCCATCCTGATGGAAAGCCTGAAGGTCTAATCCTTGAACTACTCAAAGACAAGGAAATACTCTTTAGAGCCTGGAGCTAAGGGTGCAGTGAACAGGCAGAAACGTAATTGATCCCAGGAAAGATAGGTTGGAGTAAGCAAATGGTAATTTAGATATTTTGCAAATAAATTAAATACTTTTTTAAAAAGATTCTTCCCTCTTGGAAGTATTTAGAAAGGAATGTTTAGTGGTATAAAAGAGATGGCTAATTATTCTTGTGAGTGTTGAGGGTGTTATGTCTCCCCAAAATTCTGATGTTGAAATCCTAACCCCCAGTGTGATGGTATTTGGAGACAGGGCCTTGGGAGATAATTTGTGTTAGATGAGATCATAAGGATGGGGCTCCCATAAAGGGATGAATGTCCTTGTAAGAAGAGACTCTGTAGGATGTGCTCTCCCTCTTTTTCTTTCTAACATGAGGACACAGCAAGAAGGTGGCTGTCTACAAGACAGGAAAAGAGCCCTCACCAGGAACTGATTCTGCCAGTGCCTTGATCTTCAACATCCCAGCCTCTGGAACTGTGAGAAAATTTTTGTTGTTTCAGCTACCCAATATACAATATTTTGTCCATGGCAGCTCGAGCAGACTAAGACAGTAGCACTATTTTGTTAACCATATTTTGAAATTGATAATAGTGATTTTGTACTGACAATGTGGGGAGGAAAGTTGCTTAACAGCTATAATATTTCAACAATGAAACAACAGCTTTTCTGAAGATCATAGGATAAGAGATCATATTGCTTGATAGCTTGGAAAACCATTTACAGGAAGAATAAACTTACTAAAAGAGGACACCAATTTTTGTTTAACTATAAAGTAGATGCTTGAGACATGTGGCTAAATAAATGGACCAAAATATATAAAGAAACAATGACCCATGTTTCTTAGAACATAGCTGTAATTTTCCAATAGACAGTAAAAGGGAAGTGATGAAACTTCACTCAGTATTGGGTTGAATCACATTAAAAGTAACATTTTGGTAGGCAAAGCTGATCTCATAAGAGCAGTTTCATATGGTTTAAGATAATACTAAATAGTGACATTGCAGTAATTCTTAACATATGAGTTTTATGTAATTTATCACGTTATAGTGTTAGAAAAATAAGTTCTTAACTGAACACAAATTAGTACTTAAAGTAGCTTCTTAGAATTTGTTTTCTTAAGACTGTGATAAACCAGATCACTAGTAATAAAACTGATAATTATGAAATTAACAGAATTTGATCTTTGGCTATATTTTAGGGAATACTTTCTCATAAAAGATAATTAAATATTAGTTGAAATAAAGTATTTAATTTCAAGGTTATTGCTTTGTAATTGATTTCCTTTTAAGAGGAAAGTAAACTCAATTTATATTAAAAGTAGACAATTGTATTTTTATGCCCCTTGAAAAAAAAATTGTTGTTTTAAATAACCACAGGATCATTAAGTTACATCCTTTGTGGAAGAAGGGTCCCAGGCCAGGATTTTAAAACTCTATGTACTGGCTGTCTTTTAATACAAGATATTTTGGGAATGTATTTTCATTTTTCCCACAAAATATTATTTATTTCTCTAACTGAAAATTTACAAAAGCTACACTTTCCTTGGTATATTGGGAGACTAAGGCCCTGAGCCAATCAAATCTAATTCTGTCCATAAGAGAATATTTTAAATACACATACCCTGGCATGAACACACACATGCACACATACACACACACAGACACACTCAGTAGCAACAACAAATAGCATGCCCTGATAGCCCTTTTTCTGAACAGGAAAAAAAAAAAAGAAAATCTTTCCTATTAACAAATAACACTAATTTAACTGCAGTGTTTTCTGTAAGAATTTCTTTTTTTTTATTATTTTAAATATTTTATTTTTAAATAGGTAATATGTGCATGTGGGGAAAAAAAAGTTAAAGGCACAACAGAATAAATGGTAAAAGTTGAAATCTCTCTCTCACCCTCAAGTCTCCCAGTTCCTTTCTCCAGAGTTAACTCCTGTGAACTTTTTTTGAAAATCATCCCAGACATATTTGATGACAGCTGAACAGCTATTACAGCACAGCCCAGCAGAAAGAAAATGCAATCCACGAAAATGCAATCCACGTAAGCAAGTGAAAATTTTCTAGTAGCTATATTTTAAAAGTAAAAAGAAACAAGTAAAATTAAATGTAATATTTTATTTTATTTAAACTAATAGAGGCAAGATGTTATCTTGAAATGTAAACAAGACCAAAATATTAATGAGATATTTTACATTCTTTTTCTCTACTAAGATTTTGAAATCCTACGTGTAGTTTATACTCAGAGTACATCTCAATTCAGACCAGCCACATTTCAATGTAAAAAGTGGTCACTGTAGTAGACAGCATGGTTCTATAAAGTTCTATAAAGTATAAGAATCTTTAAAAAGAAAAAAAGTACAAAGAATCTCTTTAAAAATCCTTTCATACAAAATACATTGTTCTTCATCTTCTTACTGTTCCAAACATTGTTAGAGTCATATACCTATAAGTTCACATATTATAAAAAGATAGAAAATACAGAGAAAAAGTTTTAATCACCTATAGTCCTGTTTTAGTACAAAGCTAGTTCTGAACCTCAAGGAATAAGTATATAATATAAATACATTTCAGTCAAAAACGCATAGGTCTTTAGTAAGTTGTGTACACTAAACATGCACAGCATTTGTATGTTAATTAGACCTCAATAAAGTGGTTGGTTTTTTTCTTTAAAAAAATGAAATAATTAAAACCACCATTTCCCAAGCAAAAGCAAACAACCCCAAAACTCCTAAGTCTAAGAATGCTGCCCAAGATATCATTCAGTTAAAATTATTATTGTGAAGTAAGGGACTTCACTAACCAATAATACATGTGTATATTTTTGTTTGAAATGTGAAATCAATCTGTTTCTTTCTCTCTCTCTCTTTCTCTCTCTCTCTCTCTCTCTCTCTCTCTTCTCTTGCAAAGAGAGGGCCAATGGCGGGTATCGTCAGCAGCTGTTTTGGGGTTTGGATTTATTGTTTTATTCTACTTGGGGTGGGGGCCCTGTAGTACATTTGACTGAACAAACAGCACGCCTTGCTTTGAAACAAGGGTGAGCAGGCTTATTCTTTGCCTGGAGCCAGTTTGTGCCTTCATACAGCTGTGTTTGGATATGTAGATATGGTACAGAAATTTGGAAAATTACCACGTGAAATTATTGTTTATCTTTTCTTCTCAGGGGAACAAAGTTTTGAATAAGCTTTTCATTGACGAATAAAAATCTCAGTGTCTAGTTAACTACAAAGTATGCAATATAAAATCATGTGATTCTGTGCCATGGAAAGAACACCAGGCCTGGATTCAGGAATGTTCCGTGTCAGTCCTCACTCTCACCTGGGGCAAACTTCTAGTGGGACCTCTAGGAGCCCACTCAGCCGGCTGGGCCCCATCTCCCTGTTCCCTGGATTAGGAGGCGGGACCAGGGATTTGTATAACAATCCTACAATTCTTCTTGCCATAGATCCGTGCAATGTTTTCAAAACTTTCCTTTCAAAATAATGATTCTAAATCCTAGTTACAAGAAAATGTGTTATTCACAAAAGTACTATTGGATAAAATTTTTCTAACATCTCCTCATGGTTTACACCAGGTATTGGCAAACTGCAGCCTCCAGAGCTAACTGTTTCTGTATGGCCGTTGAGCTAATAATAGTTTTTATATTTTTAAATGGTTGGAAAAAATCGGAAGAAGAAGATGTCATGACACATGAAAATTATATGAAATTCTAATGTTAGTGTCAATAAAGTTTTACTGAAAGCCAGCTACACTTATTCATTGATGTATTAACAGTACTGAGTGGTTGCAACAGAGACTAAAATATTTACCGTGTGACCCTGTACAGAAAAAGTTTGTTGCCTCTTGATTTACAGTGTTTGAAAACAAATGCTAATCTGCAGAAAGAATAGGTAACTTATAGTAAGGCACTTAGAATATGGCAGGTACTGTACTAAGCGATGTGGTTGATTTTTAAAAATATGACCATCTTATGAAGTAGGTAGGAGTATCAGCCCCAATTTCGTGCATGAGGAAATTCAGGCTTGCCCATGTCAGGTACCCTCAGGCTTGCCACATTGCAAAAAAGTGGCAGAACCTGAATTTCACTCCAGGTCAAGCTGCAGAGCCCTTGTCTTCTACCTCTGCTCCAGAGCATGGACCTTCCTCCTCCTTTCACTCAAAAGACAGAGCTGTTTTGGCAATGCAGAAAGGACCAATCTGCTTTGGAACTCCCTGACAACAAAGGTATTGGTGTCTTTAGGACTATTAAAAAGAACTTAAAATGATATATTTCACATAAATCCATCCATCTACAGAATGTGTAACAACGCAAAAGTAGAAAGTTAAAGTTGTATCTTCAAAATGCATTGCAATATTTCAGAAGCTGAGTGTCCTACTCAGTGTTACCAAAGTGCCAACTAATGGGCTGCTACCATTCCTGATCAAATTGTCACTGATACAAAGTAAAATAATAAAAAGAATAAAGACAATGTACTGAGTTTTTCATGGAACTAACTATTCAGCTTAAAGATAGTCCTGTATTGTGAGATTATATCCTTTCAAATTTTTAGTGTAAAATATAGTCTCCATTATGAATAATCATGCCATACCTTAGGCTTTTTTCTTTAGTGTACTTGCTTGACAAAAGTAAAGCATAAACAACACTACTTTGGGCCTTTATTTGTTTTATTTTATTTGGAAATGTCTTGGTCTGTGGAATCCTAAAGTCTGGGAACCTCTGGTTTGAACGTCTTTTGACCCAGTAATTCAATTTCTAGGAAATTATCCTCTGGAAATAATATGTGGCATAAAAAAACAATCTATAAGCAAAAACATACACTGCACCATTATTTGCAAACAGCAAAATTTCAAAATAAGATTGTGCAATCCTCAAATTATGATATAGTCATGTAATAAAATAACATGTGGCCATTACAAGTCTTTTGTGTAATGTATCTAGTGCCATGGAAAATGCTCACAATATAATGCTAAGGGGTTAAAAAAAGCAACACAATTCTATGATAAAATATGATTGCAACTTTATGAAAATTAAATGTATAATCATAATATCTTATTAAATGTCTAAATGTAGGCACAGTTACGGTTTTTTTTTTCAGATCAAGAATGTTTTTTTCAACTTCTTTTCCAATCAGTCTGGGCTTTTTTTATAAGCAGCCATAATTGCAGGTGAAATCTGTTTTGTTTTTGTTTTTGTTTTTGTTTTTTTTTTGGTGCTTTTGCCTTCCGTTTTTTCTCCCATTATTCTCATCTTTTTGTCTTTTACTTCTGTGTCCTGGGAGAGCTCTAAATGTTGATGCTATTGTCTGTGGTGTCCATTCTGCAGCCAAGGTATGGAATGAAGCCTTTGATTCTATTTGACATTTGGTTTCTTTCTGATCCTTCTTCTTCCAATCATCATTGTCATCTCTTCACAGTTTCTGCAGCTGTTCCAGAGAGATCATATGTATTTGCATGCTTATTGTCAAATTATTTTCTTCTTGTTACCTTGGTAAATAATGTTTAGAAGGCTTCCACTGAATGGCATTCCTCAGAAGGACATTTCTTTCCTCTTGACCTAGAGCAATTTTTAGTAGGCTGTGTTTGATCTTGTTTATTCTTAATTGAAGAGACATCTCAGCAGATCCAGTATTTGCTGACAGGGGAGGTGGCCTCCTGCTCCTCTCCTTTCTCCCTGCCCGCATGGGGGTGGTCCAACCCCTCTCAGACCCATAGCTGGAGAGTTGGTGGACTTCAAGATCCCTCCCAGTGTTCCGCAGTGTGCATCCACCGGACTGAGGCAGGGTTTTCCCCAATACCTTCGGGGTTTCTGCCACTGTGAACAAATAGGGACAACAAGCTCCCCAGGCTGTAGGATTGTGAGGCCTCTTAGCATCCCTTTTGAACCTCCAGCACCCATCCCCACTGTTATGGTCAAATTATATCTGCAGAAATTCTTACTGAAGTCCTAACTTCCAGGACCTCAGAATGTGACCTTGTTTGGGAATAGAGTGTTGCAGTTGTAATTTTGTTAAGATGAGGTCATCATGGAGTAGGGTGGGCCCCTGATCAGGTATAACTGGTATCCTTATGAAAAGGGGAAATTTGGGCACAGAAACCCACACGAGGAGAATGCCATGCGAAGACACAGGCAGGGATGGGGGTGATGCCTTTCCACACCAAGGAAGTCCAAGGACGGCCTACAACCACTAAAACCCAGGGGAGAAGCATGGCACAGTTTCTCACAACCTGAAGAAGAAACCAACGCTGCCAGCACCTTGATCTTGGACTTCTGGCCTCAAGAACTGTGAGATAATAAACGTCTGTTCTTTAAGCTGCCCAGTTTGTGGTGCTTTGTTACAGCATCTCTCACAATCTGATACACCTTGCCCTGCTAAAGGATAAGAGCTCATCTCTTCTGGCTCCATTCAAGTCAACTAGTGCTCAAGTGACATTAGAGTTGTCTCATGGTTCTTCTCACACACTGTGTTGTTTCTCTATCGAGGAAGTTTCCCCTGCCTGGAATCTCCCCCTCATTCCCACCCTAATGCCCCATACATACAACCTACCAACCCACCCTTGCCACCTACCCTTACCCACTCACTTTTACCAACCTATCTTACCCACCCACCCTTGCCAACCAACCTATCTCTTACCTCCAAGCCCCTTCAAGCTCACCTCCTTTTTTTTTTTTTTTTTTTTTTTTTTTGAGACGAAGTCTAGCTCTGTTGCCAGGCTGGAGTGCAATGGCACGATCTCAGCTCACTGCAACCTCCGCCTCCTGTGTTCAAGCGATTCTCCTGCCTCAGCCTCCCAAGTAGCTGGGATTACAGACACACACCGCCATGCCCAGCTAATTTTTGTATTTTTAATAGAGACTTTGGCCAAGATGGTCTCGATCTCCTGACCTCGTGATCTGCCCACCTCAGCCTCCCAAAGTGCTGGGATTACAGGCGTGAGCCACCGCACCCAGCCCCAAGCCCTTCTTGACTTGGAGACTGAGTTCAGAAGTCCAGACTGATCTCCTCCAGAAAGCCTTCTCTGGGTTAGATGGCCTTTCTAGGGTGACAAACTATCGTGGTTTGTCTGGAACTGAGGGGGTTTCTGGGATGCAGGATTTTCCATTCTAAATAAAACCAAGAAAGTCTTAGGCAAATGGGGACAAATTAGTTGCCCCATCTTTCTCAATCTTCCTGTAACTCCTTGCACATATCTTTCTAAAACTGTTCTTCCTAAATGTATAATAGGATGATCTGATTTGTATTAGGATAATCTGGTTTGATCAGACTCACACTAGACCAGGAGCTCCTTCGGAACAATATATTTTCCTACCTGTATCTCAACCCTTCCTACACAGTAGGTGCTTACTTAATGTCTGTACTTTTTCTTTTTTGAGATGGAGTTTCGCTCTTGTTGCCCAGGCTGGGGTGCAACGGTTCAATCTCGGCTCATTGCAACTTCTGCCCCCTGGGTTCAAGCGATTCTCCTGCCTCAGCCTCCCGAGTAGCTGGGATTACAGGTGCTCACCACCATGCCCAGCCGATTTTTTGTATTTTTAGTAGAGATGGAATTTCACCATGTTGGCCGGGCTGGTCTCGAACTCCTGACCTCAGGTGATCCAAATGAATGAATGATAAGAGCACTGCCAAATCTCTTCAGGGTTACCTTTGCATAAATGCCTCCATCTACTCCACATTCATTCCTGGACAGCTACATTCTGGGTACTTTGCTCCAATTAATAGCTTTCACGTCCTCTCAACTTAGGAACCAGAGGCCTCAAAGTGACATTACTCTAGAACTGTTGTATGTCATACCCACTGTATTTCACAAACACACCAAAAGTAAACCATAACTGCTCAGCATGCTAACAAAGTAGTTTTCCAAGAATCAAAATTTGACATTCATCAAGTCTCTTGGAAAAATAAATTTCACCTGAAAGTGGTTTGGTTGTTGCTTTTTTAAAAATACAGCCTTCATGTCAGAAGCTGCTATAAGTCCCCCTTCTTAATTGATAGCATATAAATAGAAAAGTGATCCATTTAAAGAATACTAAAAAAATTCTTTCGAATCCTTCCTAAAAAAATGATTCAAGGGCATCTTGGAGTAACTCTGTATTAAGTGAATAGTGTCAATCTACTTCTCACAGCTTTTTGAAAACAATGAGATAACTGCTCAGAAAAATATTATTCTGATAAATTTTTTAAAATATATTCTGGATTATATAAATTATATATGTTTAATGTTTTTGTTTGTTTGTTTGAGACAGAGTCTCACTCTGTTGCCCAGGCTGGAATGCTTGGCACAATCTTAGCTCACTGCAAACTCCGCCTCCCAGGTTCAAGCAATCCTCCTGCCTCAGCCTCCCAAGTAGCTCGGATTACAGGTGCCCACCACCACACCCAACTAATTTTTGTATTTCTAGTAGAAACGGAGCTTCACTATGTTGGACAGGCTGGTCTCAAACTCCTGACCTCAAGTGATCCACTGGCCTTGGCCTACCAAAGTGCTGGGATTACAGGCATGAGCCACCATGCTTGGCCTGTTTAATTTTTAAAATAAGAAAATATTAATGATTAGAAAGAAAGGAAAGAAAAACTAACCCACAATTATACCACTCTTAACACAGTTAAATGGACATCTTTACAATATATAACTATAATTATCCAAAAGAATATTAATATCTATAGTATTTACTGTATAAAAAACAGTTTTCATTATTATTAACAATTCTGTAAGGAATATCATGTTAACCAAATATTTGTGTATATCCTTATCCGTTCCCTCAGAATAAATCCTTAAAAGTGGGATTTTCAGGTCAAGTTATATTTTGAAATTCTTTTGTTTTAAATGTTTCATATGTTTTTCCTAGTCATATATTTTTGATGTCAATGAAAATATTTATTAGCTATGATCATTGTGTATGGACTTGTATGGCTATTTTTCATTCTTTTCTAATTTTTACAATTCAATGAGAAAGATAATTTTATTGTAGATCAAGAATCTTTTTGATGACAAAATGTTTACTTTTACCTAAAAGAGAATTATGATGAAGTTATTGCATCTTAAGTTACGTATAAAAATTATCTCTATATTTACATTGCTTAGGAGAAAAGTAATTTGAAAATGTAGGGTGGAGATGAGTGAGTTAAATGTACCAACAGTATTTTAGCTGTCTCACTGCAGAGACATTCCAAAATCTTGCAGCACAAGAAATACTTTGAAAGTCGGCCTTAAACTTAATCCCATAGGAGTGGGGCTTGGCAAACAAGTCAGCATCTTTCTTGTAACCCTAAGAAGTTCACAGATTCCAGTAAGCTTCCATGCATTTTGCAATCCAGATTCTACTCCATGAATCTTTCGAGTTTATGAAATTTCCTAATACATCCTACAAACGCTCTCACTGCCGTCTGTCTCTCAATCATGGAAGTACCATATCAATTTATAGTCTCCAAAAGTCAGTAAAGCCTCCCCTCCCCCAAGTAATGGGGAGAAGGATCTGGAATCACTTTATGAAGTGTACTTAATAATAATATGACAACAACATGCCACGTTATCACAGCTCAAACTAAGCTGAGACAGCCTGGTCAGTACTTGGCTATCTTTGAAACAAAATCACATTCTTCAGGAAGTGGTGTTGGTAACTCAATAAGCAGCAGCTGTTCCTGGGTCTTTGAAAAAAATGTTTCATCATTTGACCAGTATTCAGTATCCAGCATTATGTCCCATTATAACTGATGGCCAACATGGAAAACCTCTGGGCAAATAAATACATGAAAATAAAAATTGCTCTTAATCTGAGGATCCCATCTCAATTTAAATGTACTCTGTTCACATCAATTTCTCTGTAATGTTAATTTGCACTTATTACCCAGAAATTCCATACACATAAAATGATTGCTTCATTCCTTCCAATCTTTATAATGAGCACTCCATCCCTGTGCCATTTAAAAGCTTTCTAAAGACCCTTTTAAAAGGAAAGGTGATATCACTGAATGTAATGTTTATTTACAAGACAGTATGATCCCAGGCTTCCAGATGCTCGGTATAAATAAGAACCCAGAAACATGCACTGCATTTAATAGAAATTTGAGCCCATCAATTTTACATGATCCTACCAAGAAGAGTGTAGAATGCTAATGATGCTAATGAGAACTTGATGTTGACAGAAGATTCATTTATAAATAAAAATGTCCAGAAAGATTATTACATCAGAGGATGGTTTGTCAATATCCACCCCACAGTAGGCCTATGAAGATGATCAACTGCAGTTTCAATAACAATAATAAAAACAATTATGATTCTCTGTACTAATGTAGCACTTTTCATCAGTGGACCGAAAAAGATCTGTATTAAATGATCTTCAGAGCCCTTGACCGCCTGGGCTTGAAGTATCCCCTTGGAGCAAGAATCTAAATCAACATCGTGTTCATTATTATGCTGAAATGGCTTTAGCAATCCTTGCTTAGCCAGTGGCATCTCACACTGTGTGCACCCACACCCATATGACAAACAGAAGAGTCCTCTGGAAAGGAGAGAGGGTGGCAAAATCCAGCTTGTGCTTCCAGTCCGATTCTTTCCTATGCCTTACTTCCCCCAAAGTACCTATGGAGCTGAGATGTTCAGGGTTTATACAGTCCATATATAATTATGAAAATGTATACATTATGCTTTAAAATTAGTAGGGGTCTCTACTCATTTTTAAGGAAAAACAAAAAGCTATGTTTTTTAATCGAGCTTGAGTAGTAGAAATACACATGGAAGGACAATTCATAAACTACTGTATATTCTCTTCTATTTTGACAGGTTACGGCTGTCACAAACTTTGGTATGCTATTAGAAAAAATTTAATTTATTGCCGCTTGTCATAAAGATGCCAACTCTGCCAGCCTCTGATACAATTTGGATGTAAATATTTAGTGACAGATGAGGAAACTCACTCAGAGAGCTTCCTAGGTCAGATTTTCACCATTCTCCTTTACCAAAGGCAGAGACGATCTTGGGCAGGCTGATAGGACAGCAAGTAATCCTCTGGCAGGAATGGAAATGAAGACAAGTATGAGGCATGGTTGAAGAAAATGAATGAATAGGGAAAAGGGGACTCAAAGACATAATAACTGCTTCAGGTGTGCAAAGGGCCATGATATGAAAGAAGGAGATGCTTGATCATTACCATCCTGAAGAGGCAGAGCCAAGGCCAGTATGAGGACACCCACTGGTGGACGTTTCACTTCCCAGTGACGAAGCGAAAGTCATGACTATTCAACAGAGTTGAATCATCAGGAACAAGAAAGAAGAGAAGGTATAGGTGTGCTCACTATGTACTCACTAATTCCACAAACATTTGCTAAGCATGTATTCAGTGTTGGGCACCATGCAAGACGCTGTAGATACAATGGTGAGGAAAGACAAATATGGCATGTCTTATCTTGGATCTGGTGGTCTGGTGAGGATTCTGGGCATCACACACATCAATGCAGAGCCCCAGCTTCAGCGCATCCTGTTAAGGGGCAGTGGGTGGACTGTGGGGCTGTGAGGCTGACCTAGTGTTGAGTTCAGAGAAGCTTCCCTAAGACAGAAACACTTGAGATGAGATCAAACTAAGAGGAGAAATAAGGAAAGTTAGAAAGCACAGGGAACAAAAAGGATTCCAGAGAGTTAGAAATTCCAGTTCGAGAAAACGGAAGAAACAGGAAGGGGTAAAAGAGCCCTTTCAGGTCACATTTGGGAATTTTGTCTTCTTTTAGGAAAAAACATAAAGTCATTAAAGATGGTGCTGTGGTTTGACCGTGTACCCCACAAAGAATGTATTGGAAATGGTAATCCCCGATGCAACCATGTTGGGAGATGGGGCCTAGTGGGAGGTGTTTAGGTCGTGAGAACTCCACCCTCATGAGTGCATCAAAGCTGAATATACCAGGGCTCAGGGCTGGGAGTTCAATCTCTTGCTATCTCTGGTCACTGTCTTGCCCATCCACCTCCCTCCATGGGATGACAGCACCAAAGCTGGGGAGGCATCTTTTTGAGAAGTAAAGGGGTGGTGACCTGGTCACATTGCTACTTTGAAAAAGTCAAATTAGGTATAGGATGGAAAGTGGATGGAACAGGCCAAGGTCTATCCAAGGAAGCAGAAGGGGTCTTCCCTAATGTCAGATGCTCCTGGATCTAGAATAACTTTTGCTTCATGCACTTACTAATTTAGTCAGTGTTCAACATGTTAAATGATATTTTGAAAGTAGAAATTAGATTTTATCGCATCAAAATAACTTGTTAGTGTCTCTGATATTACTGCTGTGGTTGCCAACAATATTTCCTTTAGACTTCAGGAATATTATTCTGTGTTCTTAGCAATGTCAAGATAATGTAATTGAAATATGTCATAAGTTATTCTATTTATTATCAAAATAATCAAAAGGAAAGACAGCATTTATTGATACCATTTATTGTCTTATCCAGTTGTATGCCAGATTTCAGAAAACAGCAGAATGAAGTTAACCTGAAGAATTAGTTGTTTGAAAAACCTGCAAAACTTAGCATGAACTTAAATTTTCTCACCTCTGTAAGTTACATTATTTCTTGTGATGACACGTACTTAATACACAAATGAAGCGAGCCCATGATAGCTTTTACATAGAGTCATATTACAAATAAATGTGTTTATAAAGATTTTATGGAACAGTATGGAGAAGTAAAGGAGTTGCTATAACTCAAAGGTATTTTCTATAAGTGTCCAGAAAGCAATGTCAATAACTTCCTAGGGCTGGTGGTTAAATCACTGTGAGTGAATGTTATTATTCCCTCGTAGAAATATGTTATGCTTTCTACAAAGAACATGTATGCAAAGCTATTCCTAATTATTTATTTATTTATTTTTTAACAGTGGTTTATTTTGTGGCTTAACCCAGTCACTTACAACAAACTAAATGAGCTGAGGATGAGTTTTTGTTATATATATGCATGTATGTTTACTTGTAGGTTAAGCCTTTGTTGTGGGTGGAGGGTGGGGAAATGTGGGAGGAAACTAAAGTAAAGGAACATGATGAATCCCACTTAGAATCAGAAGAAAGGGATGTAAACTTTTAGAGAGGGCGATGGTCGAACAGAATAATACAATGCAGTATTCCCGTTTTGCATGCGCTTTGCCATGGTATGAGTCTAGTTTGACATCTGACATTTTGACAAAATGAAAAACAAAAACAAAAATATTAGCCAACAACAAAAACACACACATACACTACTGGGATTATCCCGTTAGGGGATAAAGCTTTCAGTTGTGCAATAGGGATTGAGTGCTTAAGAATAACAGACACACAAGAGCGTGGGCACATTTCCCACTTTCCATCCACACTGTGAGAACAGACACAGAAACACACCTGGAGGCCCCTGGGCTGCAGGGGGAACCCATGAAAGGAGGATACTGTCTTCCTTAGAGATCTCCAAATTGTGTGCTCAAATTCTTCAATCCATTCCCTCATACATTCATTCATCATTTATTTAACAAATATCTATCAATCATCTCCAGCATGCCAGGCCGTTTCAATGATTCTGACACATGCCACGGGGTGAATGAATGAAGCAGATGGCACTGCGCCTATTTTACAGGTATGGAAAGGGACAATAAAGGACCAAGGGGTGACAAAGTGGAAACTGAGGCCAGGGTCCCAGGTATCTTGCTCAATATTTGTTTGCTTTGGTTTAGTTTAGAACAGTGATATTTTAACCACGGGTGATTTTGGCTTCCGAAGGGCCAGGGTTTCTGCTACAGTGCACAGAACAGCCCCAACAACAAAGAATGATCAGGAGCAAAATGTTGATAGTGCTGCTATTTAGAAACCCTGGTTCAGGGAAACCACTTGGAAACTTCAGTGGATGATCCAGAATTTATTTTTGCCTATCTGGGTAATAGGAAAAGTTAAAAAAAAAAAAAAAAAAAAAAAAAGTGTATTTCTTCTAAGCTGTTGACACAGCCATGTGATTCTTTCATAAATGAGTTTCAATCTAAGTTCTAATTTTTGAAAAGAGGTGTTTACTTGGCAAACTTCACTTGCATTTAAAAAAAAATTCTACAGTGTGACTATCCATTGCCACCACAAGCAGCAGCACTTTTACCTGTCAGAGATGGCGTCTCAGTGTGTAGTTACAGAATGCACAGAACAGAGGACGTCTCACTGCTGTATCAGGACACTCAATCCATGTGTGGTTTCCCAGGTGAAACTGTAGCCCTCCTCCTATAAAAGTCACCCGCTTCATGAGGTGTATTTACCCTGTATTAGTAAGAATCTGTAGTTCAAAAATGCTGTATTTGGGGCAAAAATCAACATCTTTGAATTCAAGTAACCTCGCCCCCTCTCTCAGCAAGAAGTTTGTGTGAAGAGACAGCTGGAAATTCTAGCCCTTAAGATGTTAAACAAAAATAGGGATAAATTTACTGTGTTTACACGGCATCTTTAGTTTCCAAATGTGTTTATTCTAATATCCCTGGGAGATAAACTGGGGCAAGACTCGACATCACTACTTACTGAACCGGGTGCAGGGCAGGGTGCTTAGATGTAAAGACAAAGTGGCTTACCTCTACGGCTTCCTGGCCAGGACAACACTGGCTTTGTTATTTACCTCCCTATCAAAGTCATAGTCACGCCGTTAGATCATGACTGTAAGCATTTCAGAAGGCTGAATGGTTCTAAATCCTATAGTTATATAATTTTGAAAATCAGTTATAGCTATGTTTTTGCTCTTCATTTAAGTAAAGGCCCCACTGGGAAATTTTTAGATTGCCTGTTAAGAAAAACCTTGTCCAAGAACAATTGTTCTATCAAAAATCATGATATCAAAGAAAAGTGTAAACAAGAATATCTTAATTTCTTTCAAGGCATCCAATCTAGTTTTCTCTAAACAACAAAATGGAAAACCTCAGTCTTCAAAAACCTCATGGACTTTTCTCAGCTTTTCCACCAACACACTGGACTCCATTCTCTCTGCTGTCTAATTGCATCTGATAAACATATTTATGTAGGCAAAGAATGAGCCCATTTGAGTTTCTATCTTTGTTTTCCCACAGGGAGACGCACAAAGATGTTCGGTCCTTTCCTTCTGAAGGCTGGACAGTTCTGTGTGACGCACACACATATTTCTAAGCGTTTTGCAGCACTGTGACATTGCTTAATGCAACTCACAGGGGTGTGAAGGGCTGACAAGACCTTTGAGGTGAGTACACGTGATGAAACAACACAGAGAAAAAGTGTAGCAGGGACTAATTTATTTACGGTAAAACAGTTCCTATTTCTTTACCTTCAGTCACTCTAATCATGTTGAAGTGAGGTTCAAAGAGAAAGAAATGGAGCCTGGACCACACCATGAGAGCCTGGAAGGAAAGGTGTAGCCCTGAGCTCATCCTCTGCAGAGGGGAACAGGCTTCCCAGGCCAAGGTAGATGACAAGGAGAGCTGGCCTCCACCAGAAACTGCCAAAAGCTCTAAGAAGCTCATATCTGGCTCCAGGCCCTTCATAACCAGAGGTGATTTAGACCCTAGGAAGAAGACAATGTGATAGGATTCATATAATTTATATAATTAATAATTATGTAATTATTATTATTATTTATCTTATATATTATATGTATATAAGCATATATTATAATTAACTATATAATTTATATGATTAATTGTATTAAATATTCATATAAAAATGGGCTTTTAATATATTGAATACATATCAATATACCATTTTGATATCATATATAAATTATAAATTGCATTGTATAATTATATATTATACTTAATTATATAATTTATATAATTATATTAACTATTAATATAAAAATTGTGCTTTTAATATATGGATTACATATCAATATAGCATACTGATATAAAAATTAATCCCTCAATTTAATTCCATTCATTTATCACCCACAATCATTTATTGAGCACCTGAAAGCCTGAGTTGAGTACCTCCATGCACTTATGGAGCACTCAGTCTCTTCCTGGCACCATTCTGTATACTGAGGACATGGAGATGAAAATGCACAGCCCCCCACCCCCTGTGCTCTCACAGGGGCTCACAGCCCGTTGCACAAACTGAAGCATAAATAAGTCGTTACAAGGTGAGGGGAGCCACAACAGAGGTGTAGGCAGAACAAGACACAGCATAAACAAGGGCCTACAAACTCCACCAAGAAGTGATGGATGACATTCTCAAGCATGACAATGAGTGCGATATTTGGCGAGGGTGGGTACTCTGGGTGAGCAGAGATAACTTGGAAAAAAGTATCTGAGTCAACTGCACAACAATTTACAAAGGGTCCTCCAGGAAGTATGCTATGCAAAGTATGGAACAAATGAAGAAAGATGTTGCCTCCAGGGGACTTTCTAGCTCCTATTTTTAAAAGGATGTGTGTTTTTAACTCCTTGAGATTAGCAGCATATGAAATGCACACCAATTACCCATACTTTTGATTGATTGCCTTTAATCCTCCACTCCTCTTATATGTGGTTACAAATCCTGCAAAATACTGATGAAATCTCCTAAAATGATAAAGCAGTGATGCCAACAGATACATAGCCTAATGATATGCAGAAGCAGAAGATAACATAGAATTAGTGAACACAGAAATGGAAAAGTCTCAATCTCACTATTAATTAAAAGTATGCATTTAAAAAAACAGTAACTTTCTGTTTATTGTATTATCACATATTTTGCACAGTGATCATGTCTAATCCTGGGAAGCATCGAGTGAATCTATATATTTACATGTGGCAATTGTACTATATGTCTTTAGACCATTGACCTCAAAAGAAAGGAAAAAAGAAAACCTCTATGCACAAAGATGTTCACGTCAGTATTATTTATGAAATTAATAACAAAAATAGAGAAGCAAATGAAACTTCCAAAATTAATAAGAGTGTTAAATCACTGTACATTTTTAGATGAGTTATGGTATTATTCTTAATATTAACATTTATAATTATTAAAGCTCCTGTCACATGGAAACACTTTCAACATAATGATTATCAAAAAGTGTTAGAAAATGACATGTATACTAGGGTTTCAACCGTATAAGATATTTATTTACATAGACGAGAATCAGAAGGAAATATCAAAATAACAGTTAATATTACATAAACACCTTTTTGTTATCTTGAATACTCAGACTTTCTGCTAATACTTTTTAAGCAGTCCTAATAAGACTAGAATTTGGATCATTTAATAAACCCCATAGTAAGGAAACAATATGCTTAGCACTTCTACAAAAGTCTTAGACACACACGCACACCTTCATGTTAAGGTGAAAAATGTACAAGCATATGAAATTAAGAAAAAATTGTCTCATATGGATGGGAGTGAAGATTCATTCCAAATTTTGCCTTGAGTAGATTTGCAAGTTGTCATTACAGTGCCTTCTCTTATTTATCAGTCTGAGCACAATGGCAGAACATAGTCATCTAAATTATCCATTTACCTTGTATATGGAATTAAGAGCTCTGTGTTAGGGAGCTCCAAATGTCAAGAGGCAGAGTCATGCCGGGGATTGATTCTGTAGATTAGAACATCTCCACCAAGGCATTTGGCCTGTGAGATGTCTAAGTAGATTAATTGAAGTAGAAATGCATTATTTATTATTTAACACTTAGTGAAAGCAGTCAGCAAGCTAGGTTTAATAATGATTTCTTTTAGACACTCACCGATGCATAAGAATTAGGTAAACATGACCCAATCATTACTTGAGAGGTTTATCAGGTTTCAAATCAGAACTTCTTTTTTTTTAAAGAGGCAATTAGCATTGTGATATTCCTCTTGCCTATTAGAAAACATAAGTTTTATGATATCTATGGGATCTCTAAGAATTAGGCCTATTTAGACAAGGAATGAGAGAGGACTTTTACAATGTTGACAGAGGTCCATTCAGTCAGGGCTATGTTTCTGATCCCTGTAGATAGTCTAGAAGACAGGAACACACTAACTGACCTCAACATTCCTAATGGTGACTACTAATTATTTCAGAATTGGAGGAAGACTTGCCTTCCTGTTACCGCTGCCTGGATTGCTGGAGTCTGATTCATACCTAGCCATGTAAGGGAAAGCTCATCTTCTGCCTGGACAGTGTCTTGTCACTCCTGGATGCCTGGCCCCTTGGTGTGTGCTCCCCATAATGCATAAGTTGCGTCATATTTCTGGAGTCACTTCACCCAGCACAGACTGATCTGAATCTTCTTCTTTTTCAGTGAAGTCAGCCTTTGACCAGAGAATCCCTCACCCATGGATTCTTTCTGGCTTTGGAAGATGGGACAGAAGATGTAGATGGTTAACCATCCCCCAAGGATGGAGGATCTCACTACCCTTCACACCCAGGGATGACCTCATCATTAGCTCTAATACGAAGTCTAATGCTTCCAGTTGCATAAGTTGGGGCAAAGTACTTACTCTCTCTAGGGTTCACATTTTTCATGGTAAATGATGTCTATGATAGAGGGGTTACTGCTGGGACTAAAGACAGAAAACAGGCCAACGGCATTCTCCAGTGGCTTACAGACAAGCAGCGCCTGATGTATTTTGGGTCCTCCATATCACTTTTTAAAAAAATTATGGTAAGAACACTTAACATGAGATCTGCCCACTTAAGAAATGTCTAAGTGTACAACACAGTATTGTTATCTATAGGTACAATGTTGTACCGCAGATCTATAGAACTCGCTCGTCTTGCCTAACTGCAACTTTATGCCCTTTGAATAGCAACACATCAATTTCCCCCCACTCTCAACCCCTGGCAACCACCTTTCTACTCTCGCTCCTGTGAGTGTGACTATTTTAGATGCCTCATGCTACATTTGTCTTTCTGTAACTGGCTTATTTCACTAAACACAGTGTCATCCAGGTTCATCCATTCTGCTGCATATTTCATGGTTTCCTTTTTTGTTCAGGCTGAATAATATTCTATTGTATGCATATACCATATTTTCTTTATCCATTCTTTTTTTTTTTTTTTTTTTTTTTTTTTTTTTTTTTTTTTTGTGAGACAGAGCCTCACTCTGTCAACCCAGGCTGGACAGTAGTGGTATGATCTCGGCTCACTGAAACCTCTGCCTACTGGGTTCAAGCAATTCTCCTGCCTCAGCCCCCTAAGTAGCTGAAACTACAAGTGCACACCACCACATCCAGCTAATCTTTGTATTTTTAGTAGAGATGAGGTTTCACCACGTTGGCCAGGCTAGTCTCAAACTCCTGACCTCAGGTGATCCACCCATCTCGACCTCCCAAAGTTCTGGAATTACAGGCATGAGCCACCACGCCCGGCTTCTTTCCACTCTTTCAGCAATGGACATTTAGGTTATCTCTATACCTTGGCTATTGTGAGTAGTGATGCAATGAACACGGGAGAGCAAACATCTCTCTGAGGTCTTGATTTTGATGATTTTGGATAAATACCCAGAAGTGGGATTGCTTCCACTGGTAGTTCTATTTTTAATTTTTTTCGTTGTCCTCCACAGATTTCTCTAACACATGCTTCTAACTTCAAATTTCTTTACTCATAGCGCGGATTCCAGTACCGATCCACTCTCAATGCTGCCCATTTCTGTATTTTTCTGACAATTTCCAAGTATTTTATGAATAAGTATCTCTTTTCTTGGCTAATGGATAGAATTGCTTTATAACTACCAGTGGTGACTGTGATGGGAAGGATGACAGCTGATGCTAAAAGATTAACACTGAACTTCACAGTGGTAGCAAAAAAATGAGGGTCATTTCAGAAACCACAATTTATAAACAACAGATTTCCTAACAGGCTAGAACAATAAGAAAGTAAAATTGTGGATCCCCATCCTTTCAATGTTGGTTTGTTTTTGTTTTATTATAATTATATAATAAATATTACACTTTCATTTTATATACAGAAATGTGAATATTTAAATTTTATTATAATAGAATCTTTAATAAAATCAACAAATATAGTACACTGGAACAAATATACCTATCTCAGAAAACACATTGAGGGCAGAAAGAATATTCACTTATAAGTGCAATCAGTGCCTTCAATTATAGTTGAGTTCCAAAGATATAAAATGTAAAATGTAACTATATCATATATGATGGTTTGCTTCCTGTGAAATCCACTCATTAATACCTTGAAGGCCTTCCCGTGATCCTGTTTAATAATATATTCTTAAAAGGGTGTTATTCTCTGCAACACACATTTTTAGTTCTGGATATTTAAAAAAAACAAACTCAACATTTTTCTTGGCATTTTTTGCAAATGAATTGGAGTTCATTCAGACATTCAATTCAGTAAAAACAAAAAACACATACATTTCTGCAGAGCCCCAGTTGAAGAGCATGGGCTTAGGAGAGCAGACCCCCGGGTCTGGTCCCAGTTCTCCTGCCCCTCCCCAGCTTACTGTGTCACCTTGGCTGTCCCAAAATGTGAGTTCCTCCTTGGAGATGCAGTTCACAGCCAGAGTGATCGCTAAGCTTCCTCCCTGCATTAAAATTCTATTATTCTTTCTCACTTCTCTGGAATTTCCTGTGATATGGATGCTTGCAATTATTACACCTCTGACAATTGATGCCAATAAAAAAGCATCTACAACATTGGACAATGAATTTATTATGTTTTTATTCCATACAAAATCATGTAGTTAGGTTCAGAAATAAAATATTCATCACACATTTTGTGGTAGGCTGGTCTTGCTCCACGGGATGAAAACATATGTCGCAAGAGGGAACAGGTTTGCCTAAGGACCCATATGAACGAATTCAAAAAGAACCTAAACTCCCAACCATGCCTATCTCTCATACATGAGCTTTCTCTCATTGCCAACCAACGTAAATATCAAAAGTTGATCAATGTAGAAGACTTTCATTACACATTGTTCCCACAAACTACTGTGACCCACATGCTTAGGACCCCAAAAGCGGTGTTCTCACTTGCATCCACTGGGTACACACTGGGGAAGTCTCTGGGACCAGGTGGCAAATAAGACTTTTGGAAGTCTTTTCCCTGCAAGAAAGTGATGGCAGGATAGTGGAATGACCAGAGGCAGACAAAACAACCACAAAAGGCCAGAGAGGACTTGTAGCTTTACAGGCTGATCATTTTTATTATGTGTTATTATATTTAAGAAAGCTCTAAATATTTTTCCAAAAGACTGAATGTGCTTAAAAGGAGATACTTTTGTTATCCAATTGCTGGTTCTCTGCTCAAAGGACAAACAAATGAAAACATCAGAAATTCTCCAGTAGTGGGAAACAATGCATAAGCAGTCAAACCTCCAGGAAAACTTCTGAAAGTTGAAGTAAGTGTATGAAAAATCAGCTTCATTAAAGCAATCTATGGGAGCTGCTTGTCTAGTAATAGCTACTGTATTTTGTGGCCCGGACTTGATTCTTAGGGACTCCTGGAAGTTACACTCAAAGGTACATTTCATACCTGTCAATCCTCCATATCCAATATCTTGTTTTACAGTTTTACAGTCTTGCGGCCGGGTGGCGGCAGGGGACAAATGAGAAGGAGAGCAAGAGGGAGCACATCAATGAGAAACAATGATGATGAGATAATTACAGTGAGCAATAAAGAATTCATCACAGGGACAGAGGACCAGACCAATGATCAGCAGCCGTATCTATTGCCTTGTCCTTGTTGTTCTCTTTTAGTAAGACCCGAGCATAGAATAGAGTGATGCAGTAGACCAGGATCTTACATGTCCATTCCTCTTCCTTAGGAGAGTCCTCAGATGATCCTCACACAGTGTGACTTATCCTTCAGGACAAGGTTAGCTGTTTGGCTGGGGCTTCAGTCCCTGGTCATTTGTCATGAGATTCCGGGTCTTCACAAAGAGGCATAGAGAACCTGCTGAGTGTTTTCCCTTAGGCCTCAGTCTACAGATAAAAGGCTTCCTCAATTAAAAGCCAATTCTTCACCATTTGGGCACCCAAAGTAGACCTAAGCTATGCCTAACTCCACCCATTCACTGTGTGATTCCATTCCTGGATACAAAGTACCCGGTATCAGGATCAGTTCTTACAGTGGGCCTGATGGTATGAAAGGCTGGATTATGTCATTGTAGAAGGAATTGAGAGGGTAGAAGTTACTGATTAGGAAAGAGAGAGTCTTCAAAACTTAATAAGCCATGTTTTCAGTAACAAAAAGAGGAAAAAGGATGGGGTTGGATGTTTGTTTTTTCAAAGCTTAACATAGACTATTTTTAAAAAATTTACTAAGCATCTACAATATAATGTAGAAATGGAGATAATGAAATTATAAGTATTCTTTTTTAAAAATATATTTTTTATTCTATTTAAATATTTTTAAAGACAGGATCTCGCTTTGTCACCCAGGCTGGAGTGCAGTAGTATAATCATAGCTCACTATAACCTCAAACTTCTGGGCTCAAGAGATCCTCCTGCCTTGGCATCCCAAGTAGCTGGGACTGCAGTGCTCACTACCATGCCCTGTTAATTTTTTTTTATTTTTTGTAGAAATAAGATCTCACTATGTTTCCCAGGCTGGTATTGAACTCCTGGCCTCAAGCTCTCCTCCCAGCTCAGTCTCTCAAAGCACTGGATTACAGGTGTAAACCACCACACCTAGCCTATAAGCATTCTTAAATAACTTGAAAGACAGGAGCTAACTAAAAAGCAGACAAAAATGGGGAAATATTCAGCTGAATGCTGAATTATTTTGAATATGCAAAATTTAGCATGGTCAACCCCCAGCAATCATTACGGAACTGGGAAATTGTTTTCCATTTACTTAAGAGATACCTCTATTGATTAAACACATATTACATGTGAAGACTTTTCTGGGCATTCTACTTGTATAACTTTATTTAACCCCCAAATCCTCTGAGGTAAATCCTATTATCAAAGGTTGCCAGTTTTAGCAAATAAAAATACAAAATTCCCAGTTAAATTCGAATTTCAGATGAACAGTAAATATCTGTAATATAACTAGGTCCCATGAAATGTTTGAGAGACCACTATGCAAAACATTATTTGCCATTTATCTGAAATACACATTTAACTGGGCATCCTATGTTTTACCTGGCAAAAATATTGTTATTATTCCAGTTAAATGATACTTCATCTTCAGGCTACCATGTTGGTCAAACTCTTGTCAGGCATTACTTGGTGTTAGCCAAAGGGTACAATAACTGGATGAAGCCAAGCTTCACAGAATCTTCAAGACATTTTTAAGGTGGCTTGCGGGCTTAAAAAATGTGGCACCTATACACCATGGAATACTATGCAGCCATAGAAAAGGATGAGTTCATGTCCTTTGCAGGATACGGATAAAGCTGGAAACCATCATCTTCAGCAAACTAACATAGGAAAACCAAATACCACATATTCTCACTCATAAGTGGGAGTTGAACAATGAGAACACATGGACACAGGGAGGGGAACATCACACACCAGGACCTGTTGCTGGATGAGGGGCTAGGGGAGGGATAACATTAGGAGAAATCCCTAATGTACATGATGGGTTGATGAGTGCAGCAAACCACCATGGCATGTGTATACCTATGTAATAAACCTGCACATTCTGCACATGTATCCCAGAACTTAAAGTATTAAATATATATTAATTATATATATACATTATATATGTATAATATATAATAATATATATTAATATATATATATATATATATATATATATATATATATATATATATATATATATAAAATCCTTTCCATTGTCTGTCTTCCCAACTCCCAAAGGTAGGCCGAACTGGGGGCTTGGAGAGAGCTTACATCACTTGCCCAAGACCTGTGCTAAGCTGCCTCATGTACCCTTAAAATGAAATATGACATATTCTTCTGAGTTTAATACACCTAAAGTCAGGCTACCCTAACAAAACTTCTTGCTTAAAAATTAACCTGTGAGCACAAAAACATGGCAGAGCTGCGACCTGGTTTAAAAGACTGATGCCTGAGGAAAGCCAGGAGCAGCTAACATTAAACCCAGGGCCCCCAGCCCAACTCTCTCAGGCCTCTCAAGAAAGATAATTTTTATTTAACTGATATTTTTATTGCATTTATTGTGCTGGGTGTGGCTCTGTATCTTTTATTCTTCTGATCTTCATAAAACCCTACGACGTAGATCCTATTATTATTCCAATGCTACAGAGGAGGAAACTGAGGAATAGAGGGGTTACATAATGTCCCAAGGTCACATAGCTAGTAAATGATAAAGCCAGGATTCAAACCTGGGCAGGCGGGCTCCAGAATTCATGCTCTGAACCACTAAGCAATGTCAACTTGAATTCCATATATTATAAAATTTTGGAAACAGATCAAGAATTCTCTGCATGTATGAAAAAGCACATGATCTATTCATCATTTCCAAAACTATTTTACAAACATCATCTCCTTTGGATCTTAGAGCAACTGGATAAATGACAGGTAATATAGGTATCATTATTGCTATTCTGCAGACCAGATTAAGAGAGATAAGATTGTGAGCAGTGATGCATGATGAGTTCAACATTAGTAAATTAGTAAACACAGAGTCTTATCTAAACCAGATTCTCTATCCACTTTACCTAGGCTCAATACGGTAAGCAAAAATGGAACTCAGAAAATGCTAAGAATGATTGTCTTGCTCTGATTTAAAAATCTGGATTTTGCAATGCAGGAATATCTTTAAGTTTGGGATTACAAGAAATCTGAGGCAGGGCTGGGCTTGGTGAAGCAGGATACAAGGAAATGAAAACCATCACTCTGAATTATTTGCTCAGTTGTCTTGGGGTAGCTTGGTAACTATACCAGAATGGGAGGCTTAGGTGTCATTATAAAGGAAATCCCTACTTTGGAAAGTGACACCAAGTGCAGTCATCAACAGAGAGCTAACAGCTTTTTTCTGCCAACTGGAGGACTTCTACTACCAAAACTCTGATCTATGCTTAAAGTGCTTATCAGTGTGCCCGGCGCGGTGGCTCACACCTGTAATCCCAGCACTTTGGGAGACTGAGGCGGGCGGATCACTTGAGGTCAGTGGTTTAAGACCAGCCCGGCCAACATGGAGAAACCCCGTCTCTACTAAAAATACAAACAAATTAGCCAGGCGTGGTGCAGGTGGCTGTAATCCCAGCTACTCAGAGGCTGAGGCAGGAGAATCGCTGGAACCTGGGAGGCGGAGGTTGCAGTGAGCCAAGATCATGCCAGTGTACTCCAGCCTGGGTGATGAGAGCAAAACTCTGCCTTTAAAAAAAAAAAAAAAAAAAGGGGGGGGGCTTATCAGTGAAAAAGGTGATTATAGTTGAATGAACACAAAAGTTGAAATCTGGGTACCTCACTTCCCAAAAGTTAGTTTCCTAGGTACAAAGTTGTATTTCTGGGAAATCACTGTGGCCTGGTATTAAGTAACAAGATGATGATGGATTTAGATCTAAAGCAAAAATGAGAGAGCTATTAAATAGAAAAAGACATTGGTGTTTATAATGTATATTTTAGAGAAAAAGCAGTAATGTATGACTTTTCCAATGGAAAGCAGAAATCAGCTGTGAAAATAGCTACCATTGTTGAACTCGAAGTGAGTCACTGTCTGCAGAACTCTTCCGAAAGAGGAGAATGTGGGCCGCCAGCACCCAGTCGCGGCTGTGATCTCGGAGATGTCAGAGCAGGCAACATGCCTGCTAATGAGACCTCAGAAGTGTCTGATCATCTCTTCTAATTGCTCTAAATAATTGGAGAGCTGCTTGTCCTGGCCTCTCCTTCCTGAAGACGGTCAGTTCAAATATGCAAATATAAAATTATTTGAATACTGCTCTAATTGGAGTCCGAGCTACCCATTATTTGCTGGAGAACAAAACAATATGACTAAAAACACTGACTATCAAATCCTTCATTTTAAGCTTCACCGAGCTCCCCAAATTACCATGGGCAGTCCTGACAAGGACCACTTTACAAGGGAGTTGATGACCCCTAATTAAGACACAAGGCGCTTCTAGTTATGTTAATATTTGAAATTGAAATTGGTTTGACCTACGCAGTTCCATACGATACCACCAAGTGAAACTCAAATCCAGGCACCTTAAGTTGACAAAATGTCCAATAGCCCATTAAATGCATTGCAAATTCAAGTTCCAGCCATCCCCCACATCCCCCAAGTTGACTGCATTACAGAATGACAAATCCAAAATATCATACCTGATCACATGGTTTTCTGTAGAAACTTTATCCCACAAAGGACATTGGACAGGCATTACCAATTCTTTTTCCTACCAGGAGTTGGGATCCACCATGCACACATGTTTGGCCACTCTGAGCTGGAGTGGTCTCTCTCAGTTTCTCTCCACTTGTCTTCCCAGCAATCTCTTCTTTTTTAACACAAGTCTCATCTTCTCTCCTCTCCCTATTCCAGTCTTCATCTTTCACTGTGTTCCAGGGTACCTTCCCCTTCACTGACAGCCCTGCTCACAACTTGAAAATTTGGGTTGTTTTTTTTTTTTTTAAACTTTCTAAACCTATTTCTGCATCTACCTCAGCAATATCCAATCCCATTCTACCATAATTTTCTAGATGAAGTTACAAAACACTGCCTTCTCTTTTAATTTTTGTTAATTCCATCTCTTCTTCCTATATTCCATATTTCCTCATCCTCAGAAACAAAAGTAAAACTCTCAACTTTTCCCAACTGCACTCAAATTTACTCTCTCTACCCTTCCCATCCCGGCTGTATTTCTTGAAAGAGTAGTTGACACCTCCTGCCTTGACTTCCTCATCACCCAAGAGTTCCTTGTTGTTTTATAATCTGTTATCCAGCCCTATACTAGAGATAAGTTTTTCGTGGAAATTAAATGTTAAGGAACTCTTGCTTTGGAGTCAGACTCCAAGAGCTGGATCCCCTATTCTCTCAAGGGCTAATGCCTAGCTACACAATTTGCTTTTCTTCCTTTTGAAATAGGATTCTAATAAATTTCAGTGTCTCACAGAGTTATTGTAATAAGTAAGTGACACAGGTGCTTGACACCACACTGGTCCAATTTTAAGTGGTCAGAAGTGCTGAATTTTGTGTGTTTTCCATTGTTATTACGCTGTGAGGCCAAATCCCATGATATTCCTCAATTTTCATCTTCTTTGTCTTCTCAGCACCATTTATTTCAAGATTGTTTAAAGTATTTAAATATTCTCCTTACCCATGACAATTACTCATCTAATTCCACCCTTATCTCTGATGATTTTTCTCCTGTCTTCAGTGGATCCGATTCCTCCCCCACCAAACTCTACACTGTCTTTAGGAGTGTAATCAGCTGATCCTCACCTCCTCCTGTTTTCCCTTGTGATCTCCCCATGACCAAAACTCCTATTATCCCTGTCTTATTTATGGGTAACTCCCAAATGTGGAAGGACAGGCTCAGCCTCTCCCACAAACTATCTGCTAAACAAATCCTGATATGCCATCATCTCACATCAGCAAGTTAAAACTAACAAATAAAAACCAAATATCTTTGCCTTCCCTCCTCCATAAGGCCTTTTCCACTCTCCCTTATTTCTGCAAAAGTCATTGTTAATTCCCAGGCCCCAGGCTATGAAACTGACAGCCATCTCTAACTCTTCTTCTCATTTGCTCCCAGACTCCGAGAATTATCTTTATCTCTTAGAGAGATACAGAGAATTGTTATGCTGAATCCAAGCAGACGGTTGGAGTAAGAAGAAAGGAAATCTTGGAAGAAAGTGTTGTTTTAGAAGTTGTAATGGCTGCAAAAGAATTAAGGAAAACAAAAGTTTCCTTTAACACCTACCATGTTTCAAAGACCATGTTAGGTCTGTCTTTCCTGATATAATAATGAAAAAGTCATTATTTCAAAAAGAAAGGGAAGTGTGCAAAAATTAATTTCTGATGATAAACTGGGAATGTCTTTGATGAGGGAAATCAAGGAAATGTCTACAAGGATGAGATGACCAAGGGTCATCCAGTGGGCTGGGGCTTCTCAAAGACAAGGAGAGCAGAAGGAGAGAGGAACTCATAACCAGTAATATTATCTTGTAATTAGATTATTGGCAAAGTCTAGAAACATAAGTCTTTAAAAAATCCCCAAAGCCAAGAAGGAAGGGGTGGATTTTAGTGTTTTACTGCACTGAGAAATAGGTCAATGTATGTCACAGACAATGGAAAGGAACTGAAACTACCTGAGTTCCTATTTGGAATCATCTTTTCTGTTGACAGTCCTCTTCGACCTAAAAACACTTAGTGCTATAATAAAGCTGAGGCCTCAGTTAGGTGAGAGTTGACATTGATTGTCTAATTACTGTGTGTCATGGACACCTCATTTAATCTTCACAGCCACTCTTTGAATTAGAAAGTTAAGTTTCCAGATAAAGAAAATGAGACCCCACAGGCTGGGCGTGGTGGCTCACACTTGTAATCCCAGCACTTTGGGAGGTTGAGGCAGGTAGATCACGAGGTCAAGATTCAAGACCAGACTGGCCAACACAGTGAAACTCCATCTCTACTAAAAATACAAAAATTAGCTGGGTGTGGTGGGGGTACCTGTAATCCCAGCTACTGGAGAGGCTGAGGCAAGAGAATCGCTTGAACCCAGGAGGTGGAGGTTGCAGTGAGCAGAGATCACGCCATTGCACCCCAGCCTGGGCAACAGAGCTAGACTCCGTCCCAAAAAAAAAAAAAAAATTAAAAAAATAGAAATTGAGACTGCATAGATGCTCACAGCACTCAGTTACTTAATTGCTGAGCCAAGAATTTTACACTGTGGACTCAGAAAGCCAATGAGTTAATAACTACATGATGCGACTCTTCACGTCTGTTATCTCTATAAAACTAACTTGGGGTCAGGAGATCGAGACCACCCTGGCTAACACGGTGAAACCCCATCTCTACTAAAAATACAAAAAATTAGCCAGGCGCCGTGGTGGGCGCCTATAGTCCCAGCTACTCGGGAGGCTGAGGCAGGAGAACGGCGTGAACGCGGGAGGTGCAGCTTGCAGTGAGCCAAGATCACGCCACTGCACTCCAGCCTGGGCGACAGAGCGAGACTCCGTCTCAAAAAAAAAAAACAAAAAAAAACAAAAACTAACTTGAGGACTGGGACACTTTATAGGGGCAATCACTGAATCATTGGCAACCTCTGAGGAGATATGGAGGATAGGAAATTTTCAAAAAGAAGAACAAGGTCACCTCAGTTTTCAAAAAGAAGAAGACGGCCAATTCTGCAAAATAATAATTTCTAACATGACTCAATAATCACTTGTTATGTAGATGGTTTGTGAGGACTTAAACAAGACATCGTTAATACTATGGAGCAACACACATTCTTAAAAACAGACTAAGTCAGACTTATTGCATTTCCATTTTTTTCTGCTGTACACTTACAAACGAGGGAGGGAGTCAGCAGACTGATGCATAAACACAGTTTGACATTGGTGACGAACTTCAGGGCTGGCTGGCTGATGTTTAAGTTCACATTTAACATCCTCACCAAGATGTCACTTGGCCTTGTCAAATCTCTAGTGTATGGAACCCACTGCCTCACTGCCTTGCATATTAACACATTTCATTTGTGAAAAGTTGAGACTATTTTGGATAGCTTGGATGAGTCAGCAAGTACTTTCCTATATTAAGTTGAAATCTAGTGCCACGAAGGTTTCCACCTCTTGGTTTTGCTTTGAACACTTGGTGGAAATTCAGCATAGATCTGACTTTCTTTCCCCATGGAGAGTGGTTCATACATGAACACAAATATTAGGCCCCTTTCTCTCACCTCCTCACTCTGTTTCTTTAATCAATCTTCACTGGAGAGGAGTTTTCTAATTACTTCAGTTTCCAATTTGCTACACAGCATGAGAACCACCTAGGGAGATTTTTGATATTTTTAAAGATCTTCTTCAACTGTGAAATCATTCCTTCAATCAGACAAAACTACAGAAAGTAATACTTGTCTTTAAGTCTATTTTGTTGATATTCATATAGCCACTTCTGTTTTCCTGTGATTACTATTTGCATGTTTTAGCTTGTCTATCCTTTTTGTTTAACCTAGCCTTGCCCGTATATTTAAAGTGAATCTCTTGCAAACAACATATAGTTGAGTTTTGCTTTTTTTAAAAAAAGGCCTTATAATTTTTGTATTTTAAGTAAATGCCTTCATATTTAATAAAATGATTGTATGGCTGAGTCTCCTAACATTCTATTTGTCTTCTTTTGTCTCAGAAGTTCATTGTTTCTTTTTTTCTCTCTTTCACATCTCCTTTTGGATTCAATTTGTATTTTATAATATGCTCTTATCTTCCCTTTTGGATTTTTAGAACACCATATATTATTTTTCAGTAGTTGCTCTAAGGATTATGATATTTGTCTTTAGCACAATATAATGTATCTTGAATTAATAACACATCATATAAAAAACTAACAAAAGTATAATTTCATTTACCTTCTCCCATCCATTGTGTTACTATTGCCATATATTTTTCTACATATGTTATAAACCACACATTTTTATCATTTTTATTATTCTTGCCTACAGAGAAATTAATAATTGAGAAAAGAGCATCTTTTATATTTTCCCACATATTTATAAGGTATGTTACTCTTCATTTCTTCCTCAATATCCAGATTTCCATCTGGTAACATTTGTCTTCCACTTGCATAATTTCCTTTAACATTCTTTAAAGTGTAGGTCTACTATTGACACGTTCTCTCAGTTTTGGTTACCTGAAAAATGTTCTCATCTTGCTTTTATTTTCACAGGCTATATCTGCTATATGTAGAATTCTATGTTAATCTTGTTGTTGCTTCTTCAGCATTGTAGAGATATTATTCCATTGTCTCCTGGTTTATATTGTTTTTGCAAGAAGCCTAAAATAATTCTTATCATTCTTCCTGTGTATCTAATTTGGTTTTTTTCCTCTGGATGCTTTAAATTTTCTCTTTAGTTTTTATCAATTTTATTATAATGCTCCTAAAAATGACTTTGTTTTGTATTTTTTTTGTCTGGGATTATTTGAGCTTCTTGAATCTGCAGATTGACATTTTTAGTCAAATTTGGAAATGACTTGATCTTTTATCCTTCCTTTTTTTCTTATCTTCTCCAACCTCTCTCCTTATTTTTTAGGATTTCAATTATAAATATATTAGATCACCTGATATTGTGCCACAGGTCACTGAAGCTCTCATCATATTTTTTCAATCTCCTCCTCTCCTTCTCCTTCTCCTCCATCTCAGTGTTTCAGTTTGGGTAGTTTCCATAGACCTCTATGTTAATTCACCCTTTCTTTTCTTACTGCATTTTCCAATCCCCATTAAGGCCATCCTGGGAAATTTCTATTTCTGCTATTTTATTTTTAAGTTATAGAAATTTTATCTTGTTCTTTTTGATAGTTTTCATTTATCAGCTGGTAGTTCCCACCTGTTCATTCACTATGTTGATATTTTCCTTTAAAATTGGAACTTCAACTTTGGTTCATTAGCACCCCAACATCTCTTAATACTATGTGTCCTCAGGATTCTCCACTCTCACAGTCCCTAGCAACTATATTCTGCCTGGCCTCATGGAGTCTTATCTGCCCATACAGAGCTTAGTATGTCACTCAAAACTCCAGGGAATCCCTATGCTGATATATAGAACTCCTTCTCTGTGAGGTTCCCCTCTATCTAGTGCCTCAACCAACAAACTCAGTTACTAATGCTGCTCCAGCCTCTGGTCTGTTTCCCCTGCCCAGTGTTGGTTCTGCTTCCTTGTGTCACAGGTTGGAAAGCATACCCAGGCAAAAGACTGAGTTGAATGTGGGGTTCACTTTATGTGTCTCCCTTCTTTTGAGGAGCACAGCCTTGCATTAACTGTAGAGTTTAATATCTGAAAATAGTTGCCTCAGGTATTTTCCTTACTTTCATGAATTGGCAACTATGTCTAAAACTCATTAATTCATCACGGCTGCAACTGGACATCTCATTTAGCATTTTATTAATAGTAGTGTAGCTAAAAGTGTATCTATAAATATTCTACTTCATTCAGCTTTTTATTGTAGTAGGTTTCTTTAATTTGGTATTCCAAAGACAATATGATCCTTAAGCTTTCAAATACCATTGTATAGAACAAATGTTTATCAAATGGTCATAAAATAAATTAATGAACAAAAGTAAATGTAATTTTGCTTTGTTATTTCTAAAAGCTTTTCACTTTTCATTATTTCCCAAGTGAATTTGCATTTTTAGGTTTGCTTTCTCCTTAGCTTAATCTGTTTCCGTTCTGTTTCTCCTGGTGGAGGCTGGGATAAGGATGTAAGGTCAACACTCATAGAGTTTCCAGTCTAGAGACATAAAGGGGCCAATTAAAACAATAAGAATATAGTCTGTATCAGTGGGACCACTGAATGAGACCTTATCTCTAAATAATAATAATATTTTTTAAAGTATTTGTAAGAGAATCTTATCACTTAATACAGTGAACACTAAACATACAATGAACACTTAACAAATGTATATAAGATTGGTCTTTTGCTCCTATTTTAGTTTTAAAACTCAGTTATTGGAAAAGGCATAAGTTAACTAAGGAAAATCAAAGCTTTGTTTTACTTGTATTTTGCATGCTACATGGAAATTGTCACAGTAAGAAAATATTTATGAGATTAAATTGACTTAAGAGCAAAGATACATAGTTTTTTAAGTACCCTATCAAGTTATTTTCAGAATATAGACTGGGAATATGCCCTGGAAAAACATCCAACTATTTAAACCTACAGTAATTTACACTGATTTCTGTTGCCAGCTATTGCTGCTCAATGCTCAACATTACATCCTGTGTTGAGGTGAGTAAGGTAATGAAGCATTAAGTCAGGCCTCGACTGAAGAACAGGCCCCATTTTGGCTGCATGCCCATGAATGAACATATGTTAGGGCACAGCCAAACTGGCAGTGTCTGGCATTTCTTCCTGGCGGTCGCCACAGCTGACCTTTTTTTTTTTTTTTTTTTTTTTTGTAATACTGTGAATGTGTGCGTGTTCCAATAACTCAGCTTAAGTTACGCCTTGGAGATGCAAGACAGATCTTTGGCTTGTCTCTAGCTGAGCTTTCCCTTCAAAATTTCTGGCATGCTTTAGAATGAAGACTTAGACATAATTTGAGACACATCTTTTATTAGGACCCAACCATGAGTTGGTCAAATATAATAAACTTCCTTCTCCCACAGATAGTAAATGGATCTTCAACTCTACTAGCACATTTACCAGTCTGATGAGACATGTTTTAAATTTTCCAGGAGAAGGGACCTCTATCTATCAGGCAGCTGTCCTGGGAGCTCTGCCTTGACTCATAAGTACCACGAAACTTACTAAACTCACAGCCTCTCAGAGAGGTTTCCATAAACTGACCTACTTTTTTCAGCAGTCATTCCACAGAAATACTAATGTTTAGGTGGTGATTTTGTATTGTCATCTAGGTGGACATTTATAAATATATTTTCAATTGTAGGATAAGACCAGGCTCAAGAATAAAGTTGATCAGCTTCCAGCATGTTCCTAAATAGCTAGACATTCACACTTCTTTGTAAAGAAATCCTTTATATTAAAAAAAGTAAGACATAGAAGCCCAATAGGCAGGAGAAGAGAATGATTCTTTTGGGAACCAAAGGATCCAGAAACTTTAATGTCTCCTTTTCTCGTCCACAGAAATGTGTCTTTACAAACACAATTGTAAAGAAAATTGATTTCCAGTGGCATCTGTCTCCTACTTCCAGGCCCTTTCCTCATGCATTGGTTCTGTTTCCCAACTACCTCTTCCATCTTCCCTTCAGGCAACCTCTGTATTGCCATGCTCCCTTATCTTTTATCAAAACCTTTTCTTAGACAAGGTCATTATATCAGTCATTCACACCTTAGTATGAACTAAAGTAGATGTCTTATCTTGATAATTATATTGTACACCACCTTCCTCCACTAGAAGGAATTTCTACTATCAGAGTATAAAGAGTTATTTAAGATAAAGGAGGAATTTCTTAGCACCACTGAACCTGAAAACTTACTCTCCTAATACATAAGACCATCTCTGGACTACCCTAACCATTTACTCTTGTATTCAATCTCTTGGCCAATACTTAGGATAAAATTAATTCTGGGACAACAGTCTTGAGCATGATGAATACGGTATTTGCCACAGGGATTCAGAGGAGGAAGACAGCCCTTCTGGGTGAAAAAATCCTGGAATTCTTTATGGAGGAAGTAAGATTAGTACTGAACCTTGAAATGTACATCCTAGAATCTCCCTCTGTTTCTGCAGCTGTAAAATGTTTGTAGTGAGATTTGACTAGAACAAGGTGCCTAGAAGAACCTGACCAAGATGCTCTACTGGTTGACTGCTGGAGTTTGGAATTTGTAGAGAAGATAGAATTACAGGTAAATTTTGGCCTCACTGTGTCATTTTTAGAGGCCACCTTCAAAATATCCAGCTAAGTGCACGTTTTTCTCCTGTTGTTCCATGTGCACCAATCAACATTTCCTTTGGGGTAAATCCCCTTAAGGCTACCTCTGGGAACTGGGAGAGGCTGTGTAGCCCTCTCTCATTGATTCATCCCTAGACCTGATCCCACAGTTGATGGGCAGACAGTAGCCTGAGAGATGCTAAGAGTTGGGAAAGGTAAATAAAGTAACAAAGAGACAGATGATGACAATGTAAAAGCCAGTGCAGACAACGTACGCACATCTATTTATCACATTTTTATTGAGTGTCTCTATGCTGCATGCTGGTGTGATAGTATCTGCTGTGGGTTGAATTGTCATGGGTTCAACAAAATTCATATGTTGAAAGTCTAACCCCCAGTACCTCAGAATGTGACTAATTTAGAAATGGGGCGATTATAGATGTAATTAGTCCAGATGAGGTCTTGCGACGGGCCCCTAATTCAGTATGACTTATAAAACAGGGAAATTTGAACACAGAAACACACACACTCAGGGAAAATGCCACATGAAGATGAAGACAGAGATGGGGTGATATGTCTAGAATCCAAGAAACACAAAAGATTGCCAGCAGCCTTCAGAAGCTAGGAAAGAGCCTGGAACACATTCTCCCTCACAGCCTTAGAAGGAACCAACCCTCTAATGCTTTAATATCAGACTTCTGACCTCAAGACAATACATTTCCTTTTTTAAGCCACCCAGTTTGTGGTGTGGCAGCCCCAGGAAACTAATCCAGCATCAAATAAAATATAGTTCCTCTCTTGGGGCACTCATAGCCTGAAGAGAGCCAGGAGAACTTTGATAGGGGCTGGAGGAGAACAGGGAGGTAACCCTACCGTGTGGTGTGAGTGTGCAGGAGTTGGGAGGGGGTATCCAGAGGGCCATTTCTGGAAGGTATGGGGGAAGAGCACTGGATGAAGAGTGAAGAGGGCCAGGCTTAGTTCAAGCTTTGCCACTCTCTGGGTGACCTCGGGACATCACTACTTCTTGGAACTACAGTCTCCTAAAGCAGTAGATAAAAGGTTCCTAAACTAATGCATTAAAGGTTAGGATAAATGAGGTCATTTCTAAGTTCCTCCAGCTCCACTATTCACCTCGCTCTGTGTCTGTCCCAGGGACATTGCTAAAGCTGAGGAGGTTCAAATGGAAGGCAAGAGTTTCCAAAATAATCTCTGAAGCCTTTTTAAAATTCACTGAGGGCTAGCTCTTGGCATATCTTGGGTATGAACATTTCATTGTCCGTTGGCTTCATTTTATTACTCTGCTTTCTTGTCTCTGGCTGTGCACGGGACTGAAATTGCTCACTCTGTGAGGCTGGGTCTATGGATGTAAAATTCTCTTTAAACAGCATGCAGCACAGCATGCCATGGAGCTAGATGTCTTGGAAAGGCCTCTCTGTTGATTATTTTCAAGAATGGCTTCAGACTATCATCTGGTTGGTATTTCTTTTTTTTCTTCTTCTTCTTCTTCTTTTTTTTTTTTTATTTTTATTTTTTTTTTTTTTTTTTGAGACAGAGTCTCACTCTGTCACCCAGGCTGGAGTGCAGTGGCACGATCTCGGCTCACTGCAACCTCCAACTCCCTGGTTCAAGCGATTCTCCTGCCTCAGCCTCCCAAGTAGCTGGGATTACAGGCATGCGCCACCACTCCCAGCTAACTTTTGTATTTTTAGTAGAGATGGGGTTTCACCATGTTGGCCAGGATGGTCTCAATCTCCTGATCTCGTGATACGCCCACCTCAGCTTCCTAAAGTGCTGGGATTACAGATGTGAGCCACCGTGCCGGGCCAACCTGGTTGGTATTTCTAAGACTTTTGTATTGCTCAAGATCACCCTTGAAAATTACAACTCTCCTTCTAGTCCACCATCCAGCACTCCTTCCCCAGAACATTATCACCCTCTGGCCCATTATATACTGTATCATATGTGATATTCACTTTCTGTCTCCCTTGCTGATAATGTCAGCTCCAGAAAGGTAGGACTTTTTAGCTGCTTTGATCACTGGTGTATCCTCAGTGAGAAATGACTGCTATGGTTTGAATGTCCCCTCCAAAACTCCTGTTGAAACTTAATTCCCAATGTGGTAGTATTGAGAAATGGGGCCTTTAAGAGGTGATTGGGTCATGAAGGCTCTGCACTCATGAGTGGATTAATCCACCCATGGATTAAAGGATTGATGGGTTAATGGATTAATAGCTTATTGTGGGAGTCTGACCGGAGGCCTTCTAAGAAGAGGAAGAGGGACCAAAGCAAGTAGGTGAGCACCCTCAGCTCCCTGGCCACATGAGGCTCTGTGCCACATCAGGACTCTACATAGGGTCCCCACCAGCAAGAAGGCCCTCACCAGATGTGGCCCCTTGACCTTGGACTTCTCAACCTCTATAACTGCAAAAAATAAATTCCTTTTCTTTATAAACTGTTTCAGGTATTCTGTTATAAGCAACAGAAAATGGACTAAGACAATGAAAAAGAGGATCTCTTAAACATACATCTGCAACTGGAAGAAGTCCCAGCCCCCTGGCACCCAGCCTAGGACTTGGCATTTGATAAATGCTCAGTGACTGTTGAGTGAACACATGATTGCCCGTCGCTCCACACAGATTTAGTCTTCACTGAGAATTCCGTATGTACAGACATGGATTAAATAATTGAGAAAGTGAAAGGACTTAATCAAGTTCATGTTAATTAAAGGTGAGAACTTACATTCTCTGTCTTGGTAACCAACCTGCACAGTCTTAAAAAGCAGAACACTAGAAAACACCTTGGTAGAAATTAAGCACAGAAAGAACTATTAAAGAGCATTTGCGCTGAGGGATCTTGGCCCTAGTAGAATGTGGGGCCAGAATTCTAAGATGGTCCCCAAGATACCCTCTCTTGGTGTATGTAAGCCCTATAAAATCCCTTCCTCCAAGTATCAGCAGAACCTTCAAATACGATAAGGTATCAGTCCTGGAATTATATTACATTATATGCAAATGGCAGATTATTTGGGATGAGGCTAATTCATCCAACGAGGTCTTTAAGAGTGTTTACTCCACCTGGCTGCAGAGGAGAAAGTCAGAGAGATGTGCTCTTGTTGCCCTGAAAGAAGCAACTATCATGTGGTGAACCACCCACAGGGGCCACACAGCAAGGAACGGCAGGCAGCCTCTGGAAGCCAAGAGCCTTCCTGGACCAACATCTAGCAAGAAAATAAGGACCTCTGCCAGACAACCACAGAGAAATGAATCCCACTAACAGTGAACTTGGAAAAGCATCCTAAGCCTCAGATGAGAACCACAGCACCTTTAGATGGGAACAGTATGGTAGTCCGTTCAACATCTTAATTGTGGTCTGTGAAACCATCAGCAGACAGCCCTGCCATAGCCAGCCTAGACTTCATACCTACAGGAACTGTGAGACCATTGATATGGGTTGTTTGCAGCCACTAAGTTGGTGGTAATTTGGTATGAAGCAATAGAAAACCAATACGCATAGCGAGCTAGCTGAGTTCACTTCTCAGTGGTTAAAAAGATGAACAAATAAAGGTTACCAAGGGCTGTCGGGGGTAAAAGGAGCTTTTGTTTAATGTGTACAGAGTTTCTGTTGGCAGCAATGAAAAAGTTTTGGGTATAGATAGTGGTGATGGGTACACAGCACTGTCAATATACTTTAATGCCACTGGGTTATAAACTTACCAATAGTTAAAATGATAAATATTATTTTATATATATGTGTATATATATATGTGTGTATATATATGTGTATATATATGTATATATATACACATATATATGTGTATATATATACATATATATACACATATATATGTGTATATATATACATATGTATACACATATATATATATATATATTTTTTTTTTTTGAGAAGGTGTCTTGGTCTGTCACCCGGGCTGGAGTGCAGTGACGCGATCTTGGCTCACTGCAAGCTCCGCCTCCCGGGTTCACGCCATTCTCCTGCCTCAGCCTCCTGAGTAGCTGGGACTACAGGCGCCTGTATGCTATATATATATTATCACATTTTTAAAGAGAGAAAGATGAATAAATAAAAAGAATATTGGATCACTCTACTTCTTTGATTACGGCCAATGATATTCTTCTCAGGCCCCTAATCTCAGTCCTATTCAAAATTAATTCTAATTGACTCAAAATATCCTTCAACTTAAAAGTAAATTTTATTTTTTTAATATTTTAAAAATATTTTAAAAATAAGTTCTCTATCAAATGTTGAGTCTTGCTGACTCATGCAGTAGAGGGATTAGAGAAACCAGTACAAATCAGGAAGAGTGAAAAATAGGTTGAATCCTATGAATCATCTTGAGCTTTGACAGACAGGAAAGGAAAAGACAGAGTTATATGCCCTGGCAATGTGAGAATGGGTTGGGTCGGAAGAGTAGCACCCATAAGGCAAGATGGAAAACCTTCTGGCATTTTACTTAAGCCCCATGGCTGCTCAGGGCTGACCTAAGCAGGACAAAGAGACCACCAAGGCAGGTGAAGGGCAGGACCCAGACAAGAGGTAGAGAACACCAGCTAAACTGTGGGAGAGGACTGGGGAGAGCCCAGCAATGACCAGGAAGCTTTTTGTCTGGGGCCATGAACCTGGGACCCTACCCAGCAGTGACAGCCCAGATGACCTGTCAGGGAGGAAGGTCCTGGGAATGGTGACAACACCATGCCATGGAGGGCTGGGATGCTCAGGACTGAGACATAAGGATTGTCTCAATGGCACCTTTCTAGAAGGGGAGGATTTTTAAGAGTTTGACTTCAGAATTTGGTTCCCTAGGCATGGATTGTTGGGCATGGTGAAACATGACCATCTCAGCACAGGCCTATAGTCTGATGAAAATAAGAACTGAGCTCTCCTGGAAGGTAGACTTCATGGCTGTGGATTGCGGTCTGGTCAATGCATCCTCAACAACTCCAGATGGAGCTTCTTGTTTGGTTTCCTAATCTCCCATCCGCACAATACCCAAACCCATAAATAACCCTCTGCCCCTCAAACCATTCTGCCTTTTGTTTTCTTCTCACATCTTGTACATCACCCTGCTTCTATGGAGGATCCTGCAATTTATTAATAATAATAATAATAGTGGCAACAATACAAAACCAATATTGCTTATGGGCCATCCACAGTGCACTGAAGCCATGCTAAGCACTCAAGAGACCTTGTCTCCTTCAGTTCTCACAGTAGCTTTAGGAGATGGGGGAGGAAAGAGCTCAGCTCAGAGAGGGTAATAACCTGTCCAGTGTCACACAGCCAGTGAGTGGGTTATGAGTTTTAACTTAGGCTCATCTGACTCCAAGACCTGCACTTTCAATTTAGGACGACTCAACTCTCCATTCATTATGATCCTATGAGAAGGAACTTCATAAGAGGTGGGCCATGGTTTCTTTTTTTTGAGACAGAGTCTCGCTCCGTTGCCCAGGCTGCAGTGCAGTGGCGCAATCTCGGCTCACTGCAAGCTCCGCCTCCCGGGTTCACGCCATTCTCCTGCCCCAGCCTCTCGAGTAGCTGGGACTACAGGTGCCTGCCATCACGCCCGACTAATTTTTTGTATTTTTAGAAGAGACGGGATTTCACCGTGTTAGCCAGGATGGTCTCGATCAACTGACCTCATGATCTGCCCGCCTCGGCCTCCCAAAGTGCCGGGGTAACAGGCGTGAGTCACGGCGCCCGGCCGGCAATGGTTTCTTTATGTGGCCTTTCTTGCCAATAGTCTGGAAGCGGCACTCTATGTCAGAGGTA
The DNA here is from genome assembly GCF_028858775.2 of Pan troglodytes. Taxonomy (NCBI): domain Eukaryota; kingdom Metazoa; phylum Chordata; class Mammalia; order Primates; family Hominidae; genus Pan; species Pan troglodytes. The sequence continues at coordinate 36,116,481 of NC_072420.2, forward strand.
GAAGGGAAGCAGGCATCTGTCCATCAAAAGGAGAAACTGGGGGCAGACACTTGATGACCTACAGGAATTTAAGGAAAAGCATAACACTCATGCGTATATTCTAATCAAGCAAAAGATGAAAGGCCTTATGGCAAACAGGATAGAAAATTTCAAAATAATAGAAAATTTGTTGGTGTGAGGTCTTGTTTAGTGAGCGTCATTTATAACATTCATTAAACATTAGGAAACAAAACCAACACACTACACAGTCGTCCACAGAAAATAGTCTGGGCAGAACACGGCATTGCTTCTCAAAACATTTGAGAGTATGCATTTTCGCCAGGTGCTCCCTTAACATTTTAAATCTTCTTTCACTGCGGTATCTCTTACTTAAAAAATAAAATAAAATAATGAAAGCTGTCTCTCACTTACACAACAGTCCAAATATTCTGAGTGCTCACAGTACCAAAATATATATATATAATATATAAACACATTTGTAACCCTAGTTCTGCAAAGGTCCTTTATCTCTCGGATATTTTGCAATGGTTTCCATAACCTGGGATACTGCTTGTAAAATTTATCTTGACAAGCTAACAGATTTTCCCGAAGGCTGGCCAAGAATAATTTTAAAGAAATAAAGTGGCTTAACCCAGTTTTCTTGTGTATTCAGGAAAAGACAGGATATACATTTATATCCTTAAGAAGTAAGTAATCTAACTTTCTTTCCAACATGAGTTTAAACATGTTTGGAAGAAGAAAAATAACTAACTTATTAAGTATGCCATTTTATTTTGCTTTGATTGTTCCAGAATTAGTTAAAGATAGGGAAGATAGCCCCCAAAATGTAAATTATCAAATAATCATAAAAGTAAAAATATTGTGCTAATTATTTCAAAAATGACAAATCAAATTGGGAACTGACATATTAAGAACAACATTTTCTATGTCTGGAATTTTTGGAGAAAAAGTTACTATAGATTAGATAATGTTTGAATAACTAAAGCCTGATTCTTAGCAGAAAAATCTCTTTTGCTTTGAAGTATTTTAACTTAAATGTTTCTAAAATCTGCCTTAAAAAAAGTATGTCCTATATATCAATTATTGTTCTGAGGTCCAATGAACAAATAAACCCAAGAATGCTGGAGTTTTCACTTAGGTTGGGCCCACCTCCAAGTCTCAAGTCTCAGCTCCTCTGAGGTGGAGACTGCCAGGCATTTGATGGCTGGCTAGAGAGGAAGAAGGAACAGGGCAGAGTGAACACTTTCACTTTGCTCTTTAACAGAGGTTTATCTCCATTCATAGAAAAATGCTGCCTGTGACAAGCAGTTCCAAGAAAATTCCATCAAAAAGTGGAATTACACTTTTTGTGTAAAGTGGATGGCACACAGTCATGGTAGAATAAACTTCATAGCTGTGTGGAAAGGTGCTGTAGACAGAGGGGAATCCAATCAATTAACTTTCTGTGGAATGGAACGACTTTCTACAGGGATCAGGAGTAGAAAATAGGGAGGGAGAATGAAAGCCCAAGAAGAAAGGCTGTTTCCCTGTAGCCAAAGGTGGGAAAGAAACCAGATTGTCCCCTACAACACTAGGCAGTGACTCAGTGCAAATCCTCTGAAGGCTTGAATTCATTTTGACTATTATGTGGATACTCAAATGGCTAAAATGAAAACGTCTCCGTCCTTAGCAATATTTTCAATTCAAGATCTGATTAAAAAGCAATGATACAGTCAGCAAGGGCTGTGAAGACCTCTGAACAAGGTAATGCCGTCAGAAATAATCGGCTTTTTACAGAAATGGAGCGAGGTTCCCCTACACACAGACTAAGTGTGTGTATGAGTCACAAGCCAATCAGAAAGAAAAAGAGCAGAAACAGAAGAAGTTGTTTAAGAACATAATACATACTTTCAAAAAATTAAAGTTGGCATGGAAAACAGCAGCAATTTGCTGGACATCCTTACACTTAGTTTGCAGGTCACTGGTGTTTTACTTTTGGATTACAAACAGGCATTACGGGGGCCACGATCATTTTTGTGTGAATGGCCTCTAGACATTTAAAGAACAACTTGTTCAGAAAGCAGGGAGATAAAACTACAGGAGTGAGTAGACCACAACCAGCAGCAGAATTAGGGTGAAGAGAGCCAGGCACTCTCCTCGGACGCAAAATTTAAAGAGGCAACAAAACAATGCAGGAATCAAAATCAATCATGTTTTAATGTACTATTTTTTAAAAACCAAGATCAATGCTAAAAGTCATGATGAACAAAATATCAAAATTTTAAATAAAGATGGAATCAGCGTTCCTGAGCCTTAGGCATGAACAGGCTCAGCTCAGCACTGTTATAAATCCTGTCATTATTTAGACTTTGATAGTTTGTTCATCATAGATTTTTATGCATTAATTTTGATTTTAAAAATATATAGCATTAAAATATTATTTATCCTGATTACAGGCGTTTTTGTGTGTGTGTCCCCTTAAATGATATGCCTGACCTCACCCTAGAGAGATTTAGAGAAAGCTCCATGGATAACTGCTCAGGGCAGACAGAATGCCCGAGACATGGTAATTCACCGTCTGTAAAAGCCACCAAGACACCTGTGATGGTTTCTAAAGTCTTCCCACTTCAGTGTTCCTAAATTAGCTCTAACTACTTACTTTTTAATTCAGGAAAGAAAAACAAAAATCACTGGCAAAAGGCATAGAGTTAAAATAATATTGAGAAGGATTTCTAGGTTAATACCCTGACTTCCATTTCAGAGCAAAATTTTAAGTTTTCAAACAGATCTTTTCCATCTCTGAGATTCCTAAACTCTAGCATGTCTGTGAACTCCTTATTAGATACTCAACTTTCTAAATTCCCAGAGACTAAGTTTCTCTATATATTCTGCTTGTAAATCAATGAAGAGTGATTATTTTAAAATAGCATAAACTAGCATTGTTTTTACTTTTGTTTCTACACGCCAAAAAAGAGGAAATATCCCTTAAAATGAAAACAAGTTTTCTAGCCACAGGAAAAAGACAAAATTCCAGCAACTAAATTATACCTGTAAATATTTTGGCTGATCGTTCTAGGGCTTGAAGTTTTAATTAATTGGAAATATTTTACACAACGTTCAGCAATAACATCTATAAACATATAAAATGTGCAAAACTTCTAAAATGGCCTGGTCGTTAAAGTGTTAAAGTATGTGCTAATGGAAGCATAGCGAGGGAGCTCTGCTGAAGATTTCTCTATATGTCCTCACTTTGCAGCGTAGGAAAGATTGCTCTGCCACCTATTGGCCTTCCTTATGAAATAGATTTAATCTTACCTGGTAGCAAGCATTTTACCTGTTCCTGGACTTGGAGAAAGCCTCAACTTAGCAAACTGCAAGCAACTCCATCTGGTCCTCTCTCAGGCTTTTGGTCAAGACTGGGTCCACCATGGAAAATAGCAGGACTCCCGCTGTCACCTCTGCGGACCCACTCTGAGAGGCAGCGGATTACTCCCCTCAACTGCACTTAAGAAGGCCACGTATTCACAGCACAGTGGGCCAGAGGCTGTTCAACAAATGCTTCCTGGCCCCACCTGGACACAGCCAGGAATTTAGGCTGAATTAACCTCTCACTCTCCGTACATGGCCTGAGCACATTAAAAAAGATGTCCTCCCCCGAGGTGTTTGGTGGACCAGGATGGCAAAGAAATATACTAATTTAGCTCATCACTGGGTCCCACCCAGGAAATTCTACGAATGTGCGTGAGTTTACTTTGACCAGGTATCTTGACCTGGAATTTCTTGAATTAACTAGAATGAGATGAACCTAGTTGGGATGGGAACATCTAGGACAAAATGATAATTCTTTTTCGTTTTCTTTTTTCTTTTTTTTTGAGACAGGATCTTACTCTGTCACACAGTCTGGAGTATAGTGGTGCAATCACAGCTCACTGCAGCCCCAAACTACTGGGCTCAAGAGATCCTCTCGCCTTGGCCTCTCAAAATGCTGGGATTACAGGCATGAGCCACTGTGCCCAGCCAATGATAACTCTTGATTTTCTTTTCTTGTTGATTAAATAGCACCAACCACTAAACTTTAACCAGTTGGGTCAAGAAATCAATAATATTTGTGTTTTTAGCAGGGAAATGACTAACATGTAGGTCTAGGCAGTTGACACAGTCTTCTTGGGTCTCTCTACCTCCTGCCTACCCTCCCTATCCACAATGCCACCATATTTGACAGCTTCAGTGACTTCTCCATCGAGCCTCTCTGGTTCTAGTCTCATTCCCCCACCCCAACATCACCGACTCCTTCTCTAAGCTGCTTCCAGAACGGTTTTCCAAGATGCAAATCTGGTGACATCATTCCTTCGTTTGAAATTCTTCAGCAGCTCCTCGTCCCCCATCAAAGGAACCTCAGATCTTTATCATGGAATATGTGACCTTCTGAGATTTTACCTTCCTTTCCAGAGTCCTTTCCCACCAATCCTTCATCAGCCTAATCAATACTAGGAGTGGGGTGGAAGGAAGATGAGAACTGGTATAGCAGGAATGCTAAGAGAAAGCATCTTTCACTTGAATATTAAAATATTCAAGGGAGAATGAAGTTTTAAAGAGTCTTTTTGAGTCCATTAACAAAGTTAATAAAACAGAAGAACATTAGATACATGAAAAGTCCATCCATGGTGTTGTGAATCCATCCTATGTACTAGAACCACAGGAGGCAGCTGCCTGGCACGTCTTTCAGAATTTTTCAGGACATAGTAAAATTATCTTCATCCTTTTGGTAGCTTCTATTTAAAACACAATTTCAAAGGTCTAATATGACTAACTTCATTTAACAAATCTCTAAACAAAGAAAATAAGGTTTGCAGTACCCTTTTGCAATGGAGAAGTATACAGAAAGATCAAAGTATTTCCAAAAGTATTATGGAGAATTATTTATGTCTTCTAAAAGATTATATCCCTGTGCAGTTTCCTACGATAAGGACCTGGATTAACTTTGTTCTACAAAGAAAGAAAGCCTGATGTATTATATGCTTTTCCACTGCCTCCTTAAGTGGAGCCAAAGAACAAAGCATTTTCCAGGAGGAATGAAGTTGTATCTGTCCTCAGAGCTGCCTAGAGATCAAAAGAATCTTTCTAGCAGTTTTATTGGAAATTTCAGAGGCCCTTAACTAATATTTAGCTTCATAAATGATGGGTGTTACAGGGTGGGGAAAAAAATCCCACTTGTAAACTAATGGGTGGTTGTCAATCATAATTTTTGAAAAATGTTACTTAAATAATTTCTGATTTCTCCTTGTTAGTATGATGGTTTTCAGTTTGTTTACAGGTAATCTCTCAAACCATTGCTTATTTCTTATCTGCCCAAAAGTAAATAAATTGTGGTAAAGCAGCATTCTATTTTCCAGATGGGAAAAACGTACAAATGAAACTCTGTGAGCCTATTCAACTCCTGGGGCTGCTATAACAAAGGTCCACAAACAGAGTGGCTTAAACAGCAGACATTTGTTGTCGTCGAGTTCTGGAGGCTCCAAGTCCACGATCAAGGTGTCAGCAGGGTTGGTTCCCTCTAATGCTGCGAGGGAGAATCAGTTCCAGCCTCTCCCTGGCTTCTGGGAATGCTGGTGATCCTTGTTCCTCGGCATCACCCCATCTCCACCTTCGTCTTCTCATGGCACTCCGTGTGTGTGTGTGTGTGTGTGTGTTTGTGTGTGTGTGTGTGTGTGTGTGTGTGAAAATTTCTCCTTTTTATAAAGACACCAGATTAGGGCCCACCATAGTGACCTCATCTTAACAAATTACTCCTGCAACCACCGTATTTTCAAATGAGGTCACATTCTGGGACTCTAGGGGTTAGGACTTCAGCATGTGAATGTCGGGGAGACATAATTCAATCATAACATTCAGGTAACCATGTTTAAGGCCATGCCTAATTTTAAAAAATCAAGAATAATAGGTTGCAGCTGACGATTCCTCGTGTGACTCTTGCCTCCTTCAGTTCTTAGAGGCCCATTTAGTCTGGGGTCATCCTGAAAACTGGTGCCAGGCAAGGGAGTCTGCAGCCACAGGAGTCTAACCGCACAGGGCTGCTTTATCTGGACAGTTCATGACACTGGGGCCTGGTGCTTCCTGGACCTGCTCCTTCAATGGCATTGGCTCACGTGCTGGGGCCACCATCGTCCCCTGGTGAGGTCGGCCGGCAATTTCTTCCCGCAGAGTAGCTGGCAGCATCCTGTCCCAGCCCTGCCTCATTATCAGTCCTGGTCTCCTGGCCTGCAGGTCTTTGTTCAAACTCAAAAAGATGCTTGAACCAGGTGACTATACACTCACATCAAATACACAGAGAAAAATATTTTGAAGAGTAATGTTACAAAATGTGTAATTCCTAAAGTATACACGTGTCCTTATTAATTGGCATGGTTTTGATCATCTCCACATTATTTTTCCAGGTATCCTCCCAACTCGATCGTATAAACCTCAACGTATTGGAGTTCTGAGCATGCCAGTGTCCTTTCTTCCCTGGAGAGACATTTCTGGCTCTTCCCTAAATGCAACAAGACCCTGTAACTCTACAGAGTTTTTCTTATTCAACTAGGATACGTGCCAGCTGCACTTGCTACTCCACTAATAGCCACTTGAGTCCCTTTTAGCAACTATGTGATGATCAAGGAGTCAGGAGTCACTATCTCACCTCCTCCTATTTCTTCTCGGCCTGTTGGGGTGGCCTGATCTGCCCCGGACTTTCCCATTTCAGCACTGGTGTCCACGTTCTGAGACCCCACGGTCAGGCACACCTGGACAGTCCCCCTCCTGTTAATTTACTTTCTTATATTTGAATCAACACACAACCCAAATATTCTTGGCTTGTAGTTAAGCAGAATTTAAACAGATCCTATCCCTAAAACAAGCAAAAAAGTGAACTACATGGAAAATTAGTTACCCCTTCCTCATAATTTTTCTGGAATAATAGGGCATCAGTAATACTCCTAACAGGTAGTTTCATCCTACCTGGGCCTTGCTGGAGCTCCAGTCCTGATTCTGCAGCCATCTTCTACACGTCTCTGTTTGTGTATGCCATAGCCCTGCTCAAACCCACGCTGTTTCGACAGCCCCCAAACCTCCTGAGCTCCCTTTGTTTCCACCCGGGGTTCACCTCTTTTCTTCCTGCTCTCAGTAAAAAGGCAGTTTCCTTTCTTTTCTCCTTCTCAGTCAGCAAATCATGCTGATTCTTCCTCTCTTAATAACAATAACTTAGTTTATGTGATGCTTCCTGGGTTTACAAAGGGCTCTTATAACCATTCATTATTAGATCTTCATCGTGACTTAGTGCAGTGAGGTGGTGAATGAGAATTACCTTTATTTTCAGATACAAAGACCAACTCAGCAACACCAAGGCTGGTCAAACTCACATCATTAAGTACTAAGCAGTAAATACTGGCTCTTGAATGTGGGTCCCCTTTCCTACGCTGTTTCTTCTTTTTGAAAGACTCTGATGTTGTGTGTGTGTGTGTGTGTTTTCTCACTGCTGACACCCTAGACGAAGCTGTCACCACCGCCACCCAGATCATTTGGCCCTCACTGGATCTCCTGGCTGGAGAGTATCTTCCTCCAGCAATCCTATATACTAGAACCACAAAACATGGGTCCCCATCATATCCCCTCTGTTATAAACGTCAGTCTGTCATCACCACACACAGGAGGAAGTCTTCAATCCCTTTCTGGTGACCAAATGCTTTCAAACCCTGCCCCACTTCTGTTTGGCTTTACCACTCGGACCTTCAAATATGGACTCCCAATCCAGTCCACCACTGTAGTCTCCAGGAGTGGCACGCATCCTCAACCGCACGTCTTTGCTCTCCTTTTGCTGGGACAGTCCATGTTCCTTCTCTGAACAATCCAAGACCTTTTATTTCAACTCATGCACGGCTCCACCTTAAGGTCTCCCTCAACCACTCCAGCCCCCATTTATTTCCACCTTCAACCAAGTCCTGCGGCCGGTTTGCAGATACAAGTGGACTCACTCCTTACCCACTATCATCCCTTCTAGTGCACCTTTATCTGCAAATTTGGTGAAAACTATGTTTTCCATTCTCATTAGCAGCTCAGGTTCTCTCTGGTCAGTAGCTATGTTCTAGGCAGTCACCCAGGGGAGACTTGGAAGGGAGCTCCCTAGGAGCACCCAAGAAACACACACGGCTGTGGCAGGCATGAGGTTTCTCCTGTAATAGTTCCATGCTGTGGGTGGGTGTTCCTCCTGCTGTGTTGCACACAAGCATAGCTCTCTGAACCTCTTTGTATTTCCACACACTGCCTGACACCCTACAGCTTACAGACCTTCAATGAACTAGACTGAATTCTGTTGTCCAGAACTAAGAACTCCGAGGCATACGCTATAATGCTCCTGCTAATTTTGGTACTCCATCGAATACCACCTTACATTATACCTTTTTCATTTAAATCTCTAATTGGTCAGATACCCCAGCCCCCAGCAGATATATGTAGCTCCTTCAGCCTTCAGGTCCACAAGAAGAAACCGGCAATTGTGCCATGCGAATAATGCTATTGGGCCACAGGGGCTAAGCAGAGATCTTGGAGGGGAAGGAGGAAGAGTAAACACTAGGACATGAACCTGGAGCACCCACCCCCCGGCCTGGGAATCTGCTTTTCAGTTTCTCTGTTAGATTTCCTCCTGACTTGCCTTTCCTGGCAATCCATGTGTCTGGGTAGGAAGAAGAGCCTGGAGGTGCCTTCCACTTGGAAGGGGTCTCCAGAATAAATCAAGAGTCAAGTGGGAAATGGAGCAGGGAAGCCAGATAACCTGCCTCTGGCATCGAGCCATGTGCTGGCAAGACACAGATAGGTTTTACACCAGCATGTTAAAAAGCTGGCACAGATGGAAACAAAAACACTTTATTCTTCCATCACAGCAGGTGTTCATATAGAAATGCATTCACTTCTTTTAATCAGGGTAGAGGTATTGAGGGAGGAGGGGGGACATGGTACAGATCAGTGTATATTGTCCAGACTCATTTCTTAATTTACATGTATTTTTTTCTAAAATATAATAAAAATTGCTTTGTCATTCTTCCCCTGTTCCTCAACTGTCTTTTGTACCCATCATAAAACTTGAATCCATTGACTTGTTACCAGGTGACAAGTACTTGCAGGCTGGGTCCTTTCCTTTGTTGTGTCTGTAGTGTTCATGGCTGGATCAGGGCTTAGGACATATCGGGGCTTAGGACATAGCAGCCACCTGTGCTAAAAAAGAAGTTCTGCTGTCCAGTTTAGTTTACCAAGGATTGAACTTCCTTAGAGAGGTTTAACACCAATGCCCTGGACATAATACACCCCGTGATCTTGCCTGCTCCTGTTCAGTGAGTCTCTCTCTTTCTCTCTATCTTTCTCTCTCTCTCTGTCCCTGGAAGGGTTGCAGGAAGCAGAGCAGGGAGTCAAGGATTTGATCCATTCCTGGCCACACATGGTCATAACTAACATAACTAGCCCTTGCCTACAACTGCAGTATAAACCACAGAAGGGCAGGCAACAGGCTCTGGGCTTCAGCCGTCACTTTGTCTGCTATCTGCTAATTGTATAAATACTGGCTGAACAAATGCACTTAACACTTTACACCTCGAAAAATTCACATGGAATCCATTTTTATTTCTTACTTGATGAGAAGACCCCTTCCGGAGTTATGACTTTAGAAATCTGGAAATTCAATGTGGCACACATATGCTGAGATCCCAGCATAGGAGAACTAAAAACAAACTGGGGTGATTTTTTAAGTAATAAAAACAACAATAAGAAGTCTAAGCCATATACAAATAACTGATGGGGAAAAAAACTCTTTTTAACAAATTATATCACAGCCAAAAGTAAAATAAAATTCAGTGTTATTTTATTATTTTTACTGAATTGTAATTGTTTAATTATTATAAATGGGAGTCATTGCAAAAAAAAAAGTCATTTTGGTCATAGTAGCCCATTGATTAATAAGTTCCACTGAATGTTTAACAATATATAGAACATTTTAAACAAAAAAGAGTTAACAACAAAGAATACATACTCCTTGCTGTTGGTTTCGCTTGTAGCTCTAAATACTGATGGAAAACCTGTTCCCTGTCATAGAAAACTACTTCTCTAAGCACTTGCACTGCACTAATTGATCTTTTAATTGGCTCAGTCAACACTCTAGTCTTTCTACACAACAAGTTCTAATTGCTACATGCAACTGGAGCAACACTCAGATTATCAAGAAGACAGAGGCATCCTATCAACCTCTGCTTCAAGCAGTGTGCTGGCAAGACACAGATAGGTGTTACAGCAGCATGTTAAAAAGCTGGCACAGATGAAAACAAAAACACTTTATTCTCCCATCACAGGAAGTGTTCATATAGAAGTGCATTCACTTCTTTTAATCAAAGTAGGAGTATTGAGGGAGGGAGCAAACGGTATAGATCAATGTATGTTGTCCAGACTGGTTTCTTAATTTACATGTATTTTTTTCTGAAATAAAATAAAGATGCCTTTGCCATTTTTCCCCTGTTCCTCAGCTGTCTTTTGCACCCATAAAACCTGAATTTATTTACTTGTTACCAGGTGACAAGTACTTGCAGGATAAGTCGTTTCCTTTTTTTGTATCTGTAATGCCCATGGCTGGATCAGGGCTTAGGACATAGCAGTCACGTGTGCTATGAATGAGTTTACGTCTAAAATTCACTCCTATTTGATGAATGTCTTTTCTAATTAAGTAATAGCAAGCAATCAGTAAAATGTTATAATAAAGCAGGATTTCTTAACGCTGGCACTATTGACATTGGGGGCCAGATCATTCTTCTTTGCTGGGCTGTTCTGTGTGCTGCAGGATATGTGGCAGCATCCTCAGCCTCCACCCACTAGACACCAGTAGTACACAGTAGCCCCCCTAAAAATCACTGCTCCTGTTGAGAAGTCCTGGACTAAAGATGCCATATATACACAGATCAGATACTTTCCTACAAAACTACGCAATTCAGGCTTATTCATTTCTTTTCGAGAAGTTGTTTTCACTAAAATAACACTCCCTGGATAGGCTCAGAAATGAAACAGAGAAGAAGGAAAAAAAGCTGATCTAAAGTGATCTAAATCAAGCAACTTCAGTGGATTACTAAAAGCAGTCACAACAAAAAATGAAAATGAAACAAAAAGCCCTCGTAATCCACGTCTCTCTGAAGGAATTGTCTGGGAATTATTTAACCCTCCACCCAGCCTTTCTGTGTGTCATTCTCCATCCATCCTTGATGACTTGTCTCCTAAGGAGCTTGTTAGGAGTTCCGAATGCAGCCAAGGAGGAGTCAGGTCTCTCACTGACAATGGATTATGCTGGTGTAAAGCATGCTTTCCAATTTACAGACAGAAGAAACTGAATGGAGAATGGTTCTTTAACTCATTGATTCATTTGTGTCCTTATTTCTTCCCTCACACCCTTCATTCCTTTTTTCCTCTTTGTGTTTCTCGTCTTTCTACTTCTCTTTCTCCTTTTCCTTCTTATTTTGACTCCTAGACTCTTTCATTTCTCTAGATAAACATCAATGTTTTCTATCTAAATGCTGAAATTAAGAAATCTTTTAAAAATAGTTTTGGAATTCATGGCTTTAAAAAAAACACATTCAAGGCAGCAATCTTTTTTTAATTATTATTATACTTTAAGTTCTGGGATACATGTGCAGAATGTGCAGATTTGTTACATAGGTATACACGTGCCATGGTGGTTTGCTGTACCCATCAACCCATCATCTACATTAGGGATTTCTCCTAATGCCATCCCTCTCCTAGCCCCTCACCCACCAACAGGCCCTGGTGTATGATGTTCCTCTCTCTGAGTCCACCTGTTCTCCTTGTTCAACTCTCACTTATGAGTGAGAACATGTGGTGTTTGGTTTTCTGTTCCTGTGTAATTTTGCCGAAAACGATGGTTTCCAGCTTCATCCATGTCCCTGCAAAGGTCATGAACTCATCCTTTTTTATGGCTGCAAAGTATTCCATGGTGTATATGTGCCACATTTTCTTTATCCAGTCTGTCATTGATGGGTATTTGGGTTGGTTCCAAGTCTTTGCTATTGTGAATAATGCTGCAATAAACATACGTGTGCATGTGTCTTCATAGTAGAATGATTTATAATCCTCTGGGTATATACCCAGTATGGGGTTCGTGGGTCAAATGGTATTTCTAGTTCTAGATCCTTGAGGAATCAAGGCAGCAATCTTAATAGTGTAGAGTTAAACCTCTTCAATCATGTTTATAAA